>NC_141538.1:37507500-37836250 GCF_021556685.1 Rattus norvegicus | reverse complement strand
GACTGGTATCCCGATGCGGTTGCTCAGCTTGCACTCCGCGGGTTGAAGGCAGCTATTACTCATTTTGGGAAAGAACCCAAAACCTTGATAGTACCATATACAGCCATTCAGGTCCAAACATTAGCTGCTACCTCAAATGCTTGGGCAGTGTTAGTTACTTCCTTTGCTGGACAGATTGATAGTCATTATCCAAACCACCGATCCTACAATTTGCTTTAAGCCAAGCCATTGTGTTCCCACACATAATGTCTCAGAAACCACTTGTTGATGGGGTTGTAGTGTATACAGATGGGTCAAAAACTGGTATAGGTGCTTATGTGGTCAATGATAAGGTAGTATCTAAGCAGTATAATGAAACCTCACCTCAAGTTGTGGAATGTTTAGTGGTGCTAGAGGTCCTTGAGACCTTCCCAGGCCCGCTTAACATTGTGTCAGATTCCTCTTATGTGGTTAATGCAGTCAAGGTTCTTGAGGTGGCTGGATTAATCAGGCCTTCCAGCAAACTTGCTCAAATTTTTCAACAAATTCAATCTACCCTTCTCAGCAGGAGATCCCCTGTATTCATAACACATATTAGAGCTTACTCAGGCCTTCCTGGGCCAATGTCCCGCGGAAATGACCTAGCAGACAAAGCTACAAGAGTGATTGCAGTTGCCTTGTCCCCTCAATTAGATGTAGCAAAAGAATTTCACAATTCATGTGACGGCTGAAACTTTACGCCACCGATTTGCTTTGACTAGAAAAGAAGCTAGGGAGTTGGTTACCCAATGTCAAAATTGTTGTCAGTTCCTGCCTGTACCACATGTGGGAGTTAAGCCACGAGGAATCCGACCACTACAGGTCTGGCAAATGGATGTTACTCATATCCCTTCTTTTGGAAAACTTCAGTATCTGCATGTTTCTATTGATACATGCACTGGCATTATGTTTGCTACACCTCTAACAGGAGAAAAGGCCTCACATGCAATTCAACATTGCCTCGAGGCGTGGAACGCTTGGGGTAAACCCAAACTCCTTAAGACAGACAGTAGACCAGCTTATACTTCTCAAAAATTTCAACAATTCTGCCACCAGATGGAGGTGACTCATCTGACTGGTCTCCCGTATGATCCTCAGGGACAGGGCATTGTAGAACGTGCCCATCGCACTCTCAAATCCTATTTAATTAAACAAAAAGGGGGAGTCGAGGAGGCTCTACCCTCAGTACCAAGAGTAGCTGTTTCCATGGCACTCTTCACCCTTAATTTTTTAAATCTTGATGCCCAAGGCCATACTGCGGCCAAACGTCACTATTCAGAGCCTGATAGACCAAAAGAGATGGTAAAATGGAAAGATGTTTTGACTGGTCTCTGAAAAGGCCCGGATCCTATTTTAATAAGATCCAGGGGAGTGGTTTGTGTTTTCCCACAGGAAGAAGACAACCCATTCTGGCTACCAGAACGACTGACACGGAGAATTCTGACGCCTAGAAATGACTCCCGGATGGATCCCTCGGAAACTACCTCTAGCCCTCACACTGCCTCTTTGGATTTGGATTCCTAGTACTTCTAAGAATGGGTGGGGGTGGCTCTGTTTTGTGCAGCCCTATGCTGTGGATTAGTGTTCATGCTATGGTTGGTTTGCAAACTCAGATCTCAACAGAAACATGACAAGGCCGTTATCACTCAAGCACTTGTAGCCATTTGAACAAGGGGCCTCCCCTAAAATTTGGTTATCTATCTTCAAAAATTAGTCGGTATCTGAGTTCTCTGCTCTTGCACCCCATGGATCTGTGGATCCATTGCACTGGGATGAGAGAGACTCAATGATTCTTTGATCAGCCCTTCTACATCGCTGAGGTTTCCTCATTGCATGCGATAGGGTTATCATGATCTCCCCACTAACTCACCTTCTGGCTGGCCTCTTTTTAGAGTTCTCCCTAGGTCATTATCAGTTACTGTCACACAGCACTGTGGTATCCAGAGACGGGCAACTTTCCTCATGCACAGACCAATCTAAAACACGGGGCCCGGTGGCGATAGGATTACCCTTCGACGGATAAGGCTGTGACATAGAGGAATGACCTAAGATAGGAGCCACAGCAGATGGACGTAACTGCAGGGACCTAGACCAGCCTAGACAATGATTTACTGTTATTAATTAAAATAATAAGGGGGAGATGTAGAGGGCCGCAATAACATTCGCCACCACTAGATGGCGCTGGCTTCCACTGCGCCCCATGTGGAAGGCCGAACTAGACAAGATGGTGCTGGCCTCCGCCGCGCTAGCCGACTTCCTTTCAGGAAGTTAACTGTGTGGGCATGTGCAAGAGTGCCTTCATGCCAGGTCTTTGCCCACTCCGGGGCGTGCCTATTGAGATCATGGGTAAGCGACCAATCAGGTGTGGATGCGCCGCGCTAGGGTGTATAAAAACCGCGCCATGCCGGCGCGCAGGGCTTCTCCTTAAGATTAATAAAAGTTTGGTTGTAGCAAGGATCCGTATGTCCCCGCGTGTTTTCTTGCTGGCGAGAGGTCACGCGTGGGACATCAGCATACACTTCTTGGTTCTGGGTTTGAAGCTGTATGTATATGGACTGGATCTCCAGGTGGGTCAGGCTCTGAATGGCCATTCCTTCAGTCTCTGCTCCAAACTTTGTCTCCATATCTCCTCCTATGAATACTTTAGTTCCCCCTTTTAAGAAGGCCTGGTGTGTTGGGATATCCAATATTTGCTTTGTTGGGAGAACTGGGCTCTGATGATGCCAAGTAGTCTTGAAGTCTGTTGCTTAGGTTCCTGTGCTTGCCTCTTGCACAGGTTGTCTCTGTTATTAAGCAATCTCGCTTTCTCTGATAGTGGCTTGATCCTCCTATTAGCCTGGTGTCAGCACTTCTTGAGACCGACTTTTTTCAGTGGGATCTGGGTACAGAAACCTGTGGGACCAGGCCAACTAAGGGTGTGGGTACAAACTAGACTGCTCCTAGGTTCGTGTGTCCTGAGGGCTCCAGTAGGGTCCACCGGAGTGGTTGTGGTGGTCTTACCTCTCCTCTCAGATGTGTCAGTACTCCTGGTGACTGGCTTTCAGCTCTGGATGCAGGTGAAAGTGGAAGAATCCTCACCCTGACTGCTTCTAGTTTCCTATGTCCACAGGGCTCTAAGCAGGTTCCTCTTGGTCCAGGAATGTGAGCAGAAATGGTGGTCTCCTCTGATCTCTCAGGATTATCCACACTTCTGAGAATTCAGCTCTCTCCCACATGGGATTTGGGTTCAGAGGAAGGTTTTTCTTTTACCTTTTAAATTTTTACTTATTTTTTCCCCTTTTTTCACTTATAGGTTTTCATTGTTGCATTTTTTGGAATTCTTGAGTGTGCTAACAACCACGTGTCTGAAGCTGTAACACTTGATATTCGATTCTTATTGCTACTCTTGGCCTCTTTTCTTCTTGTGTACTTTGCCCTATTCTGAGCTGTTTTTAAATTATTATTACATTATATTTTATTTTTTCGTATCCCTTAGAAGCCTGTCTGTTTAATAATCAGAGAAAGGGAGTGAGTGAGGATGGGAGAATGAGGAGCAGAGGGAGGAGAAAGCACATTCATAGCAAATTGTTTAAGAAAAATAATCAATTAAAGACAACAATAAACATTACAAGATAATAATAAAAGCAGCTTGTTTGGAAGTTATGGGTGCAACAGTATTTTTGTGTGTTTTTATTTTGTTATAGTTTGATGTTGTTTTGGTTTTTTTGTTTTGGGAGTTGGTAGTTTTGGGCTTTTAGTTTTGGGTTGTTTTTTTTTTTTTCTGGTTACTTCTCTCTCTCTCTCTCGTTTTTTCTTTTATTAGATATTTTATTTATTGCATTTCTATTGTTATCCCCTTTCCCAGTTTCCCCTCCAGAAACTCCTTATCACATCCTCCCTCCCCCTGCTTCTATGAGGCTGCTCTCCCACTAACCCATCCACTCCTTCCTGCCTCACCGCTCTGGCATTACCCTACATTGGGGCGTCGAGCCTTCCTAGGACCAAGGGCCTCTCCTCCCACTGATGCCAGACAATGCCATCCTCTGCTACATATGCAGCTGGAGCCGCAAGTCCCTCCATGTGTACTCTTTGGTTGGTGGTTTAGTCCCTTGGAGGTTTGGTGAGTCTGGTTGGTAGCTCTGGGGGAATCTGGTTGGTTGATATTGATTTTCCTATGGGATGCAAACCCCTTCAGCTCCTTCAGTCCTTTCTCTAAATAGCAGTTGTAGGTTCTTTTCTGGGGTCTATACCTTTTTTTATCTACAAACATTTGGGTATGTTTATAGCATTAATTCCTTCCTTGGAATGAAATATTAGTTCAATTAGATAACTATTGGTCATCCCTAAGAATATCAGTATTGTACTGTTGAGAAAACCTTGCCTGACTAATTGTAGTGGCTTGACTAATTGTTTTGGATGGTAATTGTTTTAGCTGTGTAGAACCAATCATTGCTTTCTTTCCTTGGTAGGTATGCCAAATTCTAATACTGTGAGCCAATTCTCAGTGAAAAGCTTCTAGGTTACTTCCAGCTCTGTTTTTCCAAGTATCCTAAGTGCGTGGTGTATACAGCAAGCTTACTTTCAGTTTCTGGGAGGCAACCGAGGGCTATGGCAATCTCCTATAGAAATTTGGGGGAAATTTCTTGGATACCTGTGACGAAGAATTTGAAGAGAGGTTTCATATGCTTAACATTGGGTTTTAGTTAGTCTATGATTCTTGGGGTATATTAGAACCCCATATCACATAACAATATGCATATATAATATATATGTGTGTGTGTTGTGAGTGTGTTTGTGTGTATGTTATATATTTTTAAATAAGTTTATGCAATAATGTTTCCATGTAGCCTTTACAAGCATTATTGTAATTTACTTCTACTTTTGCTTTTTTATATAGGTTCTGGGATCTGAACAGCAAGCGCGTTCCTGCATAAGCCATGGTTTCCCCAGGCCAGTGAGTGGTTTTTAAGTGTTTCCTTTTCCCCTATTACCAATCCACATGGTTAAATAGTGAGTTCAAGCTCAGGAATCATTTGTTCATGTTACAGAAAGAACAATAAAAACATGTGCCACGTCACTAATGATTGTAACGAAAGCCGGATAACCTCAGGCTCCCTGGAGAAACTTATACTTTTATCATATATGAAAATAATATCTGATAAAAATGAGTCTGAACACAAACACCAAATATACCACATTCTCAGTAGTTTTTATGCTAGAAAAATCACCAGTTTTACCTATTTTTTTCCCATTTATCTCACATGAACCTGACACACAGGAATGTTGGACAAATTGTAGTGTGCTTGAATGTTCTGAACTCATCTTTGACTACTTACAGTTTTGAAGTATAAAGAAGGGAACAGGGAAGCATTGATTGTCGGCCATTGTTACATTGTCCTCCTTCTGCTAATGATCCAATTCAGCGTGTTCCCAAGCAATCAGAAGCCTTTTTCCTTAAGTATCTGTCTTCTTCCTTATTCAAGTCATCGTTTATAATTTTTAAGGACCCTAATGTGACTCTGCATGAGCACATAAAACCTAGGATCACTTTCTTCACCCTGTTGCTTCTTCTTTTGTATGATATGAGAGCCCTTTCTAGCTTAAATTACTTATTTTCACTGGCATTTCAACAGGCCTTTGGAATACTTGCACATTTTATGAAAAGGTGAAGATTCTGTCAGAAAGAGTTGGAGGCTTTGGTTGCAGTAACTACATGGAGTACAGCTTCTCATTTTGGAAAGGGGAAGATTGGATGACGTAGGGATGAGAGGGGCAACTAGTGTCAGAGTTCTTCAGATTGCTTGTGTTTCAACTCTAGGGATATGGAGTCTTTCTTCTTAATGATGGGAAACATTAGTGTAAACTCTGATATTTTAGCACCCAGGTCATGGTTGGAGTTGTTGGCAGTCACTCAGCATTTTTCAAAGCTGATTTCACCTCTTGTCTAGGGTGTTGTCTTTGATCTGCAAATGTTTAGTCATGAGGACAAAGAGGAATGAGTTACTCCAAGAATTAGAAGTTAAGGAGAAGAAAATGTATTAATGAATGCCTACTATAAAGTCTATTGATTATAAAAAGCTTGATTCATGTATACTATGAGTAGAGTATTCAGTTTCATGTTGCTAAATTGAAGAGTCTCAGATTATGCCACTCTACGTAAATTATGGAAAGGCTTTACTCTTATATGGGCAGTTCTTATTTTGGAAAACCATAGTAGAGATGAGATTTTTCTGGGAAAATAGCCACAGCCGAGATTTTGGGGCACAAACTGCCTGAGAGTGTATTTAACTGTCACATTTCCTTCCATGGAGGAATTCTGCCTGTATGTACTTGCTCAAGTTAGTTCCCAAAGAATTCACTTTTGAGCAGGGATAATCCAGACTTATGTTAGGTAAGCTGTCACAGTCAAAGACAAAGTCCTCGGGGATGTACAATGGGACATGAGGGAGAAAAGAGACTTTATTTCTAGTAGAGACATGTCTCACTATTTCTGCTTTCAGAATTATGAAGCGTGTTTTTGTCAAACATCTTAGTTTGAGAAAAGTGACTCTGAAATAGATTGTTTAAACAATTTTCTGGGAACTTTTGATTGGTTCTGATATTTAGATGATGGTCCCAATTTGTTTTGAAATGTACATGACGGTGTTTAGATTTTCATGAGAAATTTGGGGAAGAACATAAGCATTTAGATCATTCTTGACCCGGATATCATTTACATTTTTGCTTTCAGCTCAGTCACTTAAAAGATTATTCCAGAAATTCCTGTTTCTGTCCTATCGAAACTCACCTGAGACTGAAGCTGTCACATAGTAGATTGCCCCTACCATCTACAGATGTGCTATCTGTGTTTTAGATGAGCAAACGAATAGCTTCTTGCTTCTCTTTCTATTGATTTTCTCATAAACATGACTTGATTTCATATGGTTGCTATGATTAAAAAATATGACAGATTAGGTAACTTAGACCAATGCTTCATAAAGTTTTACAGCTTGTAACCCTTTGCCTAAGGAATGTTTAAGTGCCTTGAGTATATAAGCATATCTAATTTGTATGCAAATAAAGAGTTTACTGATAATAAATCATAAAGAAAAGCAAATTATTTGACACATGTATATAATTTTACTTCTTAATGAAAGCAGATTTTTATTCTAATTATGAGGTTGAATTTATTTTTACATACTTATATCTTGAGTAAACACAATACTGCAGGATATAGAATACCTTCAACATTTCCCAGAATTGATTGCTGTTTTGATTTTTATTATAATTATCAATGCTGAAAATGCCACTTTACAAAAACATTTATTATAAAATGTCAGAAGAATGTTTTGGGCCATTTCAGAAATTGTTAGAAATTTTGTCCTAATTCTAAGCCAAAATTCATTTAATGAGCTTTTTAATGACATACAAGTCATTAAATCAAAGAGCAATCTTAAAAATTAAATGCAATGTTCAAACTTTGTGTCATTAAAAGCTGCACTAATTTAAAACTTACATGATAAGGAATGATTGTAGGAAAGTATTAAAAACCTGTGTTTTCTATAATTAAGCTGTGATTTTTCTGTGAGAGCAGAAATCTTTGTATGCATAGTAAAAGCAATGAAATTCATAATGCGTAATAGTCTCAAAGCTCAACTAAGATGTTTTAGGTAGTATTCATTGTTGGAGCAGAGCACTTTAGAATGTCCTGTGACCCGTGTACATTTTGTATGTTCAGAAGTCAGGCTATGATGAAGCATGCAAATCAATACAGGTAAATGCTGCCCCGAACACATCTGCTCATTTCACATTTGGATAATGCCAATTGAGGTTATGACCTCTATATTTTTTCTTTCATTGGATTTTTTTTATTTATATTTCAAATGTTATTCCCTGTCCCGGTGTCCCAGACATAAGTCTCCTATCCAGTCCCCCTCCCCTTTTTCTATAAGGGTGTCCCCCTCCCCACCCACCCCCCTTCTGGCCCCCTGACATTCCCCTACATTGGTGGGGGGTGGGTTCCAGCCTTGTTAGGACCAAGGCTTTCTCCTTCCATTGGTGCCCAACAAGGCCATCCTCTTCTACATATGCAGCTGGAGCCATGGGTTAGTCAAATAGAGTTTTAAACAACAGCAATAATTATGGAAGCTGAAAGTCAAGATGGAGGTCCAGAAGGTCTGCTTTATTGGAGGTGCTGTTTCTTGTTTTTTGCAGATGAGTGAGGCAGGAGAGGATAAGCTTTCACATTCTCCTCCTTGGCAGCTTTATCGAAAATACAGCCAACACCGGCTTCAATAGAGAGATTCGAGAATGTGTAAATTGTATACACACTCAGTTTGTAAGAAATAATGTCTCCATGCCTTACTTTTATCTAGATTTAATTCTTAACTTCTGACTCTTTTGTACAATGCCCCATTGTTTTATTAAGCAGATGTGTATTTCACACCTTCTCTTTACTCACCAGGCCAGTGTCTTTCTAACTTTACTGATATTAGGCTGAAGATGTCACTTATGTTTGAAACAAATTGCATCTGTTGAGAGATGATTCTAATTAGTGTTTGCTGCAGAATGGCGGTAAAGATCCAGTGTAAAAGTGTAGAAATGCCTCATAAGCCATCGAGTGCTATGTCAATAGAAAACAGGACTGCTGTGCTATTTACTAAGGGCTGATTGACAATTTTGAGCATATAAGGTCATCCCTGCCTCTCATTTATATATGAACTAAACAAAAGCATCAAATACTTTTGTGTTACATATTGTCTTATGAACTAAAGATTCATCAAGGAATGCGATTTACCTTCAAATATTTAGGCAGCATTGACTTCAAACTGAAAGCAAGAGGTCGATTTTATTTTGTTAATCCACAGGGAAACTCAGAGTAGATCAGCTCAAGGAGGCAAGAGCTTCTAGTGATAAGGCTATAATCTGTCCTCATTTTTCCTGACAGATGGTCCTACAGAAGAAGCTAACATCCGATATTTTATAATGTTTTTTTTTATGCACCTGGCTTACTTGCTTTCCTGGGTGTCATTAAGAGCTCATTTTGAGTTTAGATACTGGCTTTTTCTCTATATCTCATTAAACTTTTATTCTTGCTGGTATTAGTCTTTTTTCTTTCTGATTTTAGCAGTTGACTTTTACAAATATGTCTCATCCCTGTTATATGAGGATCTCTCCTTGTTCCAATCTTTCATTTCTGTTGTATCCCCACTGTTTGATGGTGTTTTTGCAAGTGACCTCAACTCCTTGGGTGTTGGTATGCTTCGGGGGAAATGAAAGCAACTGTAATTCTTACTTCCAAAGATTGTTATGAGGGTTAAATGCCCCATCAGTGCTGTTTTTGATAATGGAGACTCAGTCAGCAATCATGATTTACTGATTAGAGGAGGTGAAATTGCAGGAGGATATTTCACAGGAAATCTAGGTCACTGTTCTTAAAAGAAGCAGCAAGGAAATGAAACCTCACTATGCTGATACTGCCCCTTTCCTTCTGTATGTTCATTCACTGGATATACAATTAGGATTTTATTATTTATAAACTTATATGCACACTCAATTTTGCTACTTAACAATCATTGGATTTTAATAAGTCATCGGCATCATGAATTAGTAGACAAATAATGTAGCTTTTGTTTATTGAAGGAGAGGGAGGAGTTCCAGTTCATCTGCTGGGATTCGTTTTTGTTGTTTCCTGGGCAGAAGAGTTTTGGATTGGATATTGGCTTTTGTTTTAGTATGAAAGAAGATCAAATTTTAAATGTGAGAATAGGTTCTTTTCTAATACAATATATTTTGATTATAGTTTCCTTTCCCTCTACTCTTCCCAGTACCTCCCTATCTCTCCTCCCCTCCATTTTGAATTCACTTCTTTGCTGTCTCTCATTATAAAAGAACAGGCTTGTAAAAGATAGTAGCCACACATAACAAAATAAAATATTATAAGATAAAGGAAAAATGTCCATATTGAAGTTGGACGTTGTAATCTAATAGAAGGAAGACTTCCAAGAGTAGGCAAAACAGTTGGAGATCTGTTCACTCTCATTGTTAGGAGTTCCATAAAAATACTATGCTAATAGCTATAATACATATGTAGAGGACCTACTGTGAACCCATGTATGCTCAATGCTTGTTGTGTTAATTTATGTGAGCTCGAAATGTTTTCTGCCTGTTTTTAGTTGATTCGGCAGAGAGAGTCATAAGTGTATACTGTACTCCAACAAATTTTCCAATTTGTAAGAAATAAATAATTTTCTGGATAGGTACCACTTAGTCAAACTTAAATAAATATTAAGTAAACAATTTAAATAGACCTATAACTCACTTGCGAAATAGAATCAGCCATTAAAAGTCTTCCAAACCACCACCACCACAGCAATAACAACAACAACAACAACAACAACAACAATAACAATAACAACAAAAACAGAAAATCTCCAGGTCAGATGGTAGTAGTATAAAATTCTACTAAAATTTCAAATAAGAGTTAACACCAATACTCCTGAAATTATTGCACGAAATAGAAACAGAAAGAGCATTGCTCAATTCATTTCATGAGGTTAAAACACATAAAGACTCAACAAGGAAAGAATTACACACTAAATTTCCTTAAGACTATAGATGCAAAAATGCTCAATAAAATATTTGCAAACCAAATCCCAAAATGCATGAAAAAGATCATTACCAAGATCAAGCAGACTTTATCCTGGCCCTACAGCAGCTGTTCAATATATAAAAATCAGAAAATGGAATCTATCATATGAACAAACTGAAAGAAAAAACACATTATCATTCCATTAAATGCAATAAATGACCTTTGACAAAATCCAACACTCATTCCTGATGAAATTTCTGGACATATTAGAGGTGTAAAGAACACACTTAAACATAACAAAGGCAATTTGCACCAAGCCTATGATCAACATCAAATTAAATGGAGAGAAATGAAAAGCAATTCAACTAAAGTTAGAAACAAGATACTCTCTCCATATCTGTTCAATATAGTATTTGAGTTTCTAGCTGGAGCAATAAAACAATTGAAGGATAGAGGGGATACAAATTGGAAAGGAAGCTATCAAAGTATTGTTATTTAAGGATGATATGATAGTATACATAAGTTGGCCTAAAAATTCCACCTGGGAGATTCCTATGACTGTTAAACACTTCCAATGAAGTGTCTGGATACATGCTTAACAACAACAACAGCAACAACAACAACAAAAGTCAGTAGTCTACTTATATATAAATGGCAAATGGGCTGAGAAAGTAATGAGGGAAACAACACCTTTCACAATAGCCTTATATAACACAAAATATCCTGGGGTAACTTTATCCAAGCAAGTCAAAGAAGACTTATATGATAAAAACTTTAAATCTCTGAAGAAATCGAGGAGAATATAAAAAGATAGAGACCAACTGTGTTCATAGAAGGATTAGCATAGTAAAAATGGCCACTCTAGCTAAAGACATCTACAGATTCATTGTATTTGCCATCAAAAGTCCAACATAATTCTTCCCGGGTATGGGAAGTATAATTTGCAACTTTATAGGAAAAAAACAAAGAAACCAACATAACTAAAATAATCCCGAACAATAAAGGAACTATTGGTGCTATCACCATCCCTGATTTCAAGTTGTACTACAGTACAGTACAGTAATAAAAACTGCATGGACTGATATAAAAACAGACACATTGATTAATGGAATCAAATTGAAGATCTGGACATAAATCTAAACACATTTGGACATCTCCATTTTGATAAAGTAGCCAGAAGTCCACACTAGAAAAAAAAACCAGAATCTTCAATAAATCTTGCTGGTCATATTGTATGTCTTCATGTAGAAGAAGGCAAATAGACTCCTATTAATCACCCTGCACAAATTCAAGCCAAATGCATCAAAGACTTCATTCTTTATCTGAAAAGAGGTTTCGGATTCATTGACCTTTTCTATATGATATATAGCTAAATGTTGATTTAGAATTTCAAATAATCCATGCATAATTTCAACTGTGAGGGAAATAATATGTGTGTTTAGAAAGAGGAGACTTTTCTGATCACCTACTAAACATTTAGTTTTCCCATTTCTATAAGGTGTATTGTCATTTTTATGTTCTCAGTTATTAACAAGAAGAAAATATTAGTCATGAGAAAATCTAATGTAATATTTTTATTTGCTCGTATTATGAGAGTTTGGAAGCTTAGTTGTTTCCTTATATTTACGTTAATTTTGAAAATTAATCCTATAAAACCTGACCTGAGAAATACTTCCATGGCCTCTTGAAAAATAATTAACACGAAATCATAACATTGTGCCGCTAGCTTTTAAATGTTCATGTCTATTTTATATCTACTCCATCTGCAAGCACTCTCAGTCTTCAAACTCCTATGATCTTTCAAAAGTTTATGCTTAAGGTCTCCTGTGAGATTCAATGTAAACTTGTAGGTCTTAGCTCTGCAAAAAAAAAATGAAAATTATATCCTTCAAATATAAAATGGTAAGATGCCATCTACTTTCCTATTAAAAAGGGGAAGGGATAAAAAAATACAGCAAGGAGTAATGGAATGAAAGCAATACAGGAAACAGCTAATAAATCCTGTAGCTTTGTGTCCATCTTTCAAGCTCCAAATAGCTTGGGCAGTAAATCCCTCTTGGCCTTTCTGGTTGCAGCCCTCATTGTAGCCATATTGTACCCTGAAGCTTTGCTTGGTAAATGTTTCATATTATTGGATTTTCCAATTTTGAGGGCGTACACTGTGTCTTCATCTCTACTCTTTCAACTTTATACACACTGTCTTCTTAAGAGTTTCTCATAGGGAATTTGATTCTGGTATACATTATCTGGGTTTCTAAGTTTTCTTCTGATATATTGGTGGAAGACTCCATGTAATGGCTGAATTCTGTGTGCTTGCACAATTGACATCATATGGAAGATATCAAGTTCTATAGCTATCTTAAGCGGTAGTAGGGATGTCTTAGATCATGACATCAATGGACTTCGAGTCCTTGTATGGCTAAACATGACACATGTAATACTAGTCCTGGGAAGACAGCTTTATAGAGAGCTCTGTGCATGAGAGTGTCATAAAGTTTCTTGCTTTACAAGGCACAGTCTTTTAAATGAAAGACTGTGACTGGTGGGGATTACTGATTTCTGAGCTGGTCCAGGAAAAACCACTTCGCTTTTTTAAAGGAAAGTGATATTTTTAAAAACTACACCCCATCTCCCAAACCCTGAGTCAAAATAAATCCCTTCAGTTGCTTTGTCAGACATTTAATCAAGACAAATAAGAGAATTGCTTCTGTATATTTTCTCCCAGTGCTTATACTAACTTGGTAAACAAAACAAAAACCCAAAAAGTCAAAAAACAAAAACAAAAACAAAGAATAACCCCCAAAAACGACCACTAGTGCCCATGCCACAGTCTAATGCTGTTCTGTTTTGAAATGTTCACACCAAAGGAGTTTTATTTATTTATGTTTTTTTTAATTTTTATGTTTTTTTCAGGTTATAGTTTCTTTTGTTCTTTCTTTTGTTTTTTAATTTTATTTAGTCTTTTTTTTTCACTCCAGATTTTAGACCCTTTCTTGCCCACCCTCTGTTTGTTCCACATCCCATATCCCCCATCCTTGTCTCCACAAGGATGTCCCCACCCTCACCCCTCTTCCACCTCCCCACTCCCTGTAGCCCCAGTTTCTTGAGGGTTGAGTGCATCTTCTTTGACTGCCCTCTGTGTTGGGGGCCTCATATCAGCTCTGCCTGGTTGGTGGTCAAGTGTCTGAGAGATCTCGGGGGTCCAGCTTAATTGAGACTGCTGTTCCCCCTACAGGGTTGCTCTCCTTTCAGCATCTACCAGGTTTCCCTTAATTTAACCACAGGGCTCAGCAGCTTCTGTCCATTTGTTGGATGTAAAGATTTGCATCTGACTCTTTCAGTTGCTTGTTGGATTTTATGGAGGTCAATCACGATAGGCCCCTTTTTGTGAGCACTCTATAGCCTCAGTAATAGTATCAGGCCTTGGTAACTCTCCCTGAGCTGGATCCAACTTTGGGACAGTCACTGGACCTCCTTTTCCTCAGGCTTTTCTCCATTTTTGTCCCTGCAGTTCTTTCAGACAGGAACAATTATGGGTTAGAGTTTTTGACTGTGTAATGACAACCCCATCCTTCACTTGATGCCCTGTTTTTCTGCTGGAGGTGGGCTTAACAAGTTGCCTCTCCCCACTGTAGGGCATTTCATCTAATGTTCCTCACTTTGAGTCCTGAGAGTCTCTCACCTCAAAGGTCTCTGGTACATTCTGGAGGGTCTCCCCTGACTCCAACCTTCCGAGGTTGCCTGTTTCCATTCTTTCTACTGGCCCTCAGGGCTTTAGTTCTTCCACCCAATGACTGATTATGTTCTCTTCTTCCCCCTCCCTGTCCCCTTTCCTACCCAGGACCCTCTCCCTCCTCCCTCCTGTGATTGTTTCTTCTTCCTTCCAAGTGTGATTGAGGTGTCTTCATTTGGGCCCTTTGGATTCTTAAGCTACAGCCAATATCAAATTAAATGAAGAGATACTTGAAGCAATTCCACTAAAATCAGGAACAAGAAAAGGATACCCAATCTTCCCATATTTATTCAATATAAAACTCGAAGTTCTAGCTAGAACAGTAAGACAACAAAAAGAGATCAAGGAGATACAAATTGACAAATAAAAAGTAAATGTATTACTATTTGCAGATGATATGGTAGTATACATAAGCGTCCCCAAAAATTCTACCAATGAGCTACAGTTGATAAACAACTTCAGCAATGTGGCTGGATATAAAATTAATTCAACTAAATTAGTAGCCTCCTTTATACAAATGATAAGGAAGCTAAGAAAGAAATTAGGGAAACAACTCCGTTCACACTAGCCACAAATAAAATAAAATACTTCGAGGTAACTCTAACCACACAAGTGAAACATCTGTCTGAAAATAACTTGAAGTCTCTCAAGAAAGAAATCAAAGATCTTAGAAAATCAAGAGATCTCCCATGCTCATGGATTGGCAGAATTAACATAGTAAAGATGGCCATCCTACCAAAAGCAATTTACAGAATCAATGAAATCCCCATCAAAATTGCAACACAATTCTTCAAAGTCATGGAAAGAGCAATTCTCAAATTCATCTGGAAAGGCAAAAAACCTAAAATAGTGAAAACAATTCTTAACAGTAAAAGAGCTTCTGGGAGAATCACCATACAGGACCTCAAGCTATACTAGAGAGCAATAGTGATAAAAACTGCATAGTATTGTTACAAAGACAGACACATTGATTAATGGAATAGAATTGAAGACCTAGAAGTAAAATCACACACTTACAGATGCTTGCTCTTTGACAAATTAGCCAAAACAATGAAAAACAAAATATTGCAACAAATGGTGCTGGTCTAGCTGACAGTCTATATGTAGAAAAATGAAAATATTTGTTACCTTGTACAGAGCTCAAGTCCAAGTGGATCAAGGACCTCAATATAAAGCCAGATACAGCAAATTTAATAGAAGAAAAAGTGAGGAAGAGCCTTAAATTCATTGGCACAGGGGGAAATTTCCTAAACAGAACTCCAATGGCTCATGCTCTAAGATCAAGAATTGATAAATAGGACCTCATGAATCTGGAAAGCTTTTTTAAGGCAAAGAACATTGTCAATAGGACAAAATGGCAACCTAGAGGCTGGGAAAACATTTTTACTGACCCCACATCTGTTAAGAGGGCTAATATCCAGAATATATAAAGAACATAAGAAGCTAACAACCAAAATTTCAACCCCATCAAAAAATGGGGTATAGAAATAAACAGAAAATTCAAAACAGAAGAATCATGAATGGCTGAGAAGCACTTAAAGAATGTTCATGAAATTCTTAGACAAATGGGTGGAACTAGAAAATATCATCCTGAGTGAGGTAACCCAATCACAAAACAACACATATGGTATGCACTCATTGATAAGTAGATGTTACCCTAAAAGCTCAGATTACCCAAGATACAATTCACAGACCACATGAAGCTCAAGAAGAAGGAAGACCAAAGTGTGGATGCTTCATTCTTTCTTAGAAGGGGAAACAAAATACTCACAGGAGGAAATATGGAGACAAAGTGTGGAACAGAGACTGAAGGAAAGACCATCGAAAGACTGTCCCATCTGGAGATCCATTCCGTATACAACCATCAAAGCCAGAAAATATGGCAGATGCCAAGAAGTGTATGCTGTCAGGAGCCTGGTAGAGCTGTCTCCTGAGAGGCTCTGCCAGAACATGAAAAATACAGAGGCAGATGCTCACAGCCAACCATTGAACTGAGAACAGGGCCATAAGTGGAGAGTTAGAGAAAGGACTGAGTTAGCTGAGGGGGTGTACAACCCCATAGGAAGAACGACAATATCAACGAATGAGGCCTCCTCCCCCACAGAGCTCCCATGGACTAAACTGCCATTCTAAGAGTACACAGGGATGGACCTATGGCCCCAGCTGCATATGTATCAGAGGATGGCTTTGTTGGGCACCAATGGAAAGAGAAACCCTTGGTCCTGACAAGGCTGGACCCCCAGTGTAGGGGAATGTCAGAGCAGAGGTGGGAGGGAGTGCATGGGTGGGTGAGGGAGCACCCTCATAGAAGCAGAGGGAGATAATGGGTTTATGGACAAGGAAACCAGGATAGGGAATAGCATTTGAAATGTAAATAAAAATATACAATATTCAAAAAGTAAAGTATGTTCAAATGCTTTAGTGATCAGGGAAATACAAATCAAAACAACCCGGAGATTCCACGTTATTCCAATCAGAATGGCTAAGATCAAAATCTCAGGTGGACAGCACATATTGCCAAGATGGAGGGAAAGAGGTACACTCTTCTATTGCTGGTGGGATTGCCAATTGGTACAACCACTCTGGAACAAATCTGGGAATTCCACAGAAAATAAAAAATAGATCTACCTGAAGATCTAGAAATAATACTCTTGGGCATATTCCCAAAAGATGCCCTACCATGTCACAGAAGCATGTGTTCCACAAACAGTGGCCTTGTTTGTGATACCTAGAAGCTGGAAACAACCCAGATGTTCTATAACAGAAGAACGGATACAGAAAATGTGGTTTATTTACACAATAGAATATTACTCATATATTATGCATGAGGATATCTTGAGTTTTGCAAGCAAATGGATGGAACTAGAAAATGTCATCCTAAGTGAGGTAACTCAGACCTAAAAGAATATGCATGGTATCTACTCACTATAATAATAATAAGTGGATATTAGCTAAAAAAATTACAGAACACCCAGAATTCAGTCCACAGAACTCAGAAAGATTATTTAGGTCTTCTTAGATTCAATCTCGATCTGTCCCATACTGGCTATGAATTTACAGTGCTACCACTCTTCTACCTCTGTCTTCTTCCTATCTCCCAACCGTTATACTCTTGCTTTCCAAGTACTAGTGTTGCAGTGACATTCCATAATACCTAACTTAGTTTGCTTATTTATTACTTTTAAACTCTGCCTCCCTGAAAGTCTAAGGACAAGGATAGAATACAGATACATTCTTTGCCACATTGTAATACAAATGGACTCCAGTCTCATTTGCAAGAGAATCCTTATTACCATCTGATATATCATACACCCAATCTTTACTATTCTTATTTTTGTTAAGACTCTGGTCTCCTGTGCTCCCATTAATAGCATCTAGAAAGCTCAGCATCTAGCATTCTAGATTATTTTCTAGCTTACTTCTCCAGATCTTTGCAGGAGGTAGAGAGTAGGCCTCTGAATCACATTATCAGTAGTAATAGTCACAGCAAAAATCCCACCCTTGGGACCAATTTTCCATCTTAGATAGCATTTTATGTTTGTTAGTAAATGTCTGACAAGGTTTTTTTAATCTAGGCTCACAGTTTTATAGACTGTAACCCAGAGCTGGCTAGTTCATTGACTAGGCCTGGAGTGAGGTAGAACACCTGCACAATATGCCCTTCAAAAGCATACTGCCAGGGCTTGCTTTCTTCAGCACATCCTATCTCCTAGTTTCACCACTTCCCAATGATGCTTTGAGAGTATGAGTATACCAATAAATTATGCTATTAATTAAGTTATGGATTTCAAGATCCAATCACCTCCCATCACATGGGATACTTGGCATTCAGGGGCCAAGTCTTCAGCACATGTTTTTCATGCACATTTAATGCACAAACATAGCACAATGGTCTGACATTTTCAGCTCATTCTGAATTTTGCTTTTATTGCAATGAGTATAATTCAATGAACTTACAAAAGAGCTAATTGCTTTTAGGGGATAAAAAGGGGAAAATGAATTCTCTTTGATGAGCAAATTCAAAGGCTGAAGCTTATTGGTAGCTTTTTGCTTTTTAAGGTTTCATGAATAGACAGATATTGCTGGAAGTAACAGCAACTCCAGACAAATTTGACAATTTCCAAGAGACTGAAGAATGACTTTGATGCCTCTTAAAATATAGCTAAGAACAGACATCTCAGCTAGGGTCACCATCAGTCAACCTCTCTGCTTGACAGTCCTTTTCAATGTTTTGTCACAACGGTATTGGAGTATTTTTTTCCTTTGACCAAATGTATGGTATTTTTCCCTAGATTTCTTGCATTCAGAATTTTAAAAAATATATATGGCATTCCAAATTTGGCAATCTAAATATACTTTAGACTTAATTTCAGTCCAATAAGTATAATTTAACTTGAAACAAGTATAACTTTGAGACTATGTTTTAGTTATTTAAATAATTCATGCAGTTTTTAATGCATTCTGAAATAGCTGTCTCTACTACTAGCCTACTTACCTCCTCATTACTGTGTGGCTCTCTCAAAATGATTATGTCCGTCAACCTCATGCTGAAGAAATATTAAGACCAAATGGTCTAATTATGCAGAAACCTTAAAAGAAAGTGACTTTTTTCTTTGAATAGTTGAAAATTATAGAAAATTCCAGCATAGACTCTTTTTTTTTTTTTTTGGAATACAGCTGCATTACAGTAGGATACCATGATTTTATTTTTGATGCTGGGTATGGAACCTTGTGCCATACTAATGCTGCTTCCTGAGTCTCTTAATTCTTTTCATTGTGAAGTCACAGCACGGCTGGCTCAGTAGGAGGTAGTTTTTTTAACTATGCATTAGTTTCTCACTTGTCCAAGGGAGTACACTCTGTTAAAGATATGTTCCAAATCTTTAGTTACTAATTGAAAATGGCATAACAATTACTTAGAACCACTCCATTATAAAGAAGTAGTCAAAACAAATGACAACTTCATTTTCACAAAGTTGCCAAATATATATAACGTTTAATTAATTTTTATTTAATTCAAGAATCACACACACATGTGTGAAAAACAATAAATTGCTTAAAATCTGTTATAAAGTAGATAAAAAACCATAATAGTAGTATTAAAAAAATGAGTTTCATTAAGTATGTTTAAGACTAGCAAGAGTAAAGGTAGGCTTTTGGGGTCATTTAGTTCAACCAGTCTCTTAATCAATTAACTAAAGGAGCAGATTGAATATAACATATCATACATACACAATAGACATATACAATATATTCATTTAACCACTCTCATATTATCAATCAATCAATCAATCAATCAATCAATCAAAATCAACCAACCAATCAACCAATCAATGTAGTTAAGCTCCATTGAAAAGGGCATGGCCTCTGTAGACATAGTTTTCCTGTACCTGACCTTGCATCTGTTGCTAGGCAACAGGTCCTTCCAGGAATTGACTTCCAGCATGGCATCTGAGTGTTTATACACAATATTATAAGCCAGTTTAGTTGGCAGCCTTGGACAACACTATTCAGAAAAATGAATTAGAATTGCCACATCAGCAGATAACAAAATGAAACAAATAGAATTAAAATATAAAAGTCAGGAGTCTTTTGAATTAAATAATAAGTCCATTTAGCAAGTTGTGACAGCCTTATGGATAAATTGCTTTGCAACACACCATTATACATCCTCTGTGGTATGAGCAATCCTGACTCAGGATCATCAAGTAATCCAAAAGTGTTAGTTAACTCTAAAGATATATTTTAGAAAGATTTCTATCTAAAATGGTGAAAACTGCAAAAAATATTTAAAGTACTATAAGTCTAGGTTTCCATAATCTGTAGTAGGTAATTGTGGTCTTTATATCTTCTTTGGATATTGTTTTCTGGCATAGATTTGGGCTAAGAAAGGGGTCAGTACAAAAAAGAGAATCACCTGATGTGGTTGATAAATAAGGAAGAAGATGTGGGTGAGTCCAGAAGAAAAACAGTGAGGGAAAAGGAGGGCTGCAGGGTACAGTCATGATACTGTAGAAATCTGAAGCAATTGCAAGGTAAGGCAATGGGCTTGGGTCCCATAAGAGCTTT
This sequence comes from Rattus norvegicus, assembly GCF_021556685.1. NCBI lineage: Eukaryota > Metazoa > Chordata > Mammalia > Rodentia > Muridae > Rattus > Rattus norvegicus. The sequence continues at coordinate 37,815,881 of NC_141538.1, read as the reverse complement.
CATAGATTGTGCACCATACTGAATTAAAATGTAGAATACATTAAAATGACATGACTGAGGCTGTATTATGAACTATGTAATAAAATCTGGGTAACAGATGCCTTTCCCAGGGCTGTGGCAATGAAATACCAAATATTAGTTAATTTAAAACAGTGTCATTAATTATTACATAGTTCGGGTTGGGGATTTAGCTCAGTGGTAGAGCGCTTGCCTAGCAAGCGCAAGGCCTTGGGTTCAGTCCCCAGCTCCAAAAAAAAAAAAGAAAAAATTATTACACAGTTCTGGAGGCATCAAGGTTTCAGCAGTGCCAGGTTCTCTTTGAACACTCAAGGGTGGAAGGAATTCCTTCATTTAAGAGACATTTATTCTGGTTGTGAGTCTGGCTTTTAATGGCTGAGCCATCTCTGCAGCCACTAGGTTAAAGGTTAACAACTGAACTGTCATTTATGCCTGCCGGGAAAGAGAAAAATCATTTTTCTTCAGTGGTATGATATGGGGTGTACCAACTACTCCAGGCTAGGCCTCATGTTCAAAGTGTTAACCAACATAATAAAATGGATGCCACAGCTTTTGTGTTTACTTTTATTTGGTTGCATGGTTTTTTTGGGGGGTGGGTATTTGGACTTAGGGGGTTTGTTTTATATTGGGCTTTGTTTGGTTTTGAGAAAGAATGTAAAGTTGTGTGGGTAGGGAAGGGGAGAAGAGCTGGAAGGATTTGGGGGAGGGAGTGAGGAAGATCAAAATAGGTTTTAATTTAAAACTTCTTCTAAATAATAGAAATAACAATCATTTTAGTTTTCTTGTAAAAAGAATATGCAATTATTGGATATATATAATATATACATTTATATAATATATACATAATATATATAATGTATATATATATATATTATCCATATTATATAGAGGCCAGTAGAGGATGTCAGAGTCCCTGGAACTAGAGTTACAGATGGCTGTGAGAAATCAGATGTGGGTATTGGGAACTAAACTCTAAGCCTCAGAAAGAATTGCAGAGGCCTCACCACTGAGCTGACTCCAGAAATCCTTCCCCATCTCCTCAGTTTTGCCATCTGCAAGCAGTTTTCTGTAGAGGTTTGTAGATGGGTCAGTTAAATAGTCACCTTCTCCTTGTCTATTTTCATATTGTCTTTCTTCTATACACAGTCATGACCAAAATCTCAAGTTTTATAGCCATGCTGTGTCAGGATTTGCTTCACATCCTCATTTTAACCTGTTTATTTCCATGACAATCCTATTTTGAGAAAACAAAAGCAAAAACCTCTTCTGAGGTACAGCCTGACATCTATACTTTGGGATGTCACAGATCTGTGTGTAACAGGCATATTCTCATTGGTCATATTTCATATGCTTTAACATTTACTCAGATTTTACTGTCCTGCTTTGTTACTACTCTTGCAATTTGCAGTATTAATTTTTGTCTTTTTCATGCTGTTCACTTGAACCCAGGGCCTCTTGATGTTATACGAATGCTCTACCAACTGAGATTTACCACAATCACTAATTCTGTCTTTTAAAAACATTTACGTGACTATTTTACAGAGTACTTGGAAGTAAGTTACTGGACCTGGCACACAGGTATTATTTTAAACATCATTGTTGCCTCTAATCTCTTCAATGTGTCATGGATAGTGATTTGGGAGCTTTCTCTAGTGTGCTTAGGAACATTAGGGAGCATGGAATCTAGATAACTGAAGAAGGGACAAGTGAGTAGATGAGTTATATTGGTGCTCTCACGGTGTAAATTGAATTACCAAAAATAAAACCCTGATTCCACATATTTTTAACGGTTTTGGTTTTCCTGATTAAGGGTGACTGATAGCGGGGTTGGGGATTTAGCTCAGTGGTAGAGTGCTTGCCTAGCAAGCGCAAGGCCCTGGGTTCGGTCCCCAGCTCTGAAAAAAAGAAAAATGAAAAAAAAAAGGGTGACTGATAGCATTGATTTGGGAGAAGCAGGAATTCAAGTAATGAAAAATAACTAAGGATTTTTATGAGAATAGTGTGCAGTTTTGAGGAACAATTTGAGACATCACAGAAAATAGAGAAGAATCAGAATTGATGTGACCCCATGTTTCGTCAGACTTCTCTCAGATAGCTGCCTCTCTCTTATAGTTTGTCTAATGAAGTTACTATACTGTTTTCCCATTATCCATCAAACTGTTATATATTTGTTGCAGAAATCATACAATATAATAGTGATTAATAAAAATATTTAAGGTATTATCAACTACATGTCATATATAAACTTATCTGTACTGTGTTCAAATACATTGAATATGGTTAGTAGAAAATAGTTTTAAAGAGCAGATGCCACCAAAATAGAAAGAAAGAAGAAACTGCTAATGAACAGTTATGCCACTAACAAGCTTTATTCAGGTCAGTAAAACAGTACTGACAGTTCTCCCGAGGAAAGTGCACAACAGTGGATATTTACCTAAACATTTCTTACTAAAACAGCATAATAATTTATAATATTACAGACCATTTCAGAAGTCACTACAGGATACTTTGTACAGACAGTGTACTATGTGGTGTAAATTACAGTGATTTGTGGAAGTGTAGAGTAAAAGACTAGAGCAATAAAGAAAGAAGAAAAATGTTTTTCCTTAAATCAGGGGAAAAGCAGAACTCAGCACACATCTCTAAGCAACTTCAAATAGAATACAGTGCATCAAAGTTACAGGCTTGAAAATGCTAACTCTAAGTGACAATAGGATGATGTTAGGGAAAATCAGGAGGACATGAGTAGTACCTTCTTTTTTTCAATTATTGGATTTTTTTATTTACATTTTAAATGTTGTGTCCTTTCCCGGTTTCCCATCCATAAACCCCTTATCCTCTCTCCCTTCCCTTCTTCTATGAGGGTGTTCACCCTCCCCAACCACCCTCCCTTCCCGCCTTCCCCCTGACATTTTCCTATACTGGAGCATCCATCCTTGGCAGGACCAAGGGCTTCTCCTTCTACTAGTGCCCAACAAGGCCATCCTCTACTACATATGAAGCTGGAAACATGGGCATGTCCATGTGTACTCTTTGAGTAGTGGTTTAGTCCCTGGGAGCTCTGATTGTTTGGTATTGTTGTCCTCATGAGGTTGCAAGCCCCTTCAGCTCCTTTAATCCTTTCTCTAATTCCTTCCAAGATACAACCCACAGACCACATGAAGCTCAAGAAGAAGGACAATCAAAGTGTGGGTGCTTCAGAGTACAAGAGTCCATGCAGTACTCAATGAACTCAAGATGTAAATGCGACATCTTGTCACAGCATCTTCCTGAGCTGTCACAAGAGGAGGTAGAAAGACTGGAAGAGTCAGGAAAAATAGATGTCTGCAATACATCATGATTCTCTGGACGTGATCTCACAGGGAACTGATCTTCTGGAGGAACCAGTTTTCAGAGATGCAGCCCTTGAGAGGACACCTAGGCTCCAGCCCTATACCTATATACACACAGGCAGCAAAGTAGACTTGGTACTAAAATCAAGAGCCCACATGAAGTTGGGATGAAATAGTGGTAATGAGTCAGGAAAGCAATTGGAGAGGATGGGATTGGAGTGGATTTGATCCAAATGGATTATATTCATGTATGAATATTGAATAAAATACTGAGATTATAGTATTGGAAAAATTCACTTATGATACAACATTGGAAGTACGGCAATAGATCTGGTGAAAATCATATTCACTCACGAATTATATAAGAAAAGGGAAAACAGCCAGGTGACAGGGTTTGGTCAAAACAGGACTTTTGATTGGGGTCTGTATGGTTTGAATCTAAAATAATGCCTTTTAGAGGTTCCTGTATTAAATAAAGAATTGAATGCTAGCTTTGCAAGTTTTTTATGATCAAGAGCACTCAACTTTGTCACTAGTAATCCACTGATAATGACTAGGTGGCCTATTTGACAGTGGGTCTCCTCAAGAAAGTGGGTCATGCCTTTGTCAAGTACACATTGCTTTAGGACCTTACCTCTTTGCCATTTTCTGCTTCCTGGATGCCACAGTGTGAGCAGTTTTCTTATTTCCTGCCATTTTGCCATGATGTTATAGCATTGCTACAGGCTTAAAAGCAGTACTACTAGTCATTCATACCTAGGCAGTTCCTCCTTCCACAGCACCTCTGTAAGTAGTTATGAATATGAATGATTGAATATTTGGGAATATCTAAGTCATACTAAAGAAAATGCAAGATGATGAGAAATAAAAGAGAATGGACATCTTCCTCTAAGACCAGGAAACATGGCTCATGCCTTTGTGAGTATAAAGTACTTCACTTTTAAATTCAGATGACTTTGGACACCTGCAAAGCAAAGTTTTGTTACAGTAAAGTGATGCTGAGGAAGGAAAGTGAGAGCTAGTGTTTACAGCATGCAGGAACAACGAGGTAAGACCTTCCTGATGAATGGTTACATGCTAGAGTTTTTCTTCTAACAGGAGATGTTACCATTTAAATTATTTCGGAGGAAACTGTTGTTGAACATGTTTTGTTTTACAAGACCAGTGCTGAATTGACAGGCAATGGAGTGAACCTGGGTGTCAATAATGGAACTGTGTTTTGGTGACTGGAAAATTTAGAAATTTATTTAATATAATCAAGACTTTATTTAATTGACGAAATGGGGACAGTATCAGTTTCTGCTGCAAAGACTCTTGCACTGATCAAATTCAATAGCAGATGACACATGGAAATCACTTGGCTTGGCAAGTGGAATACAGCCCACAGATGTTGTTGGCCATTCTACTATTATTTTCTTGAGAACAGACATCATCACAGCACTGCTTTAAATCAGTCATCTCTTGCAATGTTACTGAGGTCAATTTTGATCAAGTAAATTGAAGGAGGTGGTTTGTAAGTAGAGTATAAATGGTTTTGTGACTTTCATAGAGAGTTTTGAATAGACATTAGTAATTTTGGACACTAACATCTAGTGAAACATGCTTTAATGTGCAATCATTTTTTAAAAAAACCTGAATAATTTAAACATTCTATAGTCTTTATTTTGTTCATCATAGAACTAACTTCTATGAGGAGCCTCCATCTGCCTGTGAGTACTTATAAAGAAAAAGTAGCTTAAAATGTAGTTGAAGAAAATATTTTAAAAGTCTCTTGATTATAGTGTAGTAAATGTGCTTCAAATAGTTTTATCAGGAAGCTGACAGGGAGCTTCTATTCTAGCACATCACACCAGGCTTTGGAGTCTCAGTGGCTTTCCAGAATAAATGTTTAATTATTATTCTGATCAGCCGATGTCTTCTGACATGTGGCTTATTTTAATCATCTGTATTGACAATGTTAAGATTATTCTGAATCTCCATCTTCCATTACTGAAGTTCTATGCCTTTACCACCAAAGTTATATTTATTATAATAAGGAGTGGGTAAAAAGTACTCTTCTGGTGTTGCTGGACATAGAATAAGTAAATTATACAAAATAATAATTTATTTGTATGTCTTAAGAAAGCAGTTGGTCTCTTATGCTCATGGATGGGTAGGATCAACATAGTGAAAAAGGCCATCTTAGCAAAAGCAATCTACAGATTCAATGGAATCCCCATCGAAATTCCAACACAATTTTTTCATAGGTCTTGAAAGAAAAATTTTCAATTTCACATGGAAAAACAAAAAACCCAGGATAGCTAAAACAATCCCAAACAATAAAAGAATTTCTGGAGGTATCACCATCCCTGATTTCAAGCTGTATTACAGAGCTATAGTAATAAAAACTGCATGGTATTAGCATAGAAACCGATAGGTTGATCAATGGAATCATAGCGAAGACCCAGAAATAAACGCACAGACTTGTGGACACCTGATTCTTGACGAAAAGCCAAAACTATACCACGGAAAAAGGGAGAGCATCTTCAACAAATGATACTGGTCTAACTGGATGTCTGCATGTAAAGAATTCATATTTTTCACCCTGCACAAAACTCAAACCCAAGTATATCAAAGTCTCAATGTAAATTAAATACATTAAATCTAATAGAACAGAAAATGCAGAACAGCCTTGAACTCATCAGCAAAGGAGATAATGTCCTAAACAGAACACCCGTGCCTCAGGCACTAAGATCAACAATTAATAACTGGGACCTCATGAAATGGAAAAGCTTCTGTAAGTTAAATAACCCTGTCAATAGGACAAAACAACAGCCTGCAGACTGGAAAAGAATCTTCACCAACCTTACATCTGACAGAGAGCTAATATGCCAAATATATAAAGAACTCATGAAGTTATGTATCAACAAACCAAATGACACAATTTAAAAATGGGGTACATAGTTAAACAGAGAATTCTCAACAGGGGAATCTCAAATGGCTGGGAAGCATGAAAGAAATGCCCAAAGTCTTTCATTATCAGGGAAACGCACATCAAAATCACAGTGAAATTCCATTTTACACTCATCAGATCAAAAGCTCAAGGGACAGCACATGCTACAGAGAGATTGTGGAGCAAGGGAAACACTCCTCCACTGCTGACAGGAGTTCAAGTTTGTACAATACTATGAAAAGGAAGCAAATGGATGGAACTAGAAACTATCATTCTGAGTGAGGTAACCCAGACACAAATGAACACACATCATATGTACTCATTGATAAGTGGATATTAGACCAAAAGCTCACAATATCCATGATACAACTCACAGTCCAGCTTAGGAAGAAGAAAGACCATGGTGTGGATGCTTCTGTCCTGCATGGTGTGGGGAGCAGGATGGTCATGGGAGATGGAGAGAGGAAGGGACCTGGGAGGGAGAGAGAAAGGGGAGGGGAAAGAGGGGGCAGGATCAGGTATTGGAGGGGACAAGAGAGGGGTACAGAGTGTCAGAAAATCGAATAAAATATGTTACAGTGGGGGATGAGGAACTTGGGGTAGCCACTGGAGGGTCCCCGATGACAGGGAAGCAAGAGGTTCCCAGGACCCAACAGAGATGATTAACTGAAACTCCCTAAAAAGGGGAGGGAGAACCTGTAGAGATCATATTCAGAGGTTAGACAAGACCCAAGGTTGGGAGATGGGGCCTCCTACTAATCTCCAAATTTTTAACTTAGAATGGCTCCTGTTTAAAGAAAATATGAGGATAAAGTGTGGAGCAGAGACTGAAGGAAAGGCCAACCAGAGGCTGCCCCACCTGGGGATCCATCTAATATGCAGACACCAAGCCCAGTCACTATTGCTGACATTAATAAGTGCTCGGTGACAGAAGCCAGATATGGGTATCTCCCTCCCCGTGCTTCTACAAGGGTACTCCCTGACCTGCCCACTCCTGCCTCTCCACCCTGGCATTTCCTGCTAGAGCCTTATTGATACAGATTAAGATGCTTTCAGCTAACCATAAGACTGAGCACAGGGACCTCAATGGAGGAGTTAGAGAAAGCCATAAAATACAGGATATCTACACTATAATTCACAGATCCAAAGAAGCCATATAACAAGGACTGTTTAAGGGAGGATGATTGAATCTTTCTCAGAGGGGAAATAAAGTAGACATTGGAAGTGATAGAAGGAGGGAACTGGGTGGAAGAGGGGGTAGGGAGGCGAATCGAGCAGGGGAATCAGATATAGGGAGAGCAAGGGAGAGAGAAGGAAATTATCAATGTGGTGGGGACCATCTCTAGGATGTGCCAGAGACCTGAGATGGGGGAAAGAAGTTCTATGGGGGGTTACTCTAGCTGAGAGTCCTATGGGGGGGTTACTCTAGCTGAGAGTCCTAGCAGTGTGGGATATGGATCCAGAAGTGACCACTTCCTGTGGCCAGGCAGGACTCCCACTCCCTTTGGAAGGATAAGGACGACAAAGTACCTAAAGAACCTTTGAACCAAAATAACTGTCCTCTGAGAGGTTCCACCTAGCATAGAAAGAGATGCAGAGACTCATACCCAATCATTGGATGGAAGAGTTGGGGAAGGATTGAGGGACACAAAGAGGGTAGGGACTCCACAGGAAGACCAACAGAGCCAACTAGCCTGAACCCTTAGGGGCTCCCAGAAACCTAATCACCCACCAATGAGGGGGCATGGGCTGGACCTAGGTCCCCTGCACATATGTAGCAGATGAACAGCTTGATCCTCCAACAATAGGAGCAAGTACTCTTCCTGAATCTGTCTGCCTGTGGATCCTGTTACCTTACATGGACTGCCTTGTCTGGCCTCCTTGGGAGAGGATGTGCCTAGTCCTACAGTGACCTGAGGTGCTAGGGGAATTATGGATAGCTGGGTAGTGATACCTAGAGGGTAGTTCCCCTTTCCCAAAGAAGAAAGAAAGGGAGGAATGGGAGAATTCTGCATGAGGGGGTACTGGAAGAAGGAAGGCTGATATTGGAATGTAAAGTGAATAATAAATAAATAAAAATAAAATTGAAAATTAAAGAAAAATTAAAAAACCCTGTTTATTTCCCCATCACCCCTTCCCCAAAAAGATAAATAAATAAATAAATAAATAAATAAATAAATAAATAAATAGAAAGCAGTTGGCCTGAAGAGACAGCTCAGTGATTAACAGTGTTCTCCTAGAGGACCTGAGATTGGATCCCAGCACTGACATCATATGGTTCTCAAGTGTTCATAAATCCACTTTCAAGGAATCCAACACTTTCCTCTGGCCTATGAAAGCCTCTATTTATGTGTACATACTTAACACATAGACCCACATACACATCATTAAAAAGGAAGTAGTTGTCTAATTGTATATTTTTTGACAAATTTAGTTTTATAAAATCATATTTTATTTGGATTCATTCTCAAGAAGATTTTTATATCATAATAGTATTCATACCTGTACAAACTATAGTTCAATATTTTGTATGCATGTATCTATAAATGCATTTTGTAGGTATAATTTTTTGAAGAATATTATATTGGTGTACTGGTTGGTTTTGTGTGTCAACGTGACAAATGCTAGAGTTATCACAGAGAAAGGAGCTTCCCTTGAGAAAATGCTTCCATGAGATCCAGCTATAAGGCATTTTCTCTATTAGTGAACAATGAGGGAGGGCCCAGCCCATTTTAAGTGGTGCCATCACTGGGCTGGTGGTCCTAGGTTCTATAAGAAAGCAAGCCGGGGGGAGCAATCCAGCAAGCAGAACCCCTCCATGGCCTCTGCATCAGCTCCTGTCTCCACTCCAAGTTCCTGTTCTCTTTGACTTCCTGTCCTGACTTCCTTTAGTGATGCACAGCATGTGGAAGTGTACGCTGAGTAAACCCTTTCCTCCCCAACTTGCTTCTTAGTCATGATGTTTTGGGCAGCAATACAAACCCTGACTAAGACAACTGGTTATATATTTATATTGCTGTGATAAAACACCATGACCAAAGCCATTTATAGAAGGAAGAGCTTATTTGTGCCTTATAGTTTCAGAGGGATGAGTTCATCACGACCATGTTCTGGAGTATAACAGTAGGCAGTCAGGCATAGTATTGCTCCAGCAGCTGAACATTCAAATCTTCATCCACAAAGAGGAAGCAGGTATCAATGCAGAGTCTTTTTAAATCTCAAGCCTGCCTACAGTGATATACTTCCTTTAATACACCTTCCTTTAGGGTCATACCTCCTCGTTTTCCCTAGAAGGTCACCAGCTGGGGACCAGGTGTTGAAATGCCTAAAAATTATATTGGGTATGTCATTCATACCATAAATATAAGTGGAGAAAATAATTGTTAGGAATCATGAACAAAATAGTTTAATTATTTTGAGGAATGGGAAAACAAGTAAGCCATGTGCTGTCTTTTACTAAACCGCCCCTAATCACTTATTTCCATGCCCTAACCTGGGCAGTTCTGATATTTAGATTTAATCTCGAATCTTTGAGTACTGACGCTGAAGGTCTTGTTCCCCAAATGATTCTAGATCCATTAATAAATATGTTGTTGACAAATGGCTGAGTGGAAAAGGTGGGACCTCCAGGTTCCTATAGGTAAAGATGCAGGAAAAAAAATTTTTACCACCATCCTTGTGGAGGGGGATGGAACCATAGAGATGTAAGAGCCCAGATAAGTGGCCTTTGGCCATTTCCCCAACTGGCATTGGGGTAGCAGGGGAAGGATTAGGTATGCCCAGTCTTTACTAGCCAAGCATTTTGAGAATAACTGGGGAGAGAAAGAGAGAGAGAGAGAGAGGGAGAGGGAGAGGGAGAGGGAGAGGGAGAGGGAGAGGGAGAGGGAGAGGAAGAGGGAGAGGGAGAGGGAGAGGAAGAGGGAGAGGGAGAGGGAGAGGGAGAGGGAGAGGGAGAGGGAGAGTTTGTTTCTTCAATGCACAGATCCAAGCTAACTCCTGGGTGGGTGCAACCCACTAGGAACACAAGGCAGGGTAGAGAAAGCTCCACACAATACAAACCCTTCCTGTCCTTTCATTAAGGGTCAAAAGCAAAAAGAAGTACAACCAAGGACAAAACTAAGCCCACGTCTGCTCCTATGATCTCATACTAATTGACTACATGAACTTTGTTGTCTCATCTATAAAATAAAGCTGATGTAGTATACCCATCTCATTGGGTGTTATAAATAAGTTTCTGTGAAGATTCTTTTTTAATTATTTTATTCATTTACATCCCTTCCTCTCCCCACTCAGAGTTTTACCTGCTTTCCCCCTCCCCAGCTATCTCCCTCTCCTGGAGTATCAACTCTCTACAGGTTGGTGTGCACCCTCTGCCTCTGAGGCTAGACAAGGCAGCCTTCTGCTGCGTATGTACCAGGGGCCTCAGACCAGCCTATGCCCTTGTATGTTCTTTGGTTACTAAATGCATTACCTAAAAGGGTGCCTGCTGCATATCGGCTATGTTACCACCACCAGACCACCACTACTTTTAAATATCTATTAATCAATAACTCAGATTGTTTCATGGTGACATTTCCATACAGGGATGTGTCACACGTAGATGGACATGCACTCTTCCTTAAACCTTCTCTTATCTTCTCCTCTCCCCTACCCTCTGTGCTGATTCTTAATTGTCCTTCCTTCTTTACTCGTACAACTTGTATACATAGGTTGGGGGGGGGGATACTATAACACTTCTTTTTCTATTTCTGGCATATTTTACTTATCATGAAGTCCTTCAGTTCCATTCGTTTTCTAATGAAGGCATTGTTTTATGATGTTTTTATACCTAAATAATAAGGCATTTTTTACTTTAACCATATTTTCTACTCATGTTTGTATGTTGATGGTTACCTTTCAATTCCATATTTACCTTTAATAAACATGAACATTTAAGTATCTCTTTTGCATACTAACTTTATTTACTTTAGTTATATACCTAGCTGCTGATATTAGTCTCTATTTATTGTAGCGATATCATAGAATGATTTATCCTTCCCTATAATAATTGACTTTGACAAGTATACAGTAACAAGTGCTGCATTCTGAAAACCTTTTTCCCCAATTTCCGTGAAAGCTCAACACCCTTTCTGTCTGCAGTAGCACGGCTTCAGTATATACAGCCTTCACTATCCCTTTCCTGAACAAGTGTAACAGCTCCTTGGTTTGTTCCTCTTTTACCTTTCAACTTTGTTTCTTTGTTTTTGTTTGTTTATTTCTTCTTTTCTTTTTCTTTCTCCTCCTCCCTTCCTCCCCAACACACACCGCACTCTCTTCCTTCCTTCCTTTTCTTTCTTTCTTTCTTTCTTTCTTTCTTTCTTTCTTTCTTTCTTTCTTTCTTTCTTTCTTTCTTTCTTTCTCCAATTTTACTCCATTTAGTTTGAGAACCAGCTCTACAGACTGAATGATAACTCAGTCGGTTCTCAGGTAAGCAAATACCTCTTTGTGTGTATAGAAGTCTCTCCATGCTGACATTCATTGCTTTCTGATCTGCTAAATCTGGAATTTTGCAAAATTTCAGCTAAATGAGTGAGTCCATCTCTGAAAGTTTATGCCTTTTACTGTTCAACTTTTGAGTCACCGTTAGCTTTTTCTTACTCACATTGGGCCTTTCTAAATTTACCTCAGTATAGTATTATCAGTATGAATTAAAAGTGATGATTCCCACATCCAGGGACTGTGTGTCAGACCTTTCCCTCCATTCTTTTGTTTCATCTTTGCATCACCTGTGTGAAATCCACAATCCTTGCTGTGTAGTGAGTTATTGAAGATCTAGGCAGATTCAATGCTTTACCCAAGATATTTTACAAGTAAGTGGTTGAGAAATAGAATATCCAGGAACTACCAACCACATAATTTAATGTACTTGTCTATCAGACACAAAGCATGTGATTATAATATTATTCTTAGTACATATTTGAAAAAGATTTAGAAACACCAGGAAAACGTATCAAAAATATTTGGAGTGTACTGTGCATATGACCAAATAGTTTTCAAAACAAATATGCACTCATTATCTTAAAGATATATAGATTTTTGTATAAAATTAATAAACCACTTTATTACACTGTTTACTTCTTAGAAATGCTTTGTTTACTTGCATTTTCATTTAGTGTATTTTCTTTTTATTTTTTTTCTCAATAAGGCTGGGAAAAATCTCAGTGGATTAAGTATTTGCTGTGTGTTACTGTAGGACCTGAGTTCAGATCCACAGCACCTATGCAAAAGCCGTGAGCATCAGCAGAGATGGGGGAAGAACAAAGAAGAATCTCGAGGGCCTTCTGGATAAACAGTCAAGGAAATCAGAGAGCTGCAAGTTCAGTAAGCAATCTTGACATAAGAAAGAAAGATGGAAGTCAGCAAGGGAAGACTCCTGGTTTTGAATCCCGGCCTTTAGAAGTCCATGCATGGGTGCATGGACCTGCATATACACATACACAAACATACACACACACACACACACACACACACACACACACACACCCCATGCCCACCCTCACACATAGATTATTAAATAAATAAGTAGTTTTGAGCAAGATGTAGTTTATTGTAAAATATTTCAATGTACGTGGCTTGTTTTATATGAAATAAAGAAAAGCTGAAAATATAACGGCTTGCTACATGGCTCAAATAAGTAAAGGCTCTTGCTCCTAAGCCCGATGACATGGGTTCAACCCCTGAGATCCACAGATATATGGGGAGAGTCGAGTCCTCCTCCTTATATATTATCACCTAAGGTAGATACCACAGTATTATTTCAGGATCCAAAAGATAATGCACAATCCATTAGATCAATTATTTATCCATAAAGTAACCTCTGACAGAGTTGTAGCTGTCAAGATGTCTGTCTTCTTTTCTAGGAGTTTGCCTTACATGATAACTACCAACAGTGCCTCCTCCTCCATGTCCCAGCATGTCAACTTTCAAACTATGTTTGGTCATTGTGACTTAGAGAAAACAACTGAAATGCAAGCCACACGACAGCATAATATGGTCACATGTATACAGGTGTGAGTTTATTGCTCTGTGATAATTAAAATGATATTCTACCCTTTGATGGGGATTAGAAAAATCCCACCTTTCCTGTTACTGATGCTACAAAAAGGGATTTTGATTTTCCATGTGAAGACCATGGGGGTAAGAAAAGAATTATAAATCATGGAAGACCCAGAAAAGATATACTAACCTAATATTCAGTACTTGGATTGAATTGTGCCTGCCATGTGGATTATAGTGTTGGTCTTCATTTCCCCTAGCCCTGTAGCTCACACAACCTTTTCATTAAGCCCCTGAACTAGACTAGAGTTCTGGCTTAGGCCTTATTATTACATCAGCACTGTAAGCAAGGACATTCTGTGGTCTTGGCCTATCAGAGAGGACCTTGAAGATTCTTAGAGGTTCTACTTTGTGGCACTCCCAAGATAAGTATGGTCCTCTAACACTCAAGTCATCTCTGTCCAGCTGCCTTTTAAGATGCCAAGATGACTGAGGATTCTCTTCCAACAGATATTTTGGCTCACATGATAGCCATTAACAACGTGCCTCCTCCTCCTCTTCGCAGTATACCACGTGAGTGATGCTTTCATGAAGGTCCCACGCCTTCGTTACTGTTTCCAACAGCACTTGCTTCATTGTACGCCATGGGGATTTGAGAGTCAGTGGAGACAGAGGCTCTTTCTAATAGCCTGGTAATGGAAAAGCATAGCTGCGTGAGCCTGACTTTACTATACAAGGCTATTTCGACCATTTAGGTCTAAAATATTGTTTTCTTTGTAAAAATGGGGATCTTGATAAGATCTTAGGGCTTCAACAGTGTTCCTCTTCTATATAAATATCAAAATACCTCAAAGGAAGAGAGAAAGTGGAATCTTTGTGAGATTCCAGGGAACCGTAGTCAACTGTTTCTGGGAAAACCTCGTCATGTCTACCATGAGTTGGTTCTGCTGCACTGAGTGTATTTTCCATAGGGATTTCCCACTTTAAGTTTCAAAGGAGGAAGTGTCATTCTGTTGTTCTGACTGAAATATATTCCTATCTTTGCTTTCATGTTCTAGCTTTTGATTTGTTGGGTCATAGGAATTATAAATACAGAATTAAATATTTTGAAAATTATACATTGAACAGTATTTATAATTTTGTGTCATCAGTCAGCGTAAGCCCAGGAAGTTGTACTAGGGTAGTTACTAGGGTAGTATATAGGGCTACAGTCATGCAATTCTTACATGTGTTTGTGAAACACTCACTAGTAACCTACAATAGTGTCTCTGTTGAAATCTAACAATAGCTTTAGGTAACATAACATTACTCGTGATTCAGCTAAGTAAAGAATTAACTTCTCAGATTTTTCTGTCTTTCCATGAGAGTTAACTTTCAAGATAAAGTTTAAAATTCACCTATTTCCAGAGACAAGATATAAAATGCAAAAGCTTATGTCTTTTGAAGACATATATTACATATTTGTGTGTATATAATATACATCTAGACACACATAAGATATTAAATACATGTTATACAAATTATAATTATTAATTGTGATTTTGTATATTTATTCCTATAGTAAAATATTCTTACATATATTAAAATTTTTTCTATTTCTAGTTAAGTGGAAATAGGTATTCAAATAATTTTGCTTCTAAGCCACTACTGTCAGGTTTTATTTGTGGAAAAATTAAATTACACCAAGATTTTTTTTTATCAGCCCAGGAAGTATAATAGCTGGGAGTTAAAAGATCAAATTAATTTAGAATCAATGGGATGAGATGTGTGCTACCCTCTGCAGTCTCTTCCAAGGACACTTGACTTCTGTGAAGTGATTAAGAGAGGAGAGAGCGGCAGTAATTTAGATCTCAGAGCTGAATGAAACGAAGTGGAGAGCAGCAGACAGCTGCCTTCCTGGTATTCTCTGTGGTGGTTTTTAGTGGATGCTCTGTGCTCGAGTCTGCCCTTTGGAGATAAGTCCTACTTGCTTAATGGCTCGGTCTTTGTGTTAGTAACTCCAGACAGCCTACAGTTTTCCTGGGCACACTTTACTGTCACAGAGGAAGCAATATTCTCATGAGGGCTGAGAGTGAAGATGCTTTGTAGAGTGACTCACTCAACCTGTTTCATATGGGAGCAATAAAAGCGCAATATCCATAGAGACGGATGCTTGGTTAAATACCTGGAACGTCTAGCCATCTTTGTTTGCCTTGAGTTTGGCCAATAAAATTAGATTTAGGGATGCATGCTTGCTTTCTTTTTAAATATAACATTTACTGAATACTTTCTAGGGATAATTTATAAGAAAAAAAACAAAAAACAAAAACTCCTGAAGTCTGTGGTAGGCAAAGCAATGCCCAGCAATGATACCTGCGTCCCGAATTCCAGAAACTATGAATATGCTAGGATGCAGAAAAGGCAAGGGGTTGTTATGGCTACAGCTAGAATCAAGGCAGCTAAATCAGCTGCACTTGTGCTGTAAAGAATGTCAGAGACCATAGCGCACACTGAAACCTTAAGACTTGTCAGAGAAAGGAGAGGATGAGGAAAAGACTTGACTGACCACTGCCAGCTTTGGAGATGAGGGAAGACATAACACGGGGAGGCATCTAGGCAGTGTCAAGAAGCTAGAAAAGATAGAGATGAATTGTCCCCTCCTGTCTCAGGAGTGTCCCAATCCTGCTGAGAACTTAATGCTAGCGCAGTGACCTACTTCCGATTTATGATTTCCAGAGCTGTAACCCTTCACATTGGCGATCCAGAATTATTTCTGGCAATCGCTACAAGGACAAGAAACAAAACCATACAAACTCTCTCTTACAATTAAAGGTAAAGAGGCTAACATCGTCTAGTAGGAGTCCCAATGGGGAAGGGTGGATGCTGCCCTCATGGTGGTATAAATGAACCCTAATCATAAAAACCTCAGCCTCAAAGTCTGTAGAGACATCAATTGCATTCTGCATTTTGTCTGCTAAGCTCCTCCCAATTCAAAGGGCTCCGCATATCGCAGCTCTTTAAGCACTGGTCTGGTTCTCCTCGCCTGTGAAATTATGACTCCCAGACAGAGCATGCAGACCAGCCTCCCGAGATGATTTCAGGCTTGGTTTTCATTTCCGTTTGGAACTTTCACCTCTTCCCTCTATGCAGTCGTCATCTTGTGATTCAGAATTCTTCGCAGCTTGATAAGCCTAGGAAAACGAGTTTTCTCACGAGCCAAGCAATTTTTTCACCTTTTATTCTAGATGAGAATTACTTCAAAGACCTTACAGAGGAAGGAGTATATTTAGTGGTTTTCCCACCTGCATGAAATTACGGATGTTGGAAGCACTCACGTTGACCTACTATTACAAATCTTGACGCAAACGAAAGGGAAAACATGTTAGTGGAACACAGGAGGCTGCCTTCCCCCTTGCCTTGCAGTTATGAGTATGGTCTAGTGAGCTTTGTTATTGTTAATATGATTCTCCCCCCCCCATTTCTCTCATACTTCTTGGGCTTATCTTTCTGAAGAAGGTTTTAAAAATAGCTTGCATGCTTATTTTTAGCTCGTCTGGGAGGAATTAGTGCAACAGTGCTCTGCTTTGGCAGTATCCAAACCACTTAAAGTTCGCAAGACATTTGCAGGCTTATGTTACTGCTTCTCACTTATTAGGATACAGAAGGGAAATAAATGAGTTCGAGACTCCAGATATTTTAGAGAACGCAGAAGTGAGATGGTTTTCTATGCTCTTTTCGTCTTATAGTGGGCGTTTACTGAAAGCCTGGAAATATCACACTGTCATTCTTAGGACTGCAAAGGCATTTCCTGTAATTTGAGAGTTCCTTAATAGCTAAAGATTAAAGGAGTCTCCAAATAGGTATTGAGAAAAGCGAGTGGGGATGATTTTAATATCTTAAACCCTTTAGACCCCTTGAGGCACAGATTGGGGTCGGGGGAGCAGAAGCAGAGGGGTCTGCCAGTAGAGAGAAAATCATAGAAGTTCATTGTAATGCTTAGCGCTGAAAAGAAAATGAATGTAAAAGAAGCAAGGATGAGTTCAGAAGTTCCAAGAAGACAGAAAAAGAAAAGATGGTTGATTATTTATGTGTTTCTCTGCACTTGGAAAACTTTGGTAATGCCAGGAGACAACTTAGAGAACGAGGCATGCATGGGAAGGTTTTTAAAATTATTTTTCAGATTAAAAACAATACAACCCTTTGCTGTTAATGGCACTGAGGACTGCTGGGCATTGCATTGGAAGAGAAAAACCAAAAAGGAAGCTGGGCAATGTGGCACAGGCCTATCTCTAATCCCAGCTGGAATCCTGGAATTTCAGGTAGAAGGCACAATGATTTGGCTGGGCTAAACACCAAAGCCTTGTTTAAAGAAAAAATCCTTTCTAAAATAATTGCAATTGTTACATCTATCTCAATAAACACATATCTTTGTTAGACAATCTTGAGGGGATTTTAAATAAATGCTTAATTTTTGAGAATTTCATATTGGAATATTGAATTTACACCACTCCCCAAACTTCTACTGTTCACCTATTCCTTTTCAAATTAATGACCTTTTCTTAATTGTTGTTTTATACAACACACATGCACACACACACACACACACACACACACACACACACACCAATAAAAAATCAATACACAAACCTAGTGAATCCGTTTGGTAATGTTCAGATGTACTTGTGCTTAGGGCTGAGCACCTTGACTGGTTACCTTATCAGAGGGCTCATTCCCTGGATGCGTTCATTCTTAGCAGGTATTGATTGCCTATAGCTCTCATCTGAGGGTAGGGCCTTGAGAAATTAATCTATCCTACCATGTGTCTATTGCTTAGGCAGCCATATTGTTGAGGTTTCTTGGCTGCAGCTTCCTGCCACATACCGAAGACTCTGTCTTGCAGCAAACATTCTTAGTTCTATGACTCTTAGAGTTTTTCCATTTCCTAGAGTTTCACTGAATCTTGAATAGATGGGTCACGTTGGAAATGGATCATTTTGGCTTGGGCACACAGTGAGCACTGATTCTCTGCATTTCATTAGTTGTGGATCTCTGTAGTCCTCTTTCAAAGAGCAAAAAGAGTTTTGATGAGTGAGAGGTACTCTTATCTGATTGTATAAAGATTGGCTTTTATAATAAATTCCATGAATTTCAACTTGAGCATAATCATGCCTGAACAGAAATGGTGAAGAAAATGAAAATATTTGCAAGTCACATGTGTCTACTAGGTGCCAGTCTGGGTGTCCCTGAGGTATGCTACTATTGTGTCCTCAGTTTACCTCGGAAATTAGAACTTTGTTATCAGTACTATTGTCATGTCAGTCCCTCAGCCAGGTGGATCCAGCCTCTGTTACTCAACCTCTGGTCTTCCTTCCAATCCATAAAGGGAACAAAATACTTATTTTGTAGAATCATTAAAAGAAATTGGTCACATTAGTTTTGGTCACATTAATAATCTTGTAGCTTAGGGTTCTTCTGTTCTCCACATCTTAGCTTATAATTCATTTCCTCTAATATTATATTTATATCTTTCATGATGTGGCCAAAATCTACCACTGCATCCTACTTTTTATGCTTCTGTTGATACAATATTCTTTTATGGCTAAAATGATGATTATCATCCCTTAAATCTGTCAATACTGGTGCTTGTGAAGGGATGATTGTGCTACAGACATAGGGGGAATTCTCATGTTTAATTAGACATTTGAATGCTCACAAGAGGGGTATATGAGTACAGGAGAATGGAGAAGCTCTCCAGCAGGCTGACTTCCCTAGAAAATGTCTTCTCAAGATGATGGACTATATATATATATATATATATATATAAGCTAAAATAAAGCCTTTTCTCACTCCCAAAGTTGTTCTTTGGTCAGTGGCATATCATACTAATAGAGAGCAAATCTGGACATTTGATTACAACGCGAGAGAGTTTGGCTCCCAGCAGTCTGTTGATTGTATATTTTTTCATATCTCCCTAGGAAAAGCCACACACAGTTTTGAGGTACATACATGACTTGCCAGCATTTCATCTCATTTATACATGTCTCTTCAGTGTTGACTGATATTTTCACTGTTCATAGGATTTTCATATATATATACATATATATATATGAAACTACATAAATATGAATATATATACTTTTGCTGCCTATGATGTTGTTGTTGTTGTTGTTGTTGTTGTTGTTATATACAAGAAAATATCTCTCTAACCCAAATGGTTGCAGCTTTTTCTCCAGTCCACCTACTTTAGGGTTTTTCAATTTCAGGTTTTGTAATTAAATCTCTAATACATTTGAGCTGTTTTTTTTAGTACCATGTTGGGGGAAAAGGTCCAAATTTCTCTCTTTGTTTCTTCTTTATGGGGATATCTACTTTTTCCATTACCAATACCTGAAAAGATTGTCTTTTCTAAATTTGTGTTCTCAGGAACTTTGTTGAGAGTTAACTAAAGGTAAATGGATGGATTTTTTAAAACGTGGTTCTGTTTACTGCTATGTCTATTTTTACAGCAGCATTGTGCCATTTTGATTATAAGCTTTTTGTAAGATTTTTCTTTTGGAATGAGCTTTCTTCTTTTCACTATAGATTGATTTGATTGTGAAGAGTCTTTTGTTGGTGCTCTGTATGAATTTTAAGATTGATTTTCTATGCTGGTAAAAAATAACATTCGGATTATTGTAGGGTTGCATTGAATCTTTAAATAGTATGGGGCAGTATGGACATTTAAGAAGTATTGATACTTTCCAAGGATACAGGATTGGATTTTTAAAGGGAAGTGTGATAGGATATTTTATCCTCTTATATAGCATTGTTTTTACTTAATAATAACCTGCTATCATCCTATATAATAGGAATATCTTTTATTGATAACATTCATTATACTTTACTTATATTAAAGGTTGTATATTTGAATGTGGATGTAAGAAAACTCTTGCATATAATTTATTGAATAGTTATCCATTCTTTAAACCTGACACTTTGATTGCTGTTCAAATCTGTCCACAGTGATGTGATGTTAGAGAAAGAATGGAAGGCAGAAAAGGCTAAGTTAAAGAAAATGTTTGCTTTCTTTCCTTCTGTTTCTTGTTTTGTATGGATCAGCCCTGTTTTCTTTTTTCTATCGAAGCAATAAATATACAGCATCCAAACAGTTTAGTAATTCAGCTCCTTCCCCTGGCTTCTTCAAGAAGAATGTGGTAGCTACCTCCTGGGTGTTACTTGGTGTTTCTGTTTGTCTCTTCTATTCTGAAATACTTGTCTGACAAGTCTGCATCAGCTGCATATATTAAAATAACTTCTGTGTTTCCTATCTCCTGATCACTGGAGACTAACTGATAAAAATGATAATTTGTTTTTAGCTAGTTTTGTTGTTTCAATCAGATCATCATACCATGCGTGGTTTAAGTATTATTAGTCTTTCAAAATTAGTATGGAAGGAATGGCTTTATTATGGTATTATGTTATATAATATATATATAATATATATATATATATATATATATATATATATATATATATATATATTTGATCTTCTGCCTGGACTTAACTTTCCTGCTCACTCTGTCTGGACTCCTTTTTTCCAGCATAGTCCTCCATCTGCCTACTTAGCTCCTTTTTTTCTTCCCTGGCCTCACGCAAGACTATTCCCTCTCGTATCCCTCTGTGCTTTCCTAAATTATATCCTTATACTCATATATACATAATAGACACATTAAAATCCGAGATCCACATATAAGCATATAAGGAAAAAGTTCAGTTTGTCTTTTTAAACCTGATTTGTTTAGCATGAGGATTTCTAGTTGTATAATATTTTTTTACAGATACAATGATGTCATATTTTCATGACCAAATAAAATTCCATTGTGAATACATAACCTACTTTATCTATTCCTCTGTTGGCGAACGTCTAGCTGTTTTTCACGGTCCATTAATAACGCAAATGTACAGTCGTCTTTGTGGTGGGACTTTGAGTCCTTTGAGAGAACATTCACAGGAAAGATTGTGTCAGCACCGATGGATCAGAGTTATAGCTGCACCCTGCCACCCTCATCAGCTTAAGCTCTCCTAGACTTTTAAGGACCTCAACTCAGGCCAAATAGGGGTTTGTGATTTGATGATGAAAGAGAATTCAGAATTATCTGGTATAGTGAATCAGAGCATGAAGGTTCAAAGGAAGATAATCAGAAAAAGGAAGGCATACTCAAGTGTGGTACAAAATTTTCCAAGGAGAGCAAGCTATTACGTAAGCATTAGTCATATATACCATTCTGGTGGCTCCATCTCAAAAATTGCTAAAAAAACAAAAACAAAAACAAAAACAAAAGCAAAACAAAAAAATAACCACCCTTTTCTCCTTTTTGTCTCTTTTTCTGGTAAGAGAGACATGTCAGGGGGCTCCAGAGACTCATCAGCTGAAATTATAATCTGGTAACGTGAAGGCACGTGAAGGCAGACACCATCGTGTTTGCATCAGGGGTTAAGTGAGATTCCTTGTGACAGTTTAGAAAATTATAGGTTCACAGTGGGGAAGCGAAGGGACCACAAACAGGTGTTAATTGTGCAGGAGTTCCAGGTGAAAAGGCTTCAGTGAGACTAAAGTGGGAGCCTTCTCTCTCTCTCTCTCTCTCTCTCTCTCTCTCTCTCTCTCTCTCTCTCTCTCTCTTCCCACAGCCCCCAAGTGTCTTCTGCTTTTTCTCTCCTGGCTCACTCATAGCAGGACTGTGTGGCTTGGGTTTTTGAGAAACCTCAGTGCTGATTTCCAGAGTGGTTCCACCAATTCACACGTCAGAAGTGGTTACAGCTTCCTCTTTTGCCAACATGCACATGCTTACCAGCAGGAGCTGCTATCTGTATTTTGTTTTCTTCTTTTTCTTTTTTTCTTCTCCTTCCTTCCTTCCTTCCTTCCTTCCTTCCTTCCTTCCTTCCTTCCCTCCTTTCCTTCCTCTCTTTTCTTTCTATTTTGGTGTTTAAAATACATTTTTAATTAAAAATAGTACAATTTGTTCTGGGATGCATAGTTACTGACAAATGCATAACCACCATTTTATTTTCTAACCTTCATTGCAAGCAAGATATAAAACAAGGGGAGACAGGCATGGTGGGGCACACTCTCAATCCTAGCACCTAGGAGGCAGAGGCAGGAGAATCTCTGTTTTTGAGACCACTCTGGTCTACAGATGGGACAGCCAGGGATACATAGGAAAATCCAGTCTTGGAAATCCTAAACAACAACAAACCCAAAACCAAACCAAACTAAAACAATGAACGAAATGATATAGCATAACTCCATTGCTTTCTAAAGATCCAGTAACCAATTCTGTGTAGTCAATCATTCCTCCCTGTCCCTCAGGCTATATGACTGAATGATTTGGCCTCTCCCATTAGAGCTTTGCTATTTCTGAAGTTATATATTTTGAGTCACAGTCTTTTCAATCTGGTTCTTTTACTTACCATTATTCATTTGAAACTTCTTTCTAAGTTGTATGCATAAATAGTTCATTCTTTTTAATGTGTTTTAATTGCAATCCGATTATATAATTTTCTCCCTTCCCCTTCCCTTTCCTTCTTTCAGCCCCTTTCTGCTGTTCTCCCTAATACCCTCCCATGACCCACTCTCTCAAGTTCATGGCTTCCTTTTCTTTTAATTTAGTGTTAAGTCCATATATACGTGCATGCATCTATATTTAGGCACAATTATGTAGAAACACAACCTTCTCAGTTATTTTCATCGTTTTTTCTTTCTTTCTTTAGACAGCATCTCACTCCGTATCTCTGGATGGCCTAGGTGTGCACCACCATGTTGGCTCATTTGTTTTCTTGATGGTAGCCATTCTGCTGGGGTGAAATAAAATCTTAAATCAGTTTCACTTTGTAGTTACCTAAAAGATGAGGATTTTAAATACTTTAAACATGTTATTAGCCATTAGTTTTGTATGTTTTGAGAAATAGCTGACCAGTTCATTGATCCACTTATTGATTGGAAGAATTGAGTTTCACTTTAAGTTTTCAATATATATCATATTGTCTTATGGGCATGTCTATTCAGTATCTGACTGGTTGATAATAGTGGTAGGAGCTTCCAGACCAATGTATGTGGTATAAAGCCTGGACAGGAGGCCTGGCCTGTACAGAAAGATGTGTAAAGCAAGCCAGACGAGCAAAGCTAGGAACCAGAGTTCTACCATAGTTGCTGTTTTAATTCCTGGATTCACTTTTCTGCCTTGAGTTCATGCCTTTCCTTCCCTCAGTGATGGATTGTGATCGGGAAATGTAAGCCAAGTAAATTATTATTATTTTTTACATGTTGATTTTGGTTGGTGTTTTTATCAATAGAAAGCAAAATGGGATGTTGGAGTCTCTACATGTCTGTTTTCTGTTGGTACCATGCTGTCTTTGTGTCTATAGTTTTGTAGTATAATACCCTGGAACTGTTCTTTCTTTTGGGAACTACTTTGGTTATTTAGGGCCTTTATATTTCCTAATAAACTTTAAATTATTAGGATATGTTTCCTAATGTTTTTATTATTTGTTTATAGAACATTGATGGCCAGGCTGTGTAGATTTATTTATATCCTGAAACTTCATTGACATTATTATTAGGTCTAAGATTTTATTTACATAGTAATCCAAAATTTCTACATGTTCATTTTAAAAAAAATTGTTTGCTGTTGGGCTTATTCCTCTGTTTTACATTTGAGTTCCAACGGATTTTACTCTACTTGATCATTCTACTTAAAAGTCTTTCCATTAAATTTTCTCATTGGGTTATTGAGGTGTTCTTTAGTTACATATTCGCTTAAGCTTGAGTTCTCATTATTTCTCTTTATTCATTTCTGATTTTAAAGTTTGAATTTTCTTTGCCATTTTGTTCAGCCATATATTTTATTTTCTTGGACAGCACTCATCTATTTATCATCATATTGAAGAAGCTCATTGAACTGTTTGTGCCTTCTTTAAACTCCTTGAATTCTTTGAAAACAATATTTATTGTCCATGGAAATAGCCAGTGTTCATCTAGGTAATTTTCACGAAAGAATGTTCCTATAGGACTAATGGATATAATGATATTCTGTTATCGTCATTCATAATTTTGTTTTTACAATTTCACTTATATTCATATGAGCTTTCTTTATCTGAGTTTCTGATGTAAGAATCTCGCTTGCGGGTTGGGGATTTAGCTCAGTGGTAGAGCGCAAGGCCCTGGGTTCAGTCCCCAGCTCCGGAAAAAAAAAAAAAGAAAAAAAAAAAAGAAAAGAATCTCACTTGCTTTAGATTGAACCAGTGAATGAGATTTGTGGCTGGATCTAGGCCAAGAAAAGCTGGAACATTATCTGATTAGACCAGGAAAAGACATCTGAACTATATCTCTAGAGCTACACTTTAGGGTGAGGAAAGGGAATGGAGTAGAGGGAGGATTAGAAGAGGGAGGGACATAATTACTGACAAAGGTGCATTGTGAACAAAGCAGGCAGGTTTGCAGGCATCAGCCAGAGCTAAGCCTATAGACGAAGAGATGGAGACAGGCAGAGAAAGAAACGGGGGAGGACCGGAGCCATTTTCCAGGCAAAGGAGAGTCAGAAACAAAACTGACTTGAAGACTATGTTTACATGGTTACTATGTTAGTGGGACAACTAAAGCAGCTGGTAAATAAGCAGAATTCAAGGTCCATGAATTTGGAGATAGGCCTGCCTAAGTGGTTTATTTGTTGTGTCAGATGCCTTGTTTATTCAATATTATTTGAAAGAAGATTAAATTTGGAATTTCATAAGAACAATAAAAAATAGATAATAGATGTAAATAAGTTCCTTATTGATCATTGACAAAGGTACAGTGAATGAACTCTCAACATGCATAGGGTTATTGATACCTTATATTTTTTCCCTAGATTTGAACCTCTGATCTAAGTATATAAAACTATTTGATCATGCTTATAATCCTTTAATATTCTCTTTTCACTTTCTTTTTAATACTACAGTCTCCACTGTTTGCTCGTTACTGTAGAAGGGGAACAAGTTTGTTAATATTTCTGGTTTTATTACTACCAAACTCCTTACTTATGAGCTGATAATTATATTAAGAAAGGTTTAATTATTAGTGTGCACAGAAACCTTTTAAAGAGGTCTCACTCTTCTGTTTTTCAACTCGCCATATTCTGACATTTCCACAGGGTCATTGTGACATTTTCTCAATGGCTCCACGCTTTCACCTCACCGAGAGTTAAAAAGATTTGATTAAAATCTCTCTCTTTATAAGGAAACAAATTAATAGATGTGGAATGTTAGTGATGTTTCTTAAATGTGTGTATGTTGGCTTCTCTATTGGCAAAATAAAAATGTGTTTTGAGACTCAGTTTTATCACAGTAGCTTTATTTTTACTGTGTACTTTAAAGCATATGGTGTGTATCTCCACAGTAAACTACTTTTTTTTATGATTGTTAAATATAAACTGTTTTTCTGAGTTTTCTTTGAGGGTTGAGTAAATATCTCTCTAGCAAAGAAACCAAACAACCAATCAAACAAACAAACAAAATAAAATGAAAGACTCCAACCAACCAAACAACAACGTCAACAACAACATAACAACAATAACAAAACAAAACCAGAAGTTGTTTACTGTGTGTGACCAACTTTTATTAGAACAATATAGTCTATGCATGCTTACTTTGATATGTGACAAAAGTAAGAAACTACATTTTCTGAAACAAACATTTTTCCATCTTAATAATATTCAGTGGTCATGTGCCCAATATGACAATAGAAAGATATTTGATTGCACAGTGAGTTTCTAGTGTGGGATTAATTTACTGCCATCTGCTTCAAACCCTTTTCCACATGTACTCTGGTTAAAATCTTTGATTTTAACCTCATTATAAGGTTAGGCCCCTGCTGCTTTTGTCAAAATCTGGGCTAAAGCATTTCAGGAAGGGAAAAACAAGACTAGAAAACAAATGTATACTTTTTAGCTTTTTCTTGTTTCATTCCTGATTTGATGAATAGAAAAAAAAATTAACATCTGCTCTATTCAATAGTTGCAGTTTCACATTGAAACATTTAGTCTTTTTATTTTTAAGCAATTTGTTTGACAATAAATAGTCCAGTAAGGGCACCAGTGGAAGGGGAAGCTCTTGGTCCTACCAAGGCTGGACCCCCAGTGAACCGGATTCTTGTGGGGAGGGAGGTAATGGGGGGAGGATTGGGAGGGGAACACCCATAGAGAAGGGAAGGGGGAGGGGTTAGGGGGATGTTGGCATGGAAACTAGGAAAGGGAATAACATTTCAAATGTAAATAAGAAATACCCAATTTAATAAAGATGGGGAAAACAAGAAAACAAGAACAACAACAACAAAAAAGCAATTTGCTTTGAAAGATAATATCTATTACATGGTTAAAACTCTTCATGTAAACACCCTTGTAACAAACACTGCTAAGAGCCGGCTCAATAACAAAGACATATGCTGATGAATTAAGTGTTCTATAAGCCTGTAAGTGCTTTAAAAGTCAATTCTGTTTTTGAACTTACTGGGCTGTTCCAAACTAAAGAGTGGAATTTTGAATTCCTGGTAGCTCTTTATCGTACAAGTTTTTTTTTTTAAGAAAAAAACGTAAAATATTACTTTTTCTTTATGCTCTTATGCATTTTTAGATATTTGTTTTCTTTTGATTAATTAATTAATTAATATATATTTTAAATTTTCCCCTCTTCGGGTTCCTCCTTGCAGAGTTCTCCCATTTTCCCTTCCCTTCACTTCTGAGACTGCAGCCTCCACACCCTGTATCTCGCCCCCCTATCCCTAGAACCTCAAGTCTGTATTGGGTTAGGCGCATCCTCGTCTCACTGATTCTAGATATGGCAGCCCTCTGATATATTTGTGTTGAGAGTCTTGGACTAGCCCGTGTATACTCTTTGGTTGGTGGCTCAGTCTCTGGGAGCTCCCAGGGTTCCAGGTTAGCTCACACTGTTGGTTTTCCTGTGGCGTTCTGTTTGACGACCTTTGATCCTTTCCCTAACTCTTCCATAGGGGTCCCCAACCTCCATCCAATGTTTGTCTGTGGGTGTCTGTATCTGTCTCAGTCAGGTGTTAGGTAGAGCCTCTCAGAGGGCTACTAGGCTAGGTTCCTATCAGTAAGAACAACATAGCATCATTAATAGTATGAGGGATTGGTACCCACCCATACGACAGGTCTCAAAATGAACTAATCACTGGTCGGCCATTCCTTCGGTCTCTGGTCTATCTTTGCCCC
The DNA here is from genome assembly GCF_021556685.1 of Rattus norvegicus. NCBI lineage: Eukaryota > Metazoa > Chordata > Mammalia > Rodentia > Muridae > Rattus > Rattus norvegicus. Next base: position 37,788,345 of record NC_141538.1, on the reverse strand, counting down.
TACATTCCTTTTAGACGGGGTCAAAAGTTTCATAGGTGGGTTGGTGTACCAATCCCTCCACTGGGGATCCTGTCTGGAGGAGGTCTCTTCAGATTCCATATCCCCCATTGTTGGGCGTATTGGCTAAGGTCACTTGCATTCACTACTGGAGCCTCCCTCATCCCATGTCTCTGGGATTTTCTAGAGAATCCAACCCCCCACCCCCACCACAGGTAGCTGCATATTTCCATTCAGTCTTCTGGTCCTCTGGGACTCTCTGCTGTTTCACTCATGCCTGCCCCTGCTCCTTTATTCTCCTTGCCCTTCTCTCTCCCATCTAGGTGGATGGAACTAGAAAATATCATCCTGAGCGAGGTAGCCTAAACCAAAAAGGACATGTATGATATGTACTCACTGATAAGTGGATAACAGCCAAAACATTCAGAAAATCCATATATAACCCACGGACTCAAAAGAAGTTAAATAAGAAGGAAGGCCCAAGTGAGGATGCTTCAGACACACGTTAGAAGGGGGAACAAAATAGTCATGGGAGGCAGCAAGTCTTAGTCTACTTTTTTGTTTGTTTGGTTTTTAATTTAATTTTTTACTTATTCATGTTACATCCTACTCACTGCCCCTTCCAGGTCACCCCCTCCCATAATCCTTCACCCCTCCTAACTCCCCTTCTCCGATGAGCAGGCACTGCAACCCCCATGCCCCAGTATATCTCTCACTCTGGTCCTTCAAGTCTCTCCTAGGGTTCCTCTCCCACTTCGGCCAGACAAGGCAGCCCAGCTGGAAGAATATATCCCACGTGCAGGCGACAGCTTTTGTGATAGCTCCCATTCCAACTGTTCAGGACCCACATAAAGGTCAAGCTTCATATCTGCAACATATGTGCAGGGAAGCCTAGGTCCAGCATCCGGATGCTCTTCGGTCAGTGGTTCAGACTCTGAAAGTCTCAAGAGTCCTGGTTAGTTGACTCCCTGTTGGTCTTCATGTGGAGTTCCTATTCTCTTATGGGCTACAATCCTTTCTCCTATTCTTCCATAACAGTCCCCAACCTCCAGCTACTGTTTGGCTGTTGTGGGTGTCTGTAACTAAGTCAGTACAGCAACTCTTATTCTTAAATTCTTTATTTTGGAATTTTTTCTTCTTCCTTTTCCTCTCAAAGCTCTCTCCCTCAATCTCTATGGCAGCCCCCCCCCCCATCTACATAACTCATTGAAGTTATTACTGAGTCTGCTCATCGACCATATTAGAAAAATGGACTAATGTGTCCTTAATACAAGTCTCCTCCTAATCCATGTGCTTAACATTATGGATATGTGCTTATCCATTATGACTAACATTTTATATCATTCACACCGAAAGTAATCGTATGTCAAATATTTTACGTATAACAAAGCTTTATTTTGCTTCATTCGAAGTAATTCTATATGACATCAAAACTAAAACACACAGTCTTCTATCAGCTAAGGTTTACCTGAGAAATATGGGTAGGGAAGTCCATAAATCTTATGAATAGTAATTCTAGATCTAATAAAAGCTATGATGTTCAAAGAGCAATACATTTTCTGCTTGAATTCCTCTTATTTTATTTCCACACTTAGAAAACAGTGATGTTTAATTTTTTAGTCATTCAGGGTTTATACCAAACCTAGTTTGTACATACTAATTCTTCATGATTAAAATATGGTCATTGGAGGACTTTTAAAAAGCGTGAAAAGTGTGTTAAATTATTTTCTCTACAACCTCTCAATAAGGAATGAAATAATAGGTGTAAGTTAGTATTTATTAGTGTATTTCATTTCACATTTCTAATAACATTTCTAACAACATTGATTGTTCTGGAATAATCAGAGAGCTTGTGAATACACATCACTCTGAAGACATCCTCCACTCATTGTACTTAACACCTTGTTTGAAGGAGTCTGCTCATTATGGCATTGAAAGGGAATTACAGTTAATTCACTTCTTGGATGTGAGCAGAACTTTTATTTCTTAAGCAGTCTTTTGTGATTTTCTCAATTGGAAATTGATTCTACATGTTGCAAAACTCTTTGCAGAATGAGCATCAATGATAGTTTCTAACATGGTCTTGAGTAGCTTGGCATGGCTAGGACTTTATCAGAAACAAATGAGAGAGGAAAGAGACAGGAAGAGGGAGAAAATGAAAGGAGAAATATAAGGTACCAGGAGAACTTTCTTAGTACTTTGTCTAAAGTAGTTCTGAGATCAGTTTGGATCTTAAAGATCTTGGCAAATAATTCTGAAGGACATCCTTTATTCCAGAGAAATTAAATTATTATGACTCATACCAATTTCACTCTTTACTGCAATTAGAAATTGCCAAACCTTCTTCAAGATCAAAAAATTAAACTCTGTTTGAAAAAGCCACATATAGATCTTCTAACTATAAACATACATATATTTATTACATTTAATTAGCATTACCTTACAATGCAATATTTGCTTCTCCCAAAGGTCTAAAATCTCACTACCTGATAAGCAATGTCTCCTTCTGAGTTGTTGGTTAAATGTCTCCCTACCACCACCCCAACAATGCAGGGTATTGACATTCTTATTCTAGTATCCCACAAGAATGCTAAGACTTCATCTTTGAAAACTTTACATACTTCGATCACAGATCATGGGAAATCAGAGCTGGTACTGATCCAAAAACTTTCTTCCTGCTGGCTTGCTTTCATAGGGACAGAAATTTCTGTGCAGGTAGCTAGAGAGAAAAATATATCGACAGTCTTATCCAGCTATGAACAATGCGAGCTACACTAACCACTGATATGGCAAGTGTATCAATAGTAGGAAGGGCATTGAGGTATGGAATGAATTTTCAATCTGATATTATGCCTGTTCCATAGGAGGGAACTCATATCTGGCACTGAAGGCTGACCATAGACTGGCCACAGATCCTAAGAGAAAACTATTTTACTAAATACTTGCAGTATCAAAGTGCCTTCTAAGTACTTAGCTTCATACCAAAAGTTTAGAACAGCTCACATCCCTCATCATAGTTACCTTTTTTTAAAAACATGGACAAGTGTTTAATAAGAGACCCCATCAAAGTTCAGTATCTACAAAATAAGTGACTATAGGATACTCAGCCCTTAGTGGAATGTATATACCCTTCCCCAACAGCTTGAGAAACATGCATAAGAGGAACCAGAGGACAAGGAAGTGCTGGAAAATAGTGTCTTATTAATATGACAGGACAGCTATACTCATGAACTCAAAACAGCTATGGTTACCTGTACAAGACCAGTACAAGATCCAGCCAAAAAACATTTTTGGCCTTGAGTTGAAAGAGGCTACCTAGCTTCATAGCTATAACCAATTGATGACTTTTGGAGAGAGAAGCCCATTTTTTTCAAGGACCTACCTGGTTGCTTATGTCCAGTGGATGGTCCTACACCCACGCTAAGTGTTCAATACCAATTAAACTTCATGGATATAAAGAAAACATAAGTAGATGTCAAGTTCATGGGGGAGAGTTAGATGGAGGTAACAGAGGGAAAGAGGTAGGTATAAGTAGTATATATGTACAAAACACATTTCAAAAGTAACTCTATACTCACCTTAATTATCATACTGAATTTCATTTGTGTATTACAGACTGGGAATACAATATCTCACTGCGTGGTTACTGAATGTTTTTCTTTAGTATGATGAATGTTTCCAATTAAATACCACTTATACACTTGCTTAATAAGCTAACAGAAAGTAACTCACACTTTTAATTGATTTCATTTTGCAGGCCTGAAAGTGCGCAAAACCATTAATTATGGTCAGTTAAATGCCTTATGCCACATTAGAGGACTAGAGAGCAGGTGAGTTACTCATGCATTACGTTCTCTGTCATAGAGAAAGGGATGCCTCTGCTTATTTACTGATAGTGTATAGTAATAAAAAAAAGTCCTAATTCTCACAGGTACCTGATTCAGTCCATGAAAAAATACAATTGGTACCCGGTGTTTATTTCTACATATTGAAAATGTGTAGTGTGTGTGTGTGTGTGTGTGTGTGTGTGTGTGTGTGTATGTGTGTGATATAGTTAACCAATCTACTATAAAATAAATGTAATTCATTCCAAACAGTGTTCTTTTTAATGAAAAAGAAAAGCAGTTACAAGAAGAAAGCCTTACATGGTTGAAAATACAAATATTGCATGGAATGAGCATCTGAAAAGGGTACAGGGATGTGGCCTGGAGACAGAAATGGGAACTAGTCCGGCTCAGAGTTTAGGATTCCTAAGAGGCCTGAGAATTGAACACAGAACTGTAAAATGTGTTTTGTTGCTGTTGTAGTAGCTGTTGTATTGCTGTGAGGGCCAGAATAACTCTTGGGAGTTGGGAGCTTGGTTACAGTTTTATTGGGTTAGTCCATTATCATCATGGGGCAGAAACAGACGGGGATGGTGCCAGTGCAGTAACTGAGAACTTCACATCCTAATCTTCAGGTAGCAGTTTTCTAGAAACATCGGGAATGGATATGCTTTTGAAATCTCAAAGCCCAATCACAGTGACACACTTCTTCAATAAAGACATATACCCCTTGCCCCCAACGAAGTCCATCCCTTAAACCTTCCTAAACAGTTCCACTAGCTGGAAATTGATATTGAAATATATGAGCATATAGAATCCATTCTCATTCAAACTACCACACACTCCCTGACCCCCATAAACTTATAGTCAGAGCATAATACAAAATGAATTCTGTCCAACTTCTGAAGTCCCCATAGTCTTTCCCAGTGTCATTACTGTCTCCATATTTATTCTGAGACTCAAGGCACTCTCTTAACTGCTGCTCCATGTAAAAACGAAAGCAAGAACCAAATCAAATATTTTCAATATACAGTGGCATGGATTATATACTACCAGTCCAGAAGGGAATGAGTACTATACCAAAGCAGTCATCTAGCAGGGGAAAGGATACAATCTGGAGCCATGTCTGAACTTAAAAGGCTTATTGAATGGTCCTTTCCTTCCAGATGTGCTGACTGCACCACACTTCTCTCTCTTGGGCTGATTCCACAGGTCCTCAGAACCTATGCTTTACAGTGATCACACGGATCTCGCCACGCCAACATCTTGAAGTCTCTAATGCAACCTCGACTTCACATTCCCAGATCCATGCAACGTCTTCTTTGGGCCTTCCCTGTTATGTGCCTAGTTTCAGCAGCTTTTCTTTACTGTAGGGGAAGATAACAGAAAAACCTTTCCTGTATTTTTTTTCTTGATTCTAAATCTAGAACAACAAGGGCTAAGCTGCCTAGTGATTCTGCTCACTGGCTTTGGAACCTGGCACCCTCCTTGAATTGCATTTACATAAGCTTTTTATTGTCTGCAAATTCCTTTGCTGTTTAAACATTCCTTTAATTTATTTTCATAAGTTGGAAGCTTAGCCTGTTGGGGTCTTGCTCTGAGAACACAACTCTATTCTATTCTGAGTAAGTCCTTTCTGTTTTACTCCTTGAGCACAGGACTTGACTCCAGAATTGCATTTCCTGTTGCTCTTTTTCTCTTCAAACTGTACATTTTATATTTCTTTGTGCCTGCATGTTCTTTTTCAATATAGGTCTTCATAAGAATGATCACTAGTAACTACATCTTACTGCCACTACTAGGCTGTCTTGATATCTCTGCCAATGACATTAATTTAAATCTCTTTGATTTAGCTTCAGGTAGAATTTTAGCACAAGGGCAAAGAGAAGTCACAATCTGCCAAACCATAGCAAGAATGGTCTGTAATCCACTTGCCTTCTATACTATTAGGAGTCCTTAAGTCCTGTTTAAAGTATTCAACTCCTTTTTTTTAGTCTAAAGTCTCAAAACCTTCCATACTCTTCCTAAAAATAGATTGGTCAGGCTTACCGAGCAGTATACCAGACCCTGGTACATATTTCTGTGAAAAATACTATGACCAGGGCAACTCCTAAAATCATTTAATTGGTGGCTTATTTACAGTTTTAGATGGTTAGTGCATGATCCTCATTGCAGGAAGTAGACAGGCATAGCAACACAGCAGTAGATAAGAGTTTATTTCCTGATCTGGAGGCAGAAGCCAGAGAGAGATAGAGATAGAGATAGAGATAGAGATAGAGATAGAGATAGAGATAGAGATAGAGATAGAGATAGAGAGATAGAGAGATAGAGAGAGAGAGAGAGAGAGAGAGAGAGAGAGAGAGAGAGACTGGGTCTAGTTGGATTTTTGAAACCTCAAATCCAACTCCATATGCTGGCTGGTTTTTTGTGTCAACTTGATACAAGCTGATGTTATTACAGAGAAAGGAGCCTCAGTTGAGGAAATGCTACCAGGAGACCCAGCTGTAAGGCATTTTCTCAACTAGTGATCAAGCAGGGAGGATCCAGCCCATTGTGGATGGTGCTGTCCCTGGGCTGGTAGTCTTGGGTTCTATAAGAGAGCAAGCTGAGCAAGCCAGGGGAAGCAAGCCAGTAAGTAACATCCCTCCATGGCCTCTGCATCAACTCCTGCTTCCTGACCTGCTTGAGTTCCAGTCCTGACTTCCTTTGATGATGAACAGCAATGTGGAATTTTGAGCTGAATAAACTCTTTTCTCCCCAACTTGCTTCTTGATTCTGATGTTTTGTGAAGGAATAGAAACTCTAAGACACCCAGTGACATACCTTTTCCAACAATGTCACACCTACTGTAACAAGGCCAACCATATTTTTTGCTGGACAGTTCATCAACTGAGAAACAAATATTTACACATATGAACCTATGAGGATAATTCTCAGTCAAGTCACCACAACTGTAATATCTTCATCTTAATTGTGGTTTTGAAATTGTGATAGCATAGCTACCACTGTCCATGTGCTCTCCAGTCTTTCTTCAATCATGATTATCTTGACATAATGCCTTGAGTTTATAAATTTTCCCATACTTTGTAAAACCATATTTCAGACACATCTTTATAATTTTTTCTTAGCAGTATCTTAAAAATGGAAAGCAAAGATTTAAGCTTTATGGTTAACTGGTTATATACCTCTTGGTATATAACTGTTACATATACCTCTATGTTGAGAAATCATTTTAAATGATAAACTTATTGGCTAACAAAGTGTGTTCATAAGTGAGAAAGGTGATCAAATGATTTGATAGCAGGAGGATTATGTTTCCAAAATAGTTTTAAGATAAGTGTAGAGAAGATTGACTAGAGTTGTGCTAAACACAGTACCTGGGGAGGACACTGATTGAATGGCCTCTTTATTTAGATAAAGGACTTACTTAATGTTAAATTTATTAGCATCATTACCTAACATTTTTCATCAACTTATTTTGTATTTTGACATTAATATTCATTATGAAGAATCATAAATATTTTCAGCTATCTTAAATCAACCTGCTCCCATTGTTATGAAAGGGCAGTTCTCGTATTTCTTTCAATTCATCAAGAAAATGTATAAGACTTCATTATTTCAACGACAAATTCAGGTGGAAACTGTAAGAAGTCAATTGGGTTAAACTTCTCTGGGTTATTTAATTTAAAACAAAAATGTAAATTGCCTTAGGATAAGTACATAAATATAATTTATCAGTGAACATTTTATTGAGAGCTTGAGGAGAATATGGGGCACATAAAAACATTGTGTAGTATATTTTCATCTAGTATGTGTATACCATGTACCTCAAGTAGTTCACTATGATAAACCTTTTTTTTCCTCTTTTCTTTAGGCTATAGAGGGCTTTTTTTGTTTTTTTGTTTTTGTTTTTGTTTTGTTTCTTGTTGTTTTGTTTGTTTGAGTGAAAGGATGTTTCTAGGTTGGGATTTTAGGAGTCTATCAAACCTCTGTTCTCTCATTATTTTACTATGAATTGTTGGTTCAGAAACTCCCCATTTCTCTTAGTGTTCATCAGAAATTGATAGTAGGACTGTATTGCTAAAGAAACCACACAGTTTGAACCTAGGTCATGTAAAAAACAAACAAAACAAAACAAAACAAAATCAGCTTTTACTGATCTGGGAACTTCATTTTTGCTGGCTTCTTTGTATAGGCTTCAATCTAGACAGGGAAATGACATTGAGGATCTTTGATGGGGGATATTTTTAAAGGTTGAGACTAGGTACATGTCTTTCCTCCCTCTTCTTATATTTTGCTTGCTTGAGTTCAGCCATAATAGTGTTAGTGTGCTGTTCTTGGATGTGGAGGTGATATGTATTGCCTCGCGTCCTAGGCAGCATTTCCTAACTGCTTGACATGCAACCTTGCTTTCTGCCTTCTCTGTCAAGCTGCACCTACTCTAAGAATAGAAAAATCCTAGCATTGAACTCAACATCTACACTCACATAATCTTTTTTTTTTTACATACCGTAAACTTGGGGAAATTATTTAAAACCCTGTAATCACTATTTTCTTATCCACTGTCTAAATAATAACTCCAATTTATAAAAACACTTATTTTTGTATTTATTTCAAAGAAATCTGCTATACTGTCTCTTTTTTTCCCCTGTGGCAGTCTTAGAGTCTATCTTTAAATGTCCCTTGTACTTTTATGTCACCAAAACCATTCACAATGGAGGTTTGGGGCTTCAGTATGTAATATGGCTATAGAGGAGATAAAAGTTAGTCATGGCAGTTATCAACATTTTAAAAATCTAAAAATATAGAATGAAAGTTTAGATTTATAGACTTCATAAAATCAGTGACAGGATTTTTTTTTTGGACTTGTAATATTTAAGTTCTAAAAGTATACCTTTAAAGGCTGGGCCATGGATCCCTTTTTGTGAGTATGCTTGCTTCAATTTACCTGTTTCTTACCTTATTATAATATCTTGTATACTTCCATCGTTTAATGTCATGGTCCCCGAATATAGGAGATACAGAGGTATGAATATACTACCACAATAATTATTGTGATATAGAACACATATCATCAGTATCATAAGGAGACTTAAAAGATTTGCTCTGAGAATCATGTCTTCTCCAGGCATAGCACTTGATTATCTGTTTCACTTCTTGGTCACATTTTCAAATGTGTATACCATCAACTTTATGTTGGGAATTCCCAAGGAGTAGGTGAAGTAGATATCTGTCACACTTGTATAAGGTGATGGATAAAAGTAAATTAGGTTTTCATATTTTGGAATATACTTGTTTTAATCCACTCCAAAGATGATCTATCCAGATCACAGTCTGGAATAAATTTCGAAGAATTATAGCACAAGCTGCATGTGGACAAAAATAAATACTTGTATATTTTTGAGTCTCAAGTTTTTCATGTATGAAATGAGGATAAGAACATGTAATTCATACAGATAGGCAAGAATTAAATGATAACTGTATCTAAATTGACTAAGATAGTGCCTGACATAATAAGAAAAAAATTGCTGTTTTTAGTTGGCACACAGTATCTCTGAGGTTAAGAGAATGGACTTTCAAGTTAGTTCAACTTTAATTTCTTTCATATATCCTTCATTCTAGTTACATGATGTGGCTAATTATTAAGGTAAAAGTAAGTTATATATCAATAGGTATATATCATCATTAGTTTATAAAATATGCAATGAAACCTTACTACAGTGTATGCAATAAAACAAGGATTTAAAGGATTTAGATAGATATGTAAAATAGATGATTATTAAATGTGATTTTCAAATACACATATGTGAGACTTTGGAAATGCTTCATGGAAATATGTAGACAAATTTACTTAAAACCTGAGTAGATACTTGATCAGTATTTGTCATGCTGTGAGAAAACAATCAAAATACACAATGCATTAAATTACACTCTCATCTGGCTGTTAGAATCAAGGTAAATCAAATGAGATTTTAAATATACATGTAATTTATTTTGTGTCAAATATCAACACAATGATTTGGAAAGGTAGCATAGAAAAAATAAATAGTTTCAAATATTTTAATGTGCCACTGTTTGCATTGACAAAAAAGAAGAAAAAGACTTTTATTGAGGATTTTTATATTCATTGGCACAAAAAGAAATATTGACCGAGATGTTTGTCAATGTTTAATCTGAAAGATGGTCATTTTACCAGTTACTGAAATGAGGTGTCAAGATGAATATTTGGCATTTCAGATATTGACAACATTTTATGACAGTTTTCAGTTGAAATCCCATGAGGCAGATTTTCTGGAAACAAAGATTATTGCCCAACATTTCATAACAGTTAGCCCTGTTTTCATATATCTTTTTTGCTGGTATATTTACAGTGAAAGAATTCACTCAGGGGAGGACTTTGAAAGCAGAGAAGTTTGCCGTTTTCTACCAGAAGAGTTTGTGATTTATCAGTAAAAGAACTAATCCTCTACTCATCAAAACTATTTTAGATGATTTCAGCCACTTTCCAGAATGTGACATGCTGAGGTTTTTCACATACATAACAATTCCTTGCTATAGACCTAAAGCAGAGTGCATGAAGTTTTCACCAATTATTGCAAACATTAAGAAAACTATAAACAATTCATATGTGTGTGTATGTGTGTTTGTGTGTATGTTTGTCTGTGTGTTTGTGTGTGTCTGTCTGTCTGTATTATGAATCTATGTATGTATGTATGTATGTATGTATGTATGTACATATGTGTATACAAAGGACTTGGGGATCATTTTGGAGAAATCTTACTACGCTGAGTTAAATAACAGCTTTATTCAATTGCAGAAATAAAAATCTTTGCATGAAATCAAGACACAATTAATATATGAAATTAAAACTCTTGTAAAAATGTGTGTGAATCCTTACACCCATTCTCCCTCTCTTGTTTTAGGCGGAATTCTTCCCTTTATTTGGCAGCTCATGATACATTCATCAAGCAATATCCTCAGATATTCCTCCATGAAAAAACAGTATTGCCTAAAGTTCCTCAACCGGTTGAAAAAAGGTAAAAATCCTTTTTTGGAAAGTAAAATGCCTATGTAGATGATATATTTGTGCTATTTAGGATAGGCATATATTCATTTTACATAGAGCTGCTGAGTTTCATAATGACAATGTTGGTTGAGGAGATCATCTCCTGTGACATAGGCACTTCCCTGTATTGCTTCTCTGTCCCCTGCTTCCTATTTTTATGCTAGTCTATTTTTAAATTTCATGCCATAGATGCATCTATTGTATATTTAAGTGATTTTATGTATCCTTGTAAAATATAGGACTGATGAAGGAAATAAAAAACTATTATTCGTTTTGTTTTCATGAATTTGCCTCTTTCACTTAATGTGATGGTCTTCAAGTCATTTGCTTCCTTCCAAACAACCTAATGGGTTTTTTGTTTGCTTTTTTGTTTTGTTTTGCTTTGTTACTTTTTTCTTTGGACTGTGTAAAATTCTTTTGTGCATATTGGAAAATGTTTTACTCTAGTTATCTGTTGATGACCAAGTAGGCCAATTCCATGCTTGACTTTTGTGAAGAGCATTGTAATAAACATGGATGTACAAGTATTTCTGCTGTGGGCTGATATAGAGTTCTTCTGCTATACACCAAAAAGCTGTACAGCAGACTCATTCTATACTAACTAATTTGTGTTCCCTGTGGTCATTCCAAATGAGCACTAATCCTGTAGCTAAATGAAGAGCTAGGGGGAACAAAGAGGTACTTTAGTTTTTCATAAGTTTCTCATGCCTGCTTGTTCTGTAAACTAAGTCTAGACACAATGGTACATTATGAAAGGTTCCAAAATTACTCAGCCTCCTGCACTGGCCACCTGCTGACAAACTTCCCTCATTGTTATAGACGATCCTTCTGGAACCATAAGCCCATATAACCTCTTTCATCTATAAGATGCTATTGGTTTTAATATATTATTATGTCATCAATAGAAATAATAAAACACTTAACACAATAGGAAAACAAACAACATTGATTTATGTACCAATCAGCCAATAAAATCAGCTTGAAAAGTGTTGTGATTTTAAGGTGTATTTCTGATATATTTGGGAGGAAAGCCAGCTTCAGACTTAAACCATAATTTTGATAGCTATTTTCTTTCCATGGGTCTACTTCACCTTTTTTTATAGATTGGTTTCATTTTCATACTTCTTATGGTAGATTTGGACAGACTAGATTTATTAAGTTTCAGGTGAGGAAAAGAATAGTCTTTTAAAATAAATCATTCAGAAATACTTCAGAATCTTTTGTGAATTAACCATGGATTATCACTGAGCTCTAATTTGCTAGTACTAATTTGTTAGTACCACATACGTATTCATATAATGGGGAAATATTGCTGACAAACTAAACAGAAACCACTGGGATAAAGATCGGAGCACCGGGAGAATCTTTGAAGAAACAAAGTGCAAAAATTGTGGATGAATATATAAAAGGTTGTTGAACATTGCTCAAAGACACATAATTCAATAGGAGGTTGGAAAGTTTTTCTTCTTAAACCTAGGTAATGTACTGAAAGATGGTGTCTTAGTTAAGTTTCTATTGCTGTGATAAAACACCATTAAAAAGCAACTATTACATACATGGACTGACCCTGGACTCTGACCTCATAGGTAGCAATGAATATCCTAGTAAGGGCACCAGTGGAAGGGGAAGCCCTGGGTCCTGCTAAGACTGAACCCCCAGTGAACTAGATTGTTGGGGGGAGGGCAGCAATGGGGGGAGGATGGGGAGGGGAACACCCATAAGGAAGGGGAGGGGGGAGGGGGATGTTTGCCCGGAAACCGGGAAAGGGAATAACACTCGAAATGTATATAAGAAATACTCAAGTTAATAAATAAATAAATAAATAAATAAATAAATAAATAAATAAATAAATTTTTAAAAAAAGCAACTATTGTATGTTTTTGACTTCTTCATTAAAGATCAAGTGTGTGTAAGAGCATGGTTTTATTTCTAGGTCTTCAATTCTATTCCATTGATCAACATGTCTGTCTTGTACCAATAGCATCCAGTTTTTATCACTCTTGCTCTGTAATAGAGCTTGAGGTCAGGGATACTGATTCCCCCAGCCATTCTTTTATTGTTAAGAATTGTTTTCTCTCTTCTGGCTTTTTTTGACCTTCCAGGTGAATTTAGGAATTACTCTTTACATGTCTTTGAAGAATTGTGTTGGGATTTTGATGGGATATTGAATCTGTAGATTGCTATTGGTAGGATGGCCATTTTTACTGTGTTAATTACACCAATCCATGAGCAAGAAAGCATCTTCAATAAATGGTGCTAGTCTATCTGGCTATCTGTACGTAGAAATATGAAAATTTGTCATCTCGCACAAAGCTCAAGTGTAAGTGGATCAAGGAACTCAACATAAAAACAGATACACTGAATCTAATAGAAGAGACAGTGGGAAAGAGCCTTGAACTCATTGGCACAGGGAGAAATTTCCTAAACAGAACTCCAGTGGATCATGCTCTAAAATCAAGAATTGATAAATGGCATCTCACGAAACTGTAAAACTTCTGTAAGGTAAAGAACACAATCAATAAGACAAATCGGCAACCTATAGATTGGGAAAAAATATTGACTAACCCTATATCCTATAGAGGGTTAGCATCCAAAATATATAAAGAACTCAAGAAGCTAACTACCAGAAACCCAAACAACCTAATCAAAAAATGGAGTATAGAACTAAACAGGGATTCTACAACAGAGGAATCTGAAAGGTTGAGAAGCACCTAAAGAAATATTTAAAGTTTTTAGTGATCAGAGAAATGCAAATCAAAACGACTCTGAGATTCCACCTTCGACCAATCAGAATAGCTAAGATCAAAATCTCATGGGACAGCACATGTTGGTGAGGATGTGGTGAAAGAGGAACACTTCCATTGCTGGTGAGATTGCAAACTGTTACAACCACTCTGGAAACCAATCGGTACTTTCCTCAGAAAATTGAAAACAGATCTACCTGAAGACCCATCAATACCACCCTTGGGCATATACCAAAAAAATGACGTGCCATGCTACAGGGGCACGTGTTCCACTATGTATGTTTGTGATATCCAGAAGGTAGAAACAATCCAGATGTCCTACAACAGAAGAATGGATACAGGAAATGTGGTTCATTTACATGATGGAATACTACTCAGAAATTAAGAAAAAACACATCTTTGGTTTTGCAGGCAAATTGATGAAACTAGAAAATATCATCCCGAGTGAGACCCAAAAACACATGCATGGTATGTATTCACTAATAAGTGGATATTAACCAAAAAAAATGTATGAGATACCCAAGATACAGTCTACAGAACTCAAAAAGTTCAACAAACTGAAGGGCCCAAGTGAGGATACTTAAGTCCCACTTGGGACAGAGAAGAAAACAATCACAAGTGGGGAGGGAGGGAGGAAATTCAGAGGTAAAGGGGACTGGGGGAGGAGGAAGAGGGGAAGAGGGAAAGAGGAAGAGTGGAACATGATCTGATATTGGGTGGGGGGGAAAGAACTGAAGCCCTGACGGCCAGCAGAAAGAATGGAAACAGGCAACCCCAAGAGGTAGGAGGTTGGGAGGACCCTCCGGAATCTACCTGATACCTGGAATGTAAGAGACTCTCAGGACTCAAAGAAGGAACCCTAGATGAAATGCCCTACAGTAGGGAGAGGGAACTTGCAGAGCCTACCTCCAGAAGAATGACAGGGCATCAGGTAAGAGATGGGGTTCCCATCCTACAGTGAAAACTCTGACCCATAATTGTTCCTATATCAAAGAACTTCAGGGATGGAAATGGAGAGGAGCCTGAGGAAAGGTGATCCAGTGACAGACTCAAAGTGTGATCTAGCTTAAGTGGAGGCCCCAAGGCCTAACACTATTACTAAGGCTATGGAATGCTCACAAAAAGGGACCTATTATGACTGCCTTCCAAAAGGTCCAACAAGCAGCTCAAAGAGTCAGATACAGATATATGCACCTAACTAATGGTCAGAAGGTGCTGACCCCTGTGTTTGTATTACGGAAAAGCTGGAAGAAGCTGAGGAGGAGGGTGACCCTGTAGGAGGAGCAGTAATCTCAATTATCCTGGATCCTGAAGATCTCCTAGACACTGGATCACCAACCAGGCAGCATACACCAACTGAGATGAGGCCCACAACAAATAAACAGCAGAGGACTGGGGTCTGGGATTCAGTCAGAGAAGATATACCTAACCCTCAAGAAACTGGAGACTCCAGGGAGTTTAGAGATATGGTGAGGTGAGGGGTAAGGGTGAGGATACAGGAGGGCTGGGAGGAGGTGTGGGATATGGAACAGTCAGAGGGTGGACTGGGAAGGGGAAGCCAAAACTGCAACTTAAGGCAGGAAATAAAGCAGAGACTATTGATGTTTGGTCTGTTGTTATGTATTATAATGCTAAACAATGGGCCTAGTTGCCTCAGGGATGAGAGAATTCTCACGTACATCAAGTAGTGCTATGTGATCTTTCTCCTTTAGCCTTAGCTGGGCAGAAGAGATATAGGTGGAATTTTAGTTCTTAGGCTTGGGATTTTAGGAAGAACACAAGGGAAAGAAGAAGAGGGGGAGAGAAGATGCAATGGGGTTGGTGTGTCATGAAAAATGACTACTTCAGGGTGGCCAATTGGAGTTATGTGCAGTCCAGATAGAATATGACAAGTTATAACTCGGGGTTATTGATGGGGAAAAAGACATATTTGCATAGAGGGTAGGTATCTGCCTAACTATAGTGTTTTGAGGCTCATTATAAATATAAAAGTTTGTATCTTTCACCTGGGAACAAAATGATTAAATGCAGGGTAGAAACCCCCATTTGAGATTATTTAGTACAAGAGATCATAGAGGAATACTGTTGCCTGGAGTGTTTTCCATACTTGCTCAGCCTGCCTTACAACCCAAGACCACTTCCCCTAGGTTGGCAAACCTACAGTGGGATGATCCCTTATCAATTATTTAACAAGAAAATTCCCTACAGACTTGTCTATGGGTGAGTGTGAAGGAGGATGAGGTTCCTCCTTCCTACTTATGCCCAGGTTTGCGTCAGATTGACAAAATCCAACCAGCACAGAACAAAGAACTTTGAAGCCCTATTTACTGTCAGAGAGGTTATACACAGTTATCTAACATAGTGCATTAAAACAAATTAATATCAAAATTAGAAGATATAGGCAACCATTTAGAAGTTAAACAATAGTCTTGAAAGGTAAAAGTTTAAAATTGACCCCTAGACAAAAGTTGAAACCAAAAGAAAGAAAAATAGTCGGGGCCCTGGAACTGTCTGTTCCAGGAACTAGCTGACCACAGAAAGAGTAATTGCACCAGCTGGTTCAGCCATTTTGTTCCAGGAACTAGCTAAATTGCACCAGTTGCTTCAGATAATAGCAGGAGTAAACAATCATGAGAAACAGGAGGTTCTTCCTTGTGATTCGGTATGGTTTTTCCTTTAAATATCCCTTCTCCTAACCATTCGAGGTTGAACTCCTCTACCCTTGCATGGGATACGAGTCTCCACACCAGTGCGCTCATTTCTGTCATCCCTATCAATAAACCTCATGTGATTGCAGCAAGGACAGTCCCTTGTGAGTTCTTGGGGGGGGGGTCTCGTCATCCCGAGACTTGAGTGAGGGTCTCCCCGCTCCAGGGGTCTTTCAGTCTAAACCAAAACCTTTCAAATAATCTGACAAAATTTAAGGCTAAAAGTCAAAACTACGTGACATGTTTTAGATACATATCAAAGAAGTACAGGAAATAAAGCTAAATAAGAGTAGATGCTAAACTAAGACACATTTCAAAGACAAGAAAAGAAGGGGAGAATGTATCAATGAATTGGGCAGAAATATCTGCAAATTCCACACTTGACATGCAGGATTGATATCTAAAATATAGAAGGAACTTAATTCAATAGCAAGAAATCACCACCAGTAAATAATGGACAAAAACTCTGAAAGGCACTTCTCAAAAGTAGACAGTAAAGGACATTTAATAGAATTCAGAGTAGGCCTCATGGCAAATGAAAAATCACAATTTCATCTCTTGTGCATGCCACAATGTGGCCATTTACAATACTGAACATTAATCTATATTCTTCATATTAGAAAAAGCAATCTACTTCAAAGGGACAATAATATACTGCCAGTTGAGTTAAAATTCACAGTCTATTAAAATTTTGAACTCAGTTGCTGCTCTCGCAAGAGTTCTTCATACATTGTATTTATAAGCATCACTCTAGCTCTTATTATTATAAAGCCCTGTATTATAGATGGGAGGAATTCTTGCACCTGTCAAGAATGTTTTTTATTTTAACTCATATTAAGATCAACATAGAAATCCAAAAAATGCAAACTGCACAGTATAAGCAATACCATGAGAATAAAGCACTAGTTAAGTAACATTTTCAAGGAATAAACCTGGTCAGGAAGGAATAGTTAGCAGACGTTAAATACCTCCATTATTTTCAGTAACTAATCTATGTAATGTGTGACCAAGGCTACTCAGTATAAACAGGAGAGGGGAACTTGATTTCTTGCTATCTTCCTCTTTGGAGAATCTTGATCTCATTCTTGTCCTGGAGGTACTGTTCCCCATGGCAATTGATCTTAGAGCTGGAATCTGGGAGCTTCCTGTGGGTCTTTTTTGCCTCCAGCTCATGGTTCTGTTATATTGGGTTCTTCTCACATAAATGATCGGCAAAGAAAATGCATCACCAGCTTTCCAAAAGTCTGAACCAATAGGGACATTTCTCAATTTCTCATTTCTTTTCCAAAATGACTCCATCTGTGCTTAGTTCCTATAAAACTTATCAGCTTTGGGTTCAACCAGATTTTCTTTTCAGTACAGTGTATGCTAGAGGAACACCACTCATGAAGCCTGAGCATAGTCTTGGATGTGGCCCCAACAGTCACAGAAAGACATTATTAAAGTTATTGAGCAACACTATTGCCTGTTATGATTGCTATATTTAATATTGGGTAATTCATTTAAGTTTTTAGCTCTGGGCAGCTCGAGAGGGGCCTGATGCAAAAGCAGTTGTAGAGAGTAGAAGAACTCTTCATCGTGTACAAGGAGGGAGAAAATGCTTCTCAGGAGTAGCAGAGCTTTTTGGAGTAGTTTCTCATTAATGAAAATAAACAGAAAACCTGGCTGAGAAATTGAGAAGCAGGTATACTTGAACATTACAGAATGACTAAGATCAAAAACTCAGGTGACAGAGGATGCTGGCAAGGATGTGGAGAAAGAGGAACACTCCTCCATTGTTGGTGGGATTGCAAGCTGGTACAACCATTCTGGAAATCAGTTTTGCAGTTCCTCAGAAAATTGGACATAGTACTACCTGGGGATCACTCCTGGGCATACGTCCAAAAGATGCTCCAACATATAATAAAGACACATGCTCCACTATGTCCACAGAAGCCTTACTTATAATAATCAGAAGTTGGAAAGAATCCAAATGTCCTCGAACAGAGGAATGGATACAGAACATGTGGTACATTTACACAATGGAGTACTACTCAAGTATTAAAAACAATGACGGGGTTGGGGATTTAGCTCAGTGGTAGAGTGCTTGCCTAGCAAGCACAAGGCCCTGGGTTTGGTCCCCAGCTCCGGAAAAAAAAATAAAAAAACAAAAAACAAAAAACAAAAAAAACAAACAAAAAAACAATGACTACATAAAATTCTTAGGCAAATGGATGGAACTTGAAAATATCCCGAGTGAGGTAACCCAGTCATAAAAGAACTCACTCACTGGTAAGTATCCACTTATTAGCCCCAAAACTCAGAATAACCTAGATACAATCCATGGACCACATAAAACTCAAGAAGAAAAAAAGACCATAATATGAATGCCTCAGTGCTTCTTAGAACAGGGAACAAATTACTCATGGGAGGAAATACAGGGACAAAGAGTGAAGTAGAGACTGAAGGAAAGGCCATCTAGAGACTGTCCCACCTGAGGATCCATCCCATATGCAGCAACCAAACCCAGACAATATTGCTTATGCCAAGAAGTGTTTGCTGATAGGAGCTTGGTATGGAGAAGCTCTGCCAAAGTCTTACTGATACAGATGAAAATGCTTACAGCTAACCATCAGACGGAGCACGGAACCCCAATGGAGGAGTTAGAAAAAGGACTGAGGGAGCTGAAGGGGTTTGCAACCCCATAGGAAGAACAACAATATCAGTCGACCAGGCACTCCAGAGCTCCCAGGGACTAAACCACTAACCAAAGAATACACATGGAGGAACCCATGGCTCCAGCAACATATGTAGTAGAGAATGGCATTGTCTAACATCAATAGGAGGAGAAGCCCTTGTTCCTGTGAAGGCTCATTTCCCCTGGTAGGGTAGGAGTGGGTGATATGGGAGGGGGAGCATCCTCATAGAAGCAGGGGGATGGGGATGGGTGAGAAGGGTAGCTAGAAAAGAGGATAACATTTGAAATGTAAATACATAAAATATCCAATAAAAATGCAAAAAATATCAAGGATGAGGTCAAAGATAATTTGTAATTGTTGGCACCATCTAATTTTATTTTGAAACATATTAAAAGGTAAATTTCTAAAATATTTTAGGATGGAAGAAATGAAGTATAGAAGCAGCTGTATTTGTTTAGTATTTGAAGAACACTGAATTATGACCCTGAAGACTAGAGTTTGAATTTTTTGTTTTGTGTAATAGCAACAATGTAGCTTTTGAAAATTCTAACATGCCTTTCACCTTTTTTTATCCAGAACAAGCACAAATTTAACATAGTGGCTCACTGTTCTATAGTGGACAAGTCCTTGAAATTTTGTAGCTCTCATTACTACCATATACTATGGATAATGGTGGTGTTTCATATAATCATACCATTTGTCCTAGCCTTGGTTTTGTTGCTGTGATAACATACGCTAAAAGGCAATATGGGAAGATGAACTTTGTAGCACACGCTTTTAGTTCCAGCACTCCCTAGGCAGAAGCAGGTAGATCACTGTGAATTGAAGGGCAGTATGCTCTACATAGCAAGTTCCAGGACATCTAGACTGCTAGACTACATAATAGAGAGACTGTGTCTCACAGAAAGGTAATATGAGAAGAAGAGTTTATTTGGCTTACAATTTCTGGTTACGATCAATTGCTGCAGAGAAGTTAAGGTTGGAACTTGAAGTCTTGCATTCATAGTCAACAACCCCCAGAGAGTGAACACATGGATCCTTGCTTGTGAACGGTCAGCTAGCCTTTTCCCATTATGGAATGGTGCTTCCCATCGTAGTAGTCTATCTTCCCATCTAAATTATGAGTTAAGACACTCACCAACATTCCCCAAAGCCAACCTGCTCTAGATAATTTTTCATTAGGTGATTCTTGGTCAAGTTAGCAGTTAACAAAGTTTAGCATACTATTTGTTAAGGAAATCCCGCCATCCCCCCAATATATTAAAACAGCAACGTAAAAATGTTACTATCTGGACACTACATAAAATTCCACTATGATTAAGGAGTGTGTACAAGAAAATTACATATTCAAATCAGAAGACAAAATTCACAGTAGCAGGATTTTCTCTACATTCTCATATTACTAATGTATGTCAATTGAATAATCTGTTACTAGAAAATTTAATGAGGATTATTTGTTAAATCAGTAAGTCTGGTAGCCATAGTGTTTTAAATAACATTATTCCTTCAAGTGAGCATATTTACAGAATTATATCTATATTTTATGCTAAGAAGATGTAGTCATTATGAACAAATATCAACAAAATGTTAATGTTTATGCTAATAGGTAGGGCTTCTGTTTTAAGCAATCCTATGGTAATTTCATAATATTTTTGATCACCAATTAGAACTGTAGTATCTCTACTGACATTTTCATTTCTTTAAAATAACATTTAGGACTCTTAGAAGTAATTTCCAGAGAACTACATCTGTAAATGTGAATAAACAATGTAGTTATCAAAGCAAACTAGGTTAATGGTTTACATTTGAAAAATGTAAATGTAATTTCTCTATTTTGAGAAGTACAAGTCTGAATCACAGGTGATTTTTATTCAGAATATGTCAACTGAAGTGCAATCTCTATCCTTGAGCAATTATTCAATTCACATTCTTTGAAGTTTGATGATGCTTATTAAGCATCTTTATTAAGGTCTCTATTAAGAAAGATTTTAAAAATTTGATTGATCAGGCAGTAAAAGGTTATAATGTTTGTGAATTAAATATGTAGGGAAATATATCAAGTAATGGTAAATTTTACATCAGATAATATAACCAGTTATTTGCATTAATTCTATTTTTTCAATAATGAATTTGAGTTAATCTAGTATCTATTGTCTATCTGGCACCCTGCTAGTACAGAATAAGTTAAACATGGCCTACGGCCTGTGAGCAGTGATCACTGCACTGTGATTAATATTTATGAACAGTCATTAGTCTAGGCTTTTGGGTGTTAAGAATAGAAACACTGTTCAAAGGGACAGATAACAATAAAAAGTAGTTGCCTACTGGCCCCCCTACATAGCCAGAGGAAGGGTGAAGATGGCCACAGGGAAGATGAAATAGAATATCTAGATGTGTGTGAACTTCAAATTTCTAATCCTGGTTTGTATCTTCACAATAGCAGGATTGGTATGATTTTCACTTTTAGAAGCTCTTGGCACAAAGAGAAAAAGAACATAAAAATTTCCAACTGGAATAATTCTGAAAAAGACTCAGATGGCTTGTCTAGCCTGGGACAAATGGTAATCCATCTGCTTAAAGATAGTGTCTAGGCTTGAGTATGGGAGGCATTTTGCACAGAGAGTAGAGACTATATCCATGACTCTTTTCTGAGCATGGTACAAAATTAATATGTTTAATAATAGTGATTTTGAAATTCTACATATTTCCTCTAACAAGGTTGACATCCACACTTTTAAAGGCTATGCGAGATTATTTAATAACACATATTTTTCACCTCATTTCAAGAGTGAAAAGAAATTTTAAAGAAGTAATAGCAATTGAGAAAACTAATAGTTTTATACAAAATTTTGTAATCTCCATCAATGATAAATTTATTCAAAATGGCACTTATTTTAAAAGTAAACATTAATGTATATTTACAAGTCTGTATAATTTATTTAATTTTATAAAAGGTTATCAAATTTTTATCATTTTAGTTCCAGAAAGATTTTACAGCATAAAACAAAAACTGTAGTGGATTTAACAAAAATTTCAGATGAAGTTTAAGAAATACCCTTGTACTAGGTGTATGTTCCCCTTGTCAATGAGTAAAGCTATTTTCCAGAGGCTGAAGATCTACTGTACAAACTGAGGGGAAACCATCAATTCTGCTGAAGAATTAGCCATCACATTTCTTTCAGAACCTTCATAATTACTAAGTTAACAAGCAGAATTTGGGTTATTTTGAAGAAAATATTAAATTAACAGATATATTTTGACTTAGAAAACGTCTAAATTAACAAAAAATCAAGAATTTGATAACTTCTAAATAACTGTCCTTCGGTTGCCTATTTTAAAAATGTTAATTTCATTAATTTAGTCATTAGAAAGAAAGGAAGAAATATGGAATAATTTTTAAGTTTATCATTTGAATGAGCAATCACCAAGTGTATTAATAGCAGTAATGAAAAATTGATCTCAAAATACATAGCATAAGGAAAATGTATGTAGCAATTAGAAACTTCCATTAATTTTCAGAACGAGATGTTTAAGAGCCATTTTTACTAAAAAGAACAAATATTCTGCTCAGCACTAGAACTTAACTCCAGGATTCATTCATAAGAGAAAGAGCAGAATAAGAGGGTTCAGGGTGCAGAAATATCTGGGGATTGAGGAGGTCATATCTTCTAGGACAAGTTTAGAGGACACAGTAGAATCACCTGGAGAGTTTTTATTTTAGTCTTGATCATGGATCTTTGCCCACTCTATACTCTATAATTTGTAGAGTATAGAGACAAAAATTTTTTGTCTTTGGTTTGAAGCCAGGATCTGAATACACTGAATAATATTTTGCAGTAGTTCCTGAGAATATTTTAATAGCGTAATGCCTAAACTTCAGTCAATACATTTATCATGAAGTGAACAGATTTTGTGGGGGGAGATGCAGAGAGATAGTTTGAAGGTAAGGTGAAGTAGAAGTTTCTGGTTTCACTAAAAACTCACTTGTGGCGCAAGGCCCTGGGTTCGGTCCCCAGCTCCGAAAAAAAAAAAAAAAACAAAAACAAAACAAAACAAAAAAACAAACCCAAAACTCACTTGTGTCATGTGATATTTTTCTGGAAGTTGTCTTGTGAGAGATCTGTGCTAGTGAATAGAATAGTTAAACTGCTTTGAGCTCCTGCTTGCTCTGCATCCACCACAGAGCTCTGGATTTGTGGATGAAACATCCACAAATCACACACACACACACACACACACACACACACAGTGCAATGTCATGTTTAATGGGGCTTATTAGTTCAGTGGTTGGGCGCTTCCTGAACGTCCCTGTGGCTAGCACACACTTCCCTCCAGTATTCCTGAGTTAATACCTTTTCAAATCTATATTTCATCTCTCATACCCCAGACCAACCCTGGGTTCTTACATGTCAATGGACCTTTAAGTCTGCTCTCTCTGCTTTCCTATCACGGTGTGGTCTGTTCTATGCCCCTCTCAGGACAGAATTCCTTCCTCTTCTCCCTGCATTTCTTTCCCAGGAATTCTAAAAGTCCTTCCTCTTTCACACTGCCCAGTCATTGGCCTTTGGCTCTTTATTGATTAATCAAAAACCAGTTGGGGCCAGTGACTCCTCAGTATCTGGGCATGCAGATTCTGTGTGAGTTTGGGAGCTAAATTAAGACAAAGCATTGAAACCAATCCCCAACAGAGATTATGTGATGTTTTCCTGAGAACAGACCCTTGGAAGGACACTTAACGTTTAGAAAGAAGATTTATAAAACCCCACAAACAGTGAGAGGACACTCTTGCATTGGTACACGTCGCTGGCCTTCACATGGTAGAGAGAAATGCACCAAAGAACTTCCTTCCTGTGCTATTCTGGCTGTTCTGGCTACTTCTACTGACTAATACTGATTCAGCAGTACCTTGTTGTTTGTGGTGGATCGTGTCACCTCTACTGTTTTTTGTTTCGTGTTTCACTCCAAGGAACTTCTTCTAAACAGGTCCAAAATCACCTAGTCTTATTAAACTTCTTTCTCCCCTACTTTTAGTCCATGGGGCTTAGAAATAAAGTTGAAACATTAAAGAATCCTAAAAAAAAGTAGGCTTTGAAAAATCTAAGCCCACAGTAAGGAATCAGCTTTTCTTGGCCTGCAGCTAGCTAAGGCCAAGTTTCTCACAAACAGGAAGAAATGTGACTGTGATGTAGCTGTGGCTTTAGGCTACAGAGCCTTGAGAAGATCAGGAGAAGGGAGTCTACTGAGACAGGGTTCTTAACAATCAAGAAGAGAACAGAAAAAGATACATGAAGTAGCAGAAAAATGTGCAGTCTCTCCAATTCAGTAGCCAGAGCAGACCTTTCAGCCACACTGCAACAGAAATATCATTAGCTCCCAAGATCACACAGGAATCTGCATGTCCAGATGCTGGGGGGTCACTGGCCCCAACTGGTTTTTGATTCATCATTAAAGAGCCAAAGGCCAATGACTGGGCAGTGTGAAAGAGGAAGGACTTTTAGGATTCCTGGGAAAGAAACACAGGGAGAAGAGGAAGGAATTCTGTCCTGAGAGGGGCATAGAACAGACCACACCATGACAGGAAAGCAGAGAGAGCAGACTTAAAGGTCTGTTGATATGTAAGAATCCAGGATTGGGCCTGGGGTAGCAGAGATGAAATACAGATTTGAAAAGGTAACTCAGGAATACTGTTACTGGACGGCAGTATGTGCTAGGTGTGGGGTCATTCAGGAAGTGCCCTAGTAAGGCGTAATCTTTCTCTCTCTCTCTCTCTCTCTCTCTCTCTCTCTCTCTCTCTCTCTCTCTCTCTCTCTCTCTGTGAGTGTGTGTGTTTCATCCACGAATCCAGAGCTCTTTGGTGGGTGCAGAGCAGACGTGACCTGCCAGGAGGTCAAAGCAGTTTAACTATTCACTGTTACGGATGTTTCACAGGAAAGTTCATATATATATATGAAATCACATGACACAACTGAGTTTTTAGAGAAACCAGAAACTTCCACTTCACCCTACCTTCATGCTATCTCCCTCCACAAAATCTGTTCATGTTCCCATGTTACTTTTGCCAGGGTATTTTATTACAACAACAAGAATATAAACTAAAAAAGGTTCATTATGTGAAAATTGTTTACCTTACTTAAGCCTGATCCTGTGAGTTCATCCCCTGCATGGCCAAAGCTAGACAGTGGTAATGTTTGACACCCAGCTACTCTTTACAAAACTGTACTTCTGTTATGTTTTTGTTTAATTTCATCTTAAGTTGAACCTTATTCCTTAGGAACTTAAAGTACTGAAAAGGCCCATTGCTAAAGGACTCCTAATTAGTTAATACAACAATAGATACTTATTATTTAAAAAATAATTATTGAGTATTTGCAGAAGTAATGTTCCTTGAAGTTGATGAAACAAAGTTTGTTTCATGCTTAGGCTTATCTTCAAAACTCTAAGGAAAATACTAACGCTTTCTACAGTTTCACGTGTGCACAAAACCCCTCGGGGAAGTAAGTAGAGATTCTGAGGTGGGTCTGGTGGTTCATGCCTATAATCCTAACTCTCTGGAAGATGACCCAAGCAAGGGCGATCATCATGATTACAGGCATAACTGGAGCTACAGCATCCACTATAGAGACACAGGAAGTCTATTCCAAATAAAGAGAGATTCTACTTCAGATGGACCTGGGACATGATAGTGTGTTGCTTTTATGTGGATTACAATTCATAGACAGAGAGAGAGAGAGAGAGAGAGAGAGAGAGAGAGAGAGAGAGAGAGAGAACCAAAGATTTGATATGCTAAATAAACACTACCATTGAACTACAACTCTATATAGTTTGACCTTTATTTACATATATATATATATATATATATATATATATATATATATATACACACACAAAGTGACAGGTTTACACACAGAATTCTAATAAATTCTTTGCTTTGCTTGCTTTATTCTCCATCACTGTGCCCCTCTCCTGGGCTTCTTTTTTCTTTTAAGTTCTCTTTTGTTGTTATGTATACTTAATGTTAAATATGATGGGTAACTGGGATCTATTTTTCTGCTTCTGTGTTTGGTACTCTATGTATTTTTTTGGTATTTATATGATGTGCCTTTCTTTAGTTTGGGGGAATTGTGTTCTCTGATCTTTTGAAGATCTCTGAGCCACACACAGGATTCTTCTCCCTTGTCTAAGCCTGTAGTTGGAAGATTTGGTCTTTTCATGATGGCTGTCATTTCCTACACTTTCTTTTGTGGGCCCCTCTTTCATAGTCTTTGATTATTTGTCTAATTTGTCTACTTTATCCTCAATTCCCGGTAGTCTCTCTTATGTTTGATTAATTCTTCTATGTCTTTCTCTTAAGTTTTCTGATTGTGTTGAGTTTTTTTCCAATTCTATCTCCAATTAAGCATGAGTTCCCTTCAGTATATCTATATCTTTATTTAATTTGGTTTTCAAATCCTGGATGTTCTTGATCATTTCCATCTACCATATTTCTATGACATCGATAAAGCATTTCTTCTTTCTATATTTCTTGATTCATTTTTATGCCTTCTTCAAGCTCAATATATTCTTTAATAAAACTTATAATTTTCCTTCTAAATTTTGTTCACTGGTTTTAATTCAGGCAGTTCTCTTGGAGAATATTGTTATAGGACTGTTGGAAATTTTTTTGTGTTGGTGGGGGATTGGAGCATGTAAATATTTCCATGATCCTTCATATTATTTGCAATTGTATGTGAGATCTGAGAACATATGAACATATCAACCATAGTCAGAGCAAAGAATTTGCAGGCCAGGTAAGACTTGAAGAATCAAGATAGGC
The DNA here is from genome assembly GCF_021556685.1 of Rattus norvegicus. Taxonomy (NCBI): domain Eukaryota; kingdom Metazoa; phylum Chordata; class Mammalia; order Rodentia; family Muridae; genus Rattus; species Rattus norvegicus. The sequence goes on along the minus strand of NC_141538.1, from coordinate 37,761,515 downwards.
TTAGGTGGAATGAAATCAGGTGGACTCAGTGGGCAGGGCTGGCAAGAAAAGAGATTTGTCCTGGTCTGAGCCTGCAGTTTGGAGGCATAGCTGGAGCTTGGAGAAACTACGAAGAGAGGAGGATCAGGTAGACTCACACAGTTCGTCCTTGGAGCAATTTGTGCATAATGTGGCTGAGAGGTGAGGGTGGGCATTGTGGGTTTTCTTTGTAGGTAGGTCCCAAGGTATCTGGACAGAACCTTTAGGTTGGGGTGGTGTTGTAAATAGGGACCTCTGTAAACAGGTATTTACATGGAAAGCTAAAGGGAGTTTATAGAGAGGAAGATCTGATATATTTACTAGCTACACCCTGGTAAGATACATAGAACCTGACTTGTTGGAAAAGTTGTATGTAGTTGATTGCTGTTTTCTAGTTTATGAAAAATGTCCATATGGTTACTAAAAGACAATTATAACTTTATTAAATTTAGGAGCAAATCATACATTGCATTTAATATGTGCATCATGGAAATTTGAGGGTTTTTCTCATAAGAATATTAAAACATAAAGTCTAACTAGTTTTTTAAATTAAGTAGATGCAAGATAATTTAAAGGGAGACTAAGGTAGCCTTTAGAATGTAGAAATATCCAAATTTATGACTTACTCATGAAGTACCAGTATTTTGTGGAATAGTTTTCTTACTCTGTTTTATATAACTCTTAATTATATGATTCTGGAGAAGAATGTTTTGGCCTTTTGCATGGTTCCTGTTAGTGAGACACTCTTCCAGTACTCTCAAACGATAATGGAAGTCTGCACAGAGATCTCTTTTAGGTTTATATCTCATGGGCCTACAATTTTGAATGGTCAGTCAGCCATGTTACCTATCACTTCCAAGCTGTCCAAGAGTACTAGAGTAACACAGTTGTTTGACAGGGGCTCAGAAATCTACTTGGGTTAATCTCAATACATATATGAATTTCATGTGAATTAAATTAGTAAAATATGTTATATTAATGTATTAAACATTAATATTTTGAGTATAATATATTAATATATACTATATATGTTTCCTAAAAATGTTTGAAGACATTTTGTTCACTAAACGTTGATGGTTTACATATTTTTTATAAAAGCAGGATTTTTAGAGAATATTAGAAAATAAACACAAGTATTTGGAAATGAAGTTAGAGATACCTGAAGCAAATTATTCTTGTTAAACTGAAAGATTTGAACATCTGTATAACTGCTTTGCAAGCTTCTGCTTTAAATGCATCTTCCTCTCAAGTCTTGCTTAAGTTACTTTATACAGTTAAATCCAAGGACTGCTTATTTTATGCTACCTCGCATCTTTCCTCAGGATCAATAATAAATGTTTAAACCATGTGATAATCAAAAGGAACATATGTATTTTAAATTAGCATAATTAAAACTTCCCACTTATGATCACAGAAACCATATTTTCACTGATGTCCTGAGGTTCATTAAGCAAGATTTTTCCTTTTGCATTTAAAAAGCTAGAGCCATAGTAATTATGATGTTATCTCTGAAAAGAGATAACATGATTATACGTTATCATTTATCTCTTCATTTGAACAATGCATACTGAGAAACAACTGAGTGCTAAACGCAACCCAGCCAGGGTCCCTATATCAAAGCTTGGCAGTGTTTACAGACTCTGAGTAAAGAGTGATAATTGCAGGATGACATGCCAAAGGAGCCCAAAGAAAGGTTGCATTGCATTAGATCAGAGAGTGTATAGGAACCTCAAGTAAGGCATTTCAGGAAACCTAAAAGCCTACCAAGAGATGAGGAAAGAAACAAAGAAAACCATGGGTGACATTGTCCACATTTTTGATCAAATATTGGCAAGGCAATTTCAGTTGCCATAAGAATTGCTCAATTTGTTACTAGTTTCCAGGACTTTTTGTTCATTTTTAAAAATCAAAACTTAAAATTACAGATATGTGTATGCGCATGCGCGCGCGCACACACACCCACACACACACATACACACACACACACACACACACAAACACACACACACACATCATGAGTATTGAGAGGTGAGTGTGGTGACTGGAAATAAAGATAGAAAAGGAAAAGCAGATCACAGTGTAACATTTAGATCTTTTGGAAATTGTTATAAACAGAAGATAATGAAAGAGCTGTATAAAATACTTCTCATCTCAAAGGGCCAGAGAGAAAGAGGTGAGAGGAGAGGGAGGGGGTAGAGGAAGGGAGGGAGGGGAAGGGGGGAAGAGAAGGGAGGGGAGAGGGAGGGAGAGAGGAGATTTTAGTCTGAGCCAAATATAAGTTTCCAAGCAAGGGAGCATGAATTCCTTGTGCTCTGAATAACATGTTCTAACATGTAAGCAATTTGATGACTATGTAAGTACTTTTATAATCACTGTTAAACATAACATAGGAAAACCCATGTAGACAGTCTACAATTGAAGCTGACACGACTCTGCTTCAACAAACTTTGCTATGATGAGTTGGTGTCTAGGCTGTGGTTGGGTCTCAAGAAGGTGGGAAAATAGTAAAGAGAAACTATACGATATATGGAGACTATCTAGACATGCTGGGGATTTAAAAGGAAGGAGAGGTTCCATTTTAAATATTGTCAAGGAGCTTCATTAAGAATGGGAATAATAGGAGAGATTAAAGTACCACTGTGAACGAGACAGCAGGGTGAGTCCAGAGGAGGGTTTTCAGAGGATAAACTTCATCTCCAGACCTGATCCCTGAGCAGTCGTTCAGAGGAGTTTCCAAACAATATCAAAGTAAAAGTATAGCTTTCTGTAACATTTTAGTGCTGGTGAAAGGATTCACACCATGTTATTTAGTTCAGTGTAAAAGATATGACATGGAGTGCTACTGGTTGAGAGCTGTCAAGCACAGCACAGCCTGATTCTTACATCTCTGCATGGATGAATGGCCTTATTAAGGCTGTGGATCAGGCCAAACACATAACCTACACAAATTCTCCATCCACACACACATAAAAACACATAGACTCACACAGACATATACATACACCACACACACACACACACACACACACACACACAAACACATTGCCATAAATCAAAGCCTTTTCCATATATATCCTGCAGTAGGTTATAGCAAAGTGATAAAGCCACTGCTATCAATTCTAAATATTAATTTTAGCTTTTGAGTCAGTAGACTTAGTGGTCTGTTAATCCACTTTAAATGTTTTATCTGATAATTGAAAGGTGTCAGGCCAGACACAGGAAGGCAATGAATGGCTACAGTGAAAGTAAAGTTAGCGCAGGATACTTTGGCACATTCCAACTTCTCACAATCATAAAGTTCTATGTGATCAACACATTCTAACTTGGAGTTGTAGAAAATTTTAGAAGTGAAGTAATATAGAGAAAAAGACAAGAAATAAGGGGAGCCATGAAATAACTGAAGAATTCATCCACTGCTGCAAACTATGATGACTGTACATGGAGTTGAGAACATTTAAGTTTAAAAAAGAATAAATATGCCAGTAAAATTTCAGTACTCTGTGTCAGACAGGATTTGACAGCTTTTTATAACATCTACAGCGTTATAAACTCTATTGTGTAAAAGTGCTCTATTGTGTTCTCTGTTTGGTTTTGTTATTGAGAAAATATACTGTTTATATAATATATACTATGATATAATATATCATATATTATATATATGTGCATATCTGAAGAAACAAGCTCCATCCCTCAACCCCCAAAAAAACACAGATTGTATTTACAAGTCAAGTATGTTGACCTCTATAAGCTGAGAGTCTACTATAGGAGTCATTTGAGTTGGAAGCATTCTAGCTTCATAATGAGATTTTATGCCAGAGAAACAGAAAAAAAAGAATTCTCCTATGTCTTTTCAAACTGTTCCAAGCAGTCATTGGTATTTCTTCTCTTGAGAACTCTTGGTTTAATTTCAAGGTTATTTTAATTGGTTGTTTATTTTCTTGTTTACTCTTTTATTGTTACTTTCTTTATATAATGTGGGCAGAGATCCTCTGACATTTATAGCTGGCAAAGACTTTCTTTCATTCTGTGGATAGTGTTTTCAATTGCCTGACTTCTTTTTCTGTACAGAAAATTTGGTTTGTTGAGGTCATCTCTTTTGACTGTGGTCCTTATTTCCTGAGTGATCACAGTCCTATTCAGAGATTGTTTAGACAATCATGTTGATTTCACCCCAATTTGTTCTCTAGTAGTTTCTGAATTTGGGCCTTATGCTGAAGTTCATAATCCAATTGAAGATGATTTTTCTGCAAAATGATATATAAACATAAACTTTCATCCTTTTACTTCTAGATATCTAGTTTCCACAGCACTGTAGCTTTTAATTCTAATATATTTTTGAATGTCAAATGTCAGGTGACTGTAGTTGCAAGGAACTATATATTAGTCCTTGATTCTGTTCAATTGATCTGTTTCTCTTTTTCTGCCAATATCATGATGTTTTTATTTATATAATTCTATAGTATAATTTGAAAATGAGGTCTGGTGTTACCTTCAAGAGTATTCTTTTGGTTCACATTTGTTTGACTATCAGTATCCTTTTGTCATTCCATATGAATCACAGTATGTAAAGAATGGCCCTGGAATTTTGATAAGTGTCTCATTGAATCTGTAGATTGCCTTCTGTGGGATGGGTCCATATTTTTCTAGTCAACAAACATGGAAGATCTTTTTAACTTCTAGGGTCCATTTCTAACTATTGTAGTGTCCTAAAGTAGCCACTGGAGAGCTCATCATATCACAATGGATAACTCCAAATATGTGCTCATATGGATCTCCCTGGTTATCACCATAAAAACGAACTAATAGAAGAAAAAGTGGGGAAGATCCTCGAACACATGGGCACTGGGAAAAATTTCCTGAACAAAACATCATTGGTTTATGCTCTAAAGATCAAGAATCAACAAATGGGACCTCATAAAACTGCAAAGCTTTTGTAATGCAAAGGACACTGTCATTAGGATAAAACGGCAATCAACAGATTGGAAAAAGATCTTTACTAATCCTACATCTGACAGAAGGCTAATATCCAATATATACAAAGAACTCAGGAAGGTAGACTCCAGGGAGCCAAATAACCCTATTAAAAATGGGATACAGAGCTAAACAAAGAATTCTCACCTGAGGAATACCAAAAATGTCTGACAAATACCTAAAGAATTGTTCAGCAGTTTTAAGTCATCAAGGAAATGCAAATCAAAACAACGCTGAGATTCTACCTCATACCAGTCAGAATGACTAAGATCAAATACTCAGGTGAAAACACATGCTGGTGAGGATGTGAAGAAAGAGGAAGACTCCTCCATTGTTGGTGGGATTGCAAGCTGGTACAACCACTCTAGAAATCAGTCTGGAGTTTCCTCAGAAAAATGGACATTGTACTACCTGAGGACCCAGCTATACCACTCCTGGGCATATACCTGTTGTTGTAAAAATATAAAAAAATAAAAAAGGTATAGTTGTCTTTTATCCCGCTAGGTCTGGCACCGCAGTGCCCCAAGATATCTGCTAAATATCTTGGCAGAAACACATCCTAACTCCGTGGAGGCCCAGACCAGTCGTCCCACACTCCATTACACTTAAATTACACATTAAAGAACACAACACAATAACCTTAGATTCAGTTAATAAGATATAATTGCCCACATAAACATACAAAGCCCGGTACCATCCATCCCTTAAAAACATTAATAACAACCTGTAAATACACAGAGCAGACTCTTAATGTCAGCTTCCATTGTCCTGCCACGACTTTTCTCTCTCCCTCTCCTGTCTTTTTCTTCTTTCCATTCCAGTCTCCTCCACTTCCTTCAAACTTCTCTCCCACCCATCCTTCCTTCTCCTCCAATGACAGGCTTCCTTCTATCCTGTACCTGCCCTTCACCTGTATTTTACAAATTCAATGGGGAGAAGGTTCTGGTGAAGTCACCTGATTCCTGAGTATATAACTAGGCAGCTGTCCTTGGGGCAGTGGAATTAGCATCAAAATACAGATAACTCCAGGGCAAACCACATTTCCCGTTTTTGTATAGTTAAAAAGCCTTTTCACTTATATATAAATTGAGTACAATTATTATCATTCTACAATTTATAAAACATGTGATATACTCAACACCCAGTCCATTACTGTATTAGTTAAGCAGAACATTTAGTTATCCGTTCCAGCTTAAGAAAGGCTTAAAATCTATATTATATCTTAGCTAGCTTGTATACTATCTGATAACTATCCAATAAAATATGTATCTTCAGAGTTAAACAGCCTGATAGGCTATGAGACTGTAATCAGTCTTTAACCCTGTCTTTGAATGACCAAATATCTATACACCTAGGAAGCCTAACACGGCTTCCAGAACTGAGACGTTGTAGAGATAAATCTCCATTAGCACAGTCCCCTGTTAGCAACATGTGAGCGCAAGTCCTCAGCCTTCTGGCCCAAAATCAACTGACAAACTCTTGAAATGCAGATTTTGAAGGGTTGGTCACCCTGTCTTGGCAGAGTTTATCAGTCAACTATTCTGCACAATTTGTCCTTTTTTGGACAGTATTAGTCTGCAGATGAAACAGGCGGTTTTGTCCAGTGACTGCCTAGCCACAAAGTATTGCCTCACCTGTAGGTAGAGATGTTCAAATTCTTCGTTAAATATGCCAAAGGGGAACTGTTAGGAGCAGATATGTCTCAACAAAAGATAAATAACTTTAAATCTCAAATTTTGTGAATTTCTGACATTTTTGAAAACCATCTATATCTACCTATATTAGACAGTCTGTACTGTTGTCTTTATATTTTAATAATGTCTTGAAAGTACTCTCACAAAGTCAACAATATGTTTGCTATTTGGCCCTTAACTCACATGTGTAATCAACTCAGAAGTTTGTAATGACATCTATAGAAGGACTGGCTCTCAACCTTGTACTTTTAAACTCTTTTAACAAATAAATTCTATATCAAAGCAAAGATATGATATTAGCTTAGTTACCAAATGAGATTATGACTGTACAACTCAATCTAGCTAATTCCTCTCTGTTAAATTACAACTAATTCTAAATTCCTCATAAAAACAACTTTAGAATAACCACTTTCAGCCCCACAAAGTCCAGGGAATTGGGGCGACGACACTTCTATAACTTTTTCAAGCTGTACATGGGCGTTGAGATATCCTTGGGGATAGGGAGTAGGAAGAATGAAGCAAATGCTGTAGCCAATGTGTCCTGACTGGACCCAGCTGAAAGTCCTTGACCAGGAATCCAAGTAGGCACACTCTGTAAAATACAGCTCTCAAGACAAAAGTTTAGAATTGAATTCTCTTTTTGTTTGATTCTCCTGCATTAATTTTTTCAGGTAGTCTACCTCTATCAAATCTGATCAGTATGACTCTGTGAGGTTTCCAGAGCCTAATCACACTTTTTAAAAACACAAAGACAAAATCTTTCTCCCAAAATACTGTGTTCCTTAGTCTGTAACCAGAAAATCTTGTATCTTGTACTCTCTCCCAGAGTAATTATATAACCATAAAACTCAAAGTCACACCCAGTATGAAGATTAAACAATTTTTTAAAAAGGAAGTAAGCTAAACAATGAGCCTGATAGGCTTTTGTACTCTGTGATATAAGGAAATTAGCCCAAGGTTCCTGTGGAGCCCATGTTAAGAGAATCTGAGCTTTCTGTTGTGGTAGATATAAAAAGTAACCACAAACCCTCGCTAGCCGGCATCAACAAGCCATATGGCCTTTAGCGGGGTAATTCTTAAAACAAGCCAAATACCTTCTATCAATTCCAATATCAATAAGCAACATATCAAACCAGGACCTTAGTCCAAAATATATCTATCTGTTAAGCTCTCTACCCAGAGCCACAGATTTTTATTTAACCTTAATAATTCTATAATATATGTCTGCATTTACTCCCTGGTGTTACAGACATTTATCACAACTCTCTATTTGGAGTTAGTGACCAGTTTTTCCCTATCTAAGTTCTGAACCATAGATGAAAATCCCCATGTGATTCAAGTAATCTCTTTACTCTCCTTAAAACAAACTTAAATACCTTCTATCAATTCTAAAACCAATAAGCAACTTAAAACTCAGGACTTTAGCCCAAAATATATCCATCTGTTAAACTCTCTAACCAGAGCCACAGATTTTTCTTTAACCTTAATAATTTCTATAATATATAAATCTGCATTCACTCTGCCTGGTGTTACAGACATTCATCACAACTCTCTACTTGGAATTAGTGACTAATTTTTCCCTACGTAAGTTCTGAACAGTGGATGAAAATCTCCAGCTGATTCAGGTAATCTCTTTACTCTCTTCTTTCTAAAAACAAACTTAATCACCTTTTAATAATATCTGTAATTAAGAAGTAGCTTGTCTAACTAGGATTTCAAACCAAAATTCCTGTGGAGCCCATGTTAAATATAATATGAGTATTCTCAAAGACTTTCTAAACAACTTTCTTTAAAAAGCAGCTTTTAATCTCTAACTCTCTGAGCTGCCATTACTTATCACATAGCCTGGGACCGACAGCCTGCCAGCCAAGGATACTTCCCTGTTTCTTTGTTAAATTCCCGCGCTTGAGATATCACATGACTTAAAATGGCGCTGGCCTCCTCTTACTTAGAAAATAAAACCTTTCTCTCAACTCTTAGGATTACTAGTGGATTCTTGCCCATCACATTGGTTCACCATTTGTTGTTGTAAAAATATAAAAAATAAAAAAAGTATCGGTGGTGATGGGGGTAGGAAGAATGAAGCAAATGCTGTAGCCAATGTGTCCTGACTGGACCCAGCTGAAAGTCCTTGACCAGGAATCCAAGTAGGCACACTCTGTAAAATACAACTCTCAAGACAAAAGTTTAGAATTGAAATCTCTTTTTGTTTGATTCTCCTGCATTAATTTTTTCAGGCAGTCTACCTCTATCAAATCTGATTAGTATGACTCTTTGAGGTTTCCAGAACCTAATCACACTTTTTAAAAACACAAAGACAAAATCTTTCTCCCAAAATACTGTGTTCCTTAGTCTGTAACCAGAAAATCTTGTATCTTGTACTCTCTCCCAGAGTAATTATATAACCATAAAACTCAAAGTCACACCCAGTATGAAGATTAAATTGTATTCAATTTATATATGTGAAAAGGCTTTTTAACTGGACAAAAAGGGGGAATATTGTGGTTTGCCCTGGAGTTTTCTGTATTTTGATGCTAATTCCACTGCCCCAAGGACAGCTGCCTAGTTAGTCTTCTATTCAGGAATCAGGTGACTTCACCAGAACCTTCTCCCCATTGAATTTGTAAAATACAGGTGAGGGGCAGGTACAGGATAGAAGGAGGCCTGTCATTGGAGGAGAAGGAAGGATGGGAGGGAGAGAAGTTTGAAGGAGGAGGAAGAGATTGGAATGGAGAGGAGAAGAGACAGGTGGGAGAGGGAGAGAGAGAAGCCGTGGCAGGACAATGGAGGCTGGCATTAAGATTCCACTCTGTATTTACAGGTTATTAATGTTTTTAAGGTATGGATGGTACTAGGCCTTGTATGTTTATGTGGACAATTATATCTTGCCAATTGGGTCAAAGATTATTGTGTTGTGTGTTCTTGTGTGTGACGGTTTGAGTGTAGGAAAGTATGCCGTGGCTGGAGACACTGGACTGCCGCCAAGGAATTGGGATGTGTTTCAGCCCACAGATCTAGCAGATATCTTGGGGCACCACAGTGCCAGACCTAGCGAGGTAAAAGACAACCATACTTTTTAAAAATTTTTTATATTTTTACAACAACATATACCCAAAAGATGCTCCAAAATACAACAAAGACACATGTTCCACTATGTTCATAGCAGCCTTATTTATAATAGCCATTAGCTGGAAAGAACACAGATGTCCTTCAACAGAGGAATGGATACAGAAAATGTATACCTACACAATGGAGTACTACTCAGCTATACAAAACAACAATGGCTTAATGAAATTCATAGGCAAATGGATGGAACTAGAAATTATCATCCTGAATGAGGTAACCCAATCACAAAGAAAAATCAAAACCAAACAAACAAAAAAGCACATGGTATGCAATCAGTAAAAAGTGGGTATTAGCCCAAAAGTTCGAATTACCCAACATACAATCCACAGACCACATGAAGTTCAAGAAGAAGGACGACCAAAGATTGGATGCTTCAGTCCTTCTTAAAAGGGGGAACAAAAATACTCATAAGAGGGGATATGGAGACAAAGTTTGGAGCAGAGACTGAAGGAATGACCATCCAGAGACTGCCCCACCTGGGGATCCAGCCCATATGCATATAGTCACCAAACCTAGACAATATTGCTGATATTAAGAAGTGCATGCTGACAGGAGCCTGATATAGCTGTCTTCTGAGAGGCTCAGCTAGAGCATGAGAAATACAGAGGCAAATGCTAGCAGAAAACCTTTGAAATGAGAACGGGGTCACTGTTGGAGGAATTGGAAGGAGCTGAAGTTGTTTGCAACCCCATACGAATAATAATACTAATCAACCAGAGTTCCTAGGGACTAATCCCCTATGCCAAGAGTACACATGGACAGACCCATGGCTCCAGCTGCATACATAGCAGAGGATGGCCTTGTTAGGCACGGATGGAAGGAGAAGTTCTTGGTCCTGCCAAGGGGAATGTCAGGGTGTGGAGACAGGAAGAGGGGTTTTGGGGGAGGGGGAACACCCTTAAAGAAGAAGGGGAGGGGGATGTAATAGGGTGCTAATGACTGGGAAACTGTGAAAGGGAATAACATTTGAGATGTAAATTAAAATAACCAGTAAAACAACCTAATACATTAAAGTGATAAGGGGATGTTTGGGTTTGGGGCTAGGAGAGTTGATAGGGGAAGTAGGGAGATAGAAGAGAGTGACAGTAAGATTAATTGGAATGCATTACATGTCTGTATAAAAATACCAAAGGATACAATTAATAAAAGCATGCAAAGAACAACTCCCTTAAAAAGTTGTATATTGAAGGAAAAAGCATAGTAGAGGACATGATGTCAGAATAAGATTTCCTAGGCAATCGATGAAATCGTAGAGATGTTGACTCTTTCACAGATGGAGACTTTTTCCTAGAGTTTAAGCAGCTAGTTTAAGGCTATCACATTTTGCTATGTATAGAATTATTGGCCAATATCCTAGAAATAGACCAGTGTGTCACCACTGAGTAATATGCTGCATATCTGTAAATATAGCATAGCCGGTTATCTATTAACTTATAAGTCCTAACCAACAAACAGTTAAGGAACCCCAACAACTGGAGCGAGGGCTCTCCCTAAAGCTGTGTCCTGTATGTAGAATACATGCCCTTAACTGGGCTGCCTTGTCCGGTGCAAGATGCATCTAGTAATGCAGAGACTTGGTGTGCCTGAGTGGAGAGGTACCTGGAGGCAGGGGACCTCTACCCTCTCCAAGGAGAAGGGGAGGGAGGATGGGGGAGGGATTGTGTGTGTGTTGGGGGGGACTGGGAAGGGTGGCTGCAATCAGAATGTAAATTGACTAAAAAAGAAAACAGAAAAAGGGGGCTCATCTTTGATTTGAAGGAAATCTATAGTTCAACATGATGTAGTAGAAATTTTAGAGCTTCTCCAAGATTATGCCCCATTGGTGGCTAGAAATTTCCTCTAGGTATTGCGAATCAGGCCCTCCCATTCACTCCAGAGAAAAGTTCTTACTCCATTCTCTCATTGCTAACATTTGCCTTCTGGCATTGAAGTCTACTTCAGGAAATAACATCCAATTTAACAGAGAGATTTTGAAAACCTATAATCTACTTGTTTTTTGTATTTCGTTTTAGAAATTAAGCATAATCTCTGCTTGTGAATATATATTATTTATTTTTTACTAGAGATTGAACTCAGGGAATTAAGTATGTTAGGAAAGCACTCCTGGAATGGATGCCTAGGTTCCTCCTGTTCTTTCTTGCTTGCTTGCTCTTCTATGGTTTGTGTGGTTCATGCAGGTGTGTTTGCATGTGCAAGTGCATGTGGAGAAAGAAAAGGGCTTCAGTTTTTTGAGACAGAGTCTCTCACTGAATCTGAAGCATTGTTTTAGCTGGGCTAATTGGCCAAAGAGCTTTCTGGATTGTCTTCCTTTAGTTCTAAAATGCTGTGATTACAGGCATTAGTAGTCCTGACTAGATTTTTACACTGGTCTTGCAAATATAAACTCAGGTTCTCTTATTTATGCAGCAAGTGGTCTTATCCATTGAGCCATCACTGAATTCAGACAGTAATATTTTTATTGAAAATAATTTTTCATACATTTTCTGAATACAGTTTTCCCTACTCCAACTTCCCCAGGTCCCACTTTCTTCTTTACCCATCAAAGTCCACACTCTTTCCTTATCTTGATCATTGGAATATAAACATCTTCACAATAATAATAAAATAAGATACGATAAAATTAAATCAGCCAAATCAGAAAAGGATGTAATAAAACAAACAGTAGAAAAGAACTCAAGAAACACATGTAGACACAGTAACACACATGTTAACATGTACAGAAATGCCATAAAAACACAAAACTAGAAACATTATATATACAAAAATAACATGTAAGTTAAAAAAATAAAATGATAAAGGAAAGAATAAAGTCCTGACAGAGCATTTTGAGATAAAGAATCTTCAAAAATGTCATTGAGTTAGTTTTGCATTTGCCATTTTCTGAGGGCATGGAGCCTGGCCTTAAGAGTGGTTCATATACACAGTGATACTGCCTTGGAGAAAAGTAATTTTTCTTTTGAGAGTAATTCCCAGTTTGAGATAGCCTCTGGGTTAGGTTTGGGAGATTTTGTCCACTTTCCTTCTCATGCCTATCTAGGGACCCCTATGTGCATGCTATCACTGTCTCTGTGAGTTCGTATGTATTTTGGCCCAGCTGGGTTTCCTTAGTGTTCTCCAGCCCTTTTGCATACTACATTCTTCTTGCCTTCCATTTTCTCGTGTTCCTAGAACCCTGAGGATAGGAATTTTATAGAAGTGTTTTATTCAGGACTGAGTTTCCAAGGTCTCTCAATCTCTTGTGAGTCTCTATTCCTATCTACAGCAAGAGAAAGCTTCTCTGCTGATGTTGAGCAAGGAACACATCTATGAGTAAAGTAAAATATTATTGGGACTCATTATATTATTGTGTCCCTTTAATAGAACAGTAATATTTGGTTTTCCATTAGTCTCTGGCTTATCTAGTCTCCAGGTGTTGGTTACTTGAGTAGTGTCTGAAATGGATTCCTATTCATGGAGTCGCCTTAAATTCAATCTGATATTGGTTTGTTAGTCCTATTAGCTTTGTAGACTCTGAGCTAATGCATTTTGTGAGCATAATAGATTGAAGGGTTTGTAGCTGTGTTGGAGTTACCTTTTTCCTTTGGTTACTGTGCACAGTGTCTTCCAGTATTATGAACAAGTCAGTGGGGGTGAAGGTTCTAAGTAGGCAATCACTTGGCTTTCACCATGTTGATTGAATTATGGAGTGTGGTCTTCAACAATAAGACATGCCATCAGTTTGTGGAGAGCAACCAATAGAACTAGCAGTAACCAGGGATTGTTTGACAATTCCCATAGAGACTCTTTGGTTAAAAATTCACTCACAAGTATCCAGTTCTAGAACTGAAAACTTCATTTGGTGATGAGAGTTATCTAGTTATCTAGTTGGCACTGCATATCACCCATTTTGGGATGATTCTATTTAGATCAGTTTCATATATGAATATATTTTAGAAAACCTTTACAGTATGTTTTTTTCTGTGACCTTCAAATCTCCCTTTGTTTAGTTCTCCCTCTCTATGTACCCTTGCTCACCAACTCTTTACAGCCCTTCCCATTTTATCTTTCCATTCCAGCACCACCCTCCTTCCACCCATAACCATCTGTTCTATTTTTCCTTCCAAGGACAGTTTAGTCAACCCCCCCAATAACTTACTCTATACCTAACATTGGTGGTTATACATCCACATGTAAGTGAATAAACACTATATCTATTGGGGTCTAGATTACTTTATGAGATAATTTTTGTAGCTTCATCCATTTAACTGTTAATTTCATAATTTCATTTTAAACTGCTTAGTAATAACACATTAAAATGTATCACATTATAAATGTTATACATTCATCTAGTGATGAATATGTACTTTGTTTCCAATTTCTGATTATTATGAATAAACCACCAATGATCATGGCAAGCAAGTGTCTCTGTAGTAGAATTTGGAGTCCTTTTGGTGTATGGCCAATAGTTATATAGCTAAAATTTGAGGGAGACTGAGGCTCATCTTCCTGAGGCACCACACACTTATTTTCATAGTAGCTCCACAAGTTTGCACTCCCACCAGCAGTCAATGACTATTTCCCTTACTCCTCATTCTGGCAGCATGAGCTGTCATTTGCTTTGTTGATCTTGGTCATTCTGACTGGTATAAGATGAAGTCTCAAAGAAGTTTTTGTTTGTATTTCCCTGATAGCAAAGGTATTGAATATTTCTTTGGTGTTTCTGACTGATTTGTATTTCTTCTTATGGGGACATTTGCCTTCATTTGAAACTATCTATGGCAACTCAAAAGTGATTTTTATTCAGTAAAATTCAAACAGTATAACAAGGAATTTTAGAGAATGTAAGGTATTTACTTTTAGAATTCTGCTAACTTACTGTCTACTCCCTAAAGTAGCATATAAACCAGTATGACCATGAAATTTCCTTAGTTTATAAATGTTAGAGAAGTGTTGGTGCTAATATTATGAGATAATGTATATATAATATACAGCAGAGGAACCAGCACACTTAAGCATGCAGTAATATTAGATGTTAGCAGTAGAGTTTACTGTTGTTTTTCCATATATGGTTCACTTAACTTCTAAACTGTTTCCAAATAAATAAATGACCTAATCTATTTTCAAGACGTAATTTGTGTCTGTTTTGTTTGTTTATTTTGTTCCCCATTTTCTTTTTAAAGGTGAATATTGCATTTTAATTTCCTGTTTCTTCTGCTTTCAAAAACTTCTCAACACAAAAATTTGGGGAAATGAACTAGAAATAGTTGGAACAATTACTATTTTCTACATTTATTGGAGGACTGAAGTGTACAATAAGCCACAGAAAAATGAATATGATTGTGGTGACTACTTTTAAGATGTTTCTAGTTTATAATTGGGGAACAACAATTAAAAAATTATTCTATGTTGCAAAACCACTGATAATTGGTATGTTGTATGGAAAGGGAAAGACAGTTGTTGGTTTGAAAATTTTCCTTGAATTATATAACATTTTCAATGTTTAGAAGTTGTAACATATGATCAAATTGTGTGTGCTGAAAACAAACACATTAAATTCTAAACTTAGGGTACAGTTGAGTAAAACTATAACTGTGTTAGTGATGAAGAAAATGGAAGCACTAAGAAAGAATGCTATCCAAATGTTAATTTGTTGTCAGATTATGCATTTTTACTACTGACAGTAAAGTAAAACTCTATGTAAAGTGTTTATGTATTATGAAATATTATTATTTTTCCTTGTTCAGAAAATCTGATCTACAGATAGACCAGAAGATATCCCAACCTGTTAAATCACACAATATATCTCTGTATCTCAGTGAAGCGCGTGGTGGTCCTTGTATTAATGAAGGCGAACTCTCTGAATCAAAGTTCCAGAAGTTCTTAGATATCTTAAAGAAGCTGTGAGTATTCTTAATGGAGCAACTTATTTTGCTGAAGGCTATTGTGATTAGTTGTTCCCAGTTGGTCACTTGAAAATGCATGTGAATTATTCATGACTTAGCATGAGTGATGGGTTCAGGAGAGGAATGCATAGAGACTGTTCTATGACTACAACCTCCATGAACTCCATATTCATGGCAAGCTGTGGATAGCTACCGTTTTTTAGTTTCATATGGCAAGAAAACCATGTAATCTATTCTGATGTTAAGTAAAAAAAAAACTATGCTAATGGTTTCATTCGTTTTTGAATACTCGATGGCTTTTCACAGAACTTAAACTGTCTTTTCCATCACACAGCCTTTAAATACATTTAACTTTTATGAGCATTTTTGTCTTGTGATTGGGGCAGCACTGCTTAATGGTAGAAAGAAGAGAAGAAAGGAGAGGGAAGAAACACAAGGACAGGGAAGAAAATGAGATTATAATATAATTACATCATCTAACACTTCTTCCTTCCTCTAACTTTTCCCATACAACTCTCCTAACTCTTTCAAATTCATGGCCTCCTTTTAATTGCTTAATTGTTGTTATATACCTATGTGTTCATATATTATATATATATATATATGTATGTATATATAGTATGTGCTGAAATAAGTCTTTGAGCTTCTATAAAATGTGTCTTTTCTCCTTGCCTGCTTGATACTAGTGCATTATTATTGGTGTTATATATTAAATTATTATATCCTTAGTGGCTTAAATAATGTGCATTTTGACATCTTTGTGTGTGTGTGTGTGTGTGTGTGTGTGTGTGTTTGTGTCCATGTGTTACTTTTAGATTTTACTATCTTTAGGCATAGTGTATCTACTCTGCTTAATATGTCAAAGTACCCACCAAGGTGTCCAGTGAGCTGTTCATTTCTGGAAGAAAAAGTCCTCTCCCATGGTCATGGTGCTGGCAGGATTTTAAATTCCTTTTAGTTAAAGGACTAATATCTTCACTTTCTTGCTAGCTCTCAGTAGGGACATTCATCTTAGACACACCATATATTCTCACAATGAAAAATTGTGCAGCCCACTCCCACAACTGTTGGTATATTCTCAGTTAAGTATAATGTCTGATTCTACATATAAACTCAAAAACAAGTGGATAGGTAGTTTTCCTAAGGGTGTTAGCCATATTTAGTAACATGAATACTTTTATGTTAATCACATTTGCAATGGAATTTCATGCTTTAAGTGCAAAACACAAACATGATTCAACTAAATTCTAATTATTGATGAATAAGTTGTCAGGTCGGTAGTCTTTTATTTATTTCTGATTTAATGAACCATGGTCATACTGGTTTATATGCTACTTTAGGGAGTAGACAGTAAGTTAGCAGAATTCTAAAAGTAAATACCTTACATTCTTTAAAATTCCTTGTTATACTGTTTGAATTTTACTGAATAAAAATCACTTTTGAGTTGCCATAGATAGTTTCAAATGAAGTCAAATGTTCCTGAGAATATTAAGAATCTATTGAATATTGATAATTCAGCATGATATTTACTCACATTGGCTTTATCATAACTTCCTTACAATCCAGTAGTTCTGAATTTAGCACTGATGATGTACGGTGGCTTTGAAACATTAAAGTCAACAGCAGACATCACATCACTGAGCCGGCATGACTCAGTACCTATTTGAGAACTAAAAGGTTCAGCATCAGTAAGTTGATTGTCACACTGATGGTGTGAAAGAATTGGAAGGAGAGAGAAGTGGCTTTGGAGACTTTACGTTAAAGTTTGCTTTCTAAAGCATTTCATATTGACTATAAATTCATTCTGTGTGGTGATTAAGGCACTGAACTCCGTATTAAGAACTAGAACTGGGTAATTAAAACAACAATAAGCAAAAGCAGGAGTGAGGAAACCAGAGAAAGGCACGGCAATGTAAGTTCATTCTGAGGATGGTAATTCTGAAACGCTACTTTTGACTGATGGCTACTAGGACATCAGCTGGCTCTTTTGTCTATCCATTCCTTGACAAGTCTTAAAGGGGCAGTGTATCTCATGAATACTCTTCCTGGCATAATTGCCAAAGGGAACACTTCCAAAGAAAATACTTTTCAGGAAGAGTAAGCATTGAACAATAGATGCAACCAGAAGCTGTGAACAGTTTTGAACTTTCAAACAGTTTTAGACACTATGGATAAGAAATTTCACCCATTTATGTATAAACTCAAAACAAAATTTTGTGTTTCTTCTCGTAATTTGTCCAGCATTGGAACTTCAGGCACATATAGCATTTTGCTTTTTGTGGAACTTATATTCTTAACTATAAGTGATAAAGCACACTACTCAGTGGCTAGGGCCTAAGAGAATGCTACTCAAGCCTCAGCAGATGGAGTTTGGTGGGAACAATCAGTGACATTTTCTCTGATGGGTGACAGGATGGGATTTTGTATGAAATAAGAAGGTCATAGCCAAATGTCTCACATAAGTATTCTGTGCTAAGAAGCCTGGTGATGTCAGTCAACAGCAAGGTTTCTAGCACAATGTCAGTAAGAATGACACATTTCTGAAAAGTGCACAAGAGAGGAGGGCTGGGGAGAAGGGAGAGGCCTCAGAAGGACTCCGGAACCAGCTCAGGGATCATTACAGGATTTAGTACTGGTGGGTTGGAAACAATCCATGTCTTTGTAGTCAAACTGTGATTGTCATGAGGAGATTCAGGGTAGGTTGTCCATCTGTGTTACTGACTAGAACACCACCAGCATCTAAAAGACAATTATGAAATTCTTGTAAAAAACAATTTGCTTGTTTCAAATCTGCTACCCTTTTGAAAAAGTGACTTATATGAGTTGGGTTATGGTACACAGAGTGCGAGATGCAAGGAACTAAAAAAATAAAATAAAATAAAGTGAAAGCAGCTGGAGATCCTTCGAAAAAAACTTGGCCCAGTTGTTATCTCTTCTACTTTCTCCAATTAAAGATGCTTCCTTCGTGGGAACGCAGCATCTAAAGATCATTAAGTTTCAGCAGAGCAGTGATGCAAAGCCACTTCTCCGGAAGGACTCAGAGGACCCACTCCCCGAAAGAAATCAGTCTATTTGCTTCTTAGAATTGGGCTGTGTAAAATCCAAATGCAGCATGGATCTCCTACTGTGCTTTCCAGTGAAGTAGCTCATAAGACGAGGAACCACATTCTGGGATTACATTTCCGGGCTCTGTGCCAACCAGAGTAACACGCTATAGAGCTATCAATTCTGCGGAAGATCCACACTTGGAGGAAAGCTGCCTGGAAACAGGCTGGGAAGATTCTCATCTAGAAAAAAAGAATCTTCATTTGAAGCTGGGTTTATAAAGGTTAGTTGCTTTGTCAGAATAGATATTTCCGACAGGAACCATGATCATACATGGTACAGGAATGTGATTAAAAGAAGACAGTTACTTGAGATGAGTTAAAAAAAAGAACATAAATGTAAACCTTGTTGTCATCATGTAGACATTAGGAAAGAGAATGGTACTGGGTGTTGGTCTGTTGGTAGCAGTAAGGGTCACAGTTTCACTTTGGGGGTACTCACTGCATTCATCAGAAGAAACTAGGGAATGAAGCAGACTGCTATGAACATTAGCTGTGCAATCTTTAGAAAAATTCCTCCTCTTAATATTCGGTTCACTAATCTATACACTAGGGATAAACTCGTGTTATCATTATTGTTAAACCCAAATGAATCAAAATTGCTTTGTATGCACTTCAAATGAATGAATTAAAGAAGTTTGCTACCATCTCTAAATAATTCTTTCCGTACAAAAGAATATATCAATACCCTTTGATATATGAACAAATAATCACTGTTACTTATTTATTATATATCTGTATTAGCTTACAAAGAAGCCCATAACATTTTCATGCTACAATTTAAAACGTTTCATATTACAGTTGTTCACATATTAATGTGCTTTTAAAAATGTATCTTTCTACCAATCTTCTGTAGTTTAGAAATAAACAAGGACTTCTACTATATTTCTACTAACACACTTTTACTGTATTAATATATTATCTCACAATATATTTTAAAATAAACCTTGGCTTTCTTGGTTTGGGTGACTCATTTTTTTTTATATATTTCAAGATGAATTTTCAAAGAAATGTTTTTAAAGCATAAATATAATAGAAACACACATGAGGCAACTGTGACATCAAATTCTTCTGGCCTTACTGGAATATTTTGATTTATATTTTGCTACAGATCTAATAACACATAAGAACAAAGAGTTTTGAGTACAGATATTTTAAAAACTGTCTAAATTACAAACACAGATGATTTCTTAAAAATGTAATTTCTAACAAAATTTTAATTACCTCCTCAATGTACTTACTAAATTCTCACAAATATTTTGTCATCTCGTGAGCCAGTCCTAACTTTTCAAATGGTTTTAGCTTACATACATACAACTGGGTTTACAAATATGGGCATGCAGTTTTACTATAAGGAGTCATTGTGAAATGCAAAATAATTTTAGAAAGACTTAGAAAATGAAAAGCAGATCATATCAAACCTAGAAAATCATGTGTCTTATAGATATTTCTAGTAGAGTATGGGTCTACATGGCCATTTTGTAGTCAAATTCTATAATTATCTACAGAGAGGTTTTTTTTTTTTTTTTTCCGGAGCTGGGGACCGAATGCAGAGAGGTTTTAACAGTTTGGTTGTCTTTAATAACTTACAAAGTAACCTTATTTGTCCTCTGTCTCTTTTATCCACTATTTGTTCTTTGTGTCCTTATGTACTCAAGGGTTACTGGTTCTATAAGATTTGCTTTACAAGTCTTAGTATGCATAAGAGATCAGACAGTGGTTCCAATGTGTAGTTCCCTCATGTGCTTCCATTATCTATGGATGATCCATTATTTGGCTATTGTAGACTGTGCTTCAAGGAACACAGATGTGCCAGTGTCTCTGTGGTATGTTATTATTATAGAAAAAGATGTGGCGGGGAGTTTTGGTTTATAGTTATTTGAGGAAATACAATACTGATTTTCCTGGTCTGTATGGGTTTGCATTCTGCAAGTAGTCTATAAGGTTTTTGTTTGCCCATATTCTCACCAGTATTTACTGCTACTCATTAATGAGATCCATTCTGAGGAAGTAGAACCTTAGTACACATCTCTCTGGCCCAGGATGTTGAACAATTTTTAATATGCTTATTGGCTATTTTTATTTCATTTCAGGGGTGCAAGTATAGTTCAAAAATTCATAAACAGGATCAATTACATTAACAAGAATCAAGGGAAGATAATACATGTTCAAATCCATAGATGCAGAAAAAGCTGCTGATAAAGTCTAATATCTTTCCATGATGAAAGTTATGAAGAACCTAGGAGTAGAATCAACATACTTCCACACAGTAAAGGTGACCCATTATAACAGCATTATAACAACCAGGGGAAGAACTGAAATCATCCGCATCTTTCCTGGTCAGGCTTTGGCAGAACCTCTGGGAAGACAGCTATATCAGTCTCCTTTCAACAAGCATTTCTTGGCCTCAGCAGGAGTGTTTGAGTTTGGTGTCTGTATGTGGGATGGATCCTCAGGTGGGGCAGTCTCTGGATGGCCTCTCATTCACTCCCTGCTCCACTCTTTGTCCCTGTATTTCCTATAGACAGGAGGAATTCTGGGTTAAAATCTTGCAAAGGGTGGATGGCCCCATCCCTCAACCTGGGGCAGTACCTGCACTCTGGGTATGGTCTCTACAGGTTCTCAATCCCCTTTGTTGGGTATTTCAGCTAATGCCATCCCCGTTGGGTCCTGGGAGCTTCTTACTTTCCTGGAATCTGGGCCTTTCTCATGGCTAATCCCAATTCCCCATCCCCCACTGCTATATACCCCTGTTGAATTTCCTGACCCTCTCTACATCTTCCCCATCTCCTCATACATCTGGCCCTGTGTCCCCTTCTCCCCTAACTCCCTCTCCCTCCAACCCTCTACTGTCTGTGATTACTTTGTTTTCCCCTTCTAAGAAGGACTGAAGGAAGCATCCACACTTTGGTCTTCCTTCTTCTTGAGCTTCATATGGTCTGGAACTTGTATTGTGGGTATTTCGAGCTGTTTACCCAATATCCACTTATCACTGAGTACATAGCATGTTTGTTTTTTGTGACTAGGTTACCTCACTCAGAATATTTTCTAGTTCCCTCCTTTTGCCTGACAGTTTCATGAAGTCATTGCTTTTAATAGCTGAGTAGTACTCCATTGGGTAAATGTTCCATGTTTTCTGTATCCATTCCTCTGTCGAGTGACATCTGGGATGTTTCTAGCTTCTGGCTATTGTGAATAAGGCTCAAAGGACATAGTGTAGCATGTGTCTTTGTTCTTTGTTGGAATATCTGTTAGGTATATGCCCAGGAGTGGTATAGCTGGGTCCTCAGGCAGTACTATGTCCAGTTCTCTGAGGAATCACCAGACTGATTTCCAGAGGGCTTGTACCAACTTACAAGCCCACCAGCAATGGAGGAATATTTCTATTTCTCCATATCCTCACCAACATCTGTTGTCACTTAAGTTTTTGATTTTAGCCATCTGACTAATATGAGGGTCAATCTTAGGGTCATTTTGATTTGCATTTCCCTGATGACTAAGGATGTTGAACATTTCTTTAGGTGCTTCTCAGCCATTCAGTATTCCTCAGATGAGAATTCTTTGTTTAACTCTGTATCCTATTTTTAAATAGGGTTATTTGATTTTCTGGAGTCTAATTTCTTGAGTTCTTTGTATATTTTGGGTATCAGCCCTCTATTGGATATAGGGTTGGTAAAGATCTTTTCCCAATCTGTATGTTGCTGTTTTGTCCTAATGACAGGGTCCTTTGTCTTTAGAAGCTTTTCTATTTTATGAGATCCCATTTATCTGTAGTTGATCTTAGAGCCTGGGCTATTGGTATTCTCTTTAGGAAATTTCCCCTGTGCTGATGTGTTTGAGGCTCTTCCCCACGTTCCCTTCTATTAGGTTCAGCATATATATATATATATATATATATATATATATATATATATATATATATATATATTGTCAAGGTCCTTGATCCACTTGGACTTGAGCGTTGTACAAGGAGATAAAGCACCCTCATAGAAGCATGGGGAGGGGAGATGGGGTAGGGAAGTTCTGGAGGGGTAACCAGGAAAGAGGATAACATTTGAAACATAAATACACAAACTATCTAATAATAATAATAGAGTATGAATCAATTTGCATTCTTCTACATGTGAATGGCCACTGAGAATGATTTGTTGAATATGCAGTTTTCCCCACTGGATGGTTTTGGTGTCTTTGAAAATGGTCAAGTGACACAGGTGTATGGGTTCAATTTGGGGTCTTCAATTTCATTCCATTGATCTACCTATCTGTCTCTGTACCAGTACCATGTGGGTTTTATCATGATTTCTTGGTAGAACAGCTTGAGGTCAGGATGGTGATTCCCCCAGAAGTTCTCTTATTGAGAATTTTCGCTACCCACCCCCTTTTTTTTGTTGTTGTTGTTCCAAATGACTTTGAGAATTGCTTTTTCTATCTTGAAGAATTGAGTTAGAGTTTGATAGGGATTGTAGTGAATCTGTAGATTTCTTGTGGTAAGATAGTCTTTTCGATATGTTAATTCTGCTAACTTATCTTCTGAGGTCTTCTTAAATTTCTTTCTTTAGAGACTTGAAGTTCTGGTCATACAGATCTTTCACTTGCTTGGTTAGATTCACACCAAGATATTTTATATTATTTGTGACTATTGTGAAAGGTGTAAGTTCCCTAATTTTTCACTCAGCCCATTTATCCTTTGAGTAGAGGAAGGCTACTGATTTGTTTGAGTTAATTTTACATCCAATCACTTTGATGAAGTTGTTATCAGCTGCAGGAATTCTCTGGTGGGATTTTTGGGGTCACTTAAATATACTGTCATATCATCTGCAAATAGTGATATATTGACTTCTTCCTTTCCAATTTGTATCCCTTTGACCTCCTTGTATTGTCTAATTGCTGTAGGTAGAACTTTTAGTATTATATTGAATAAATAGGGAGAGAATGGGCAGCCCTGTCTGGTCCCTGATTTTAGTGGGGTTGCTTCAAGATTTTTTTTTCTATTTCATTTGATGTTGTCTTTTGGTTTGCTGTATATTGCTTTTATTATATTTTGGTATGGACTTTGAATTCCTGATCTCTCCAATATTTCTAACATGAAGTAGTATTTTATCAAATGCTTTTTCAGCATCCAGTGAGATGATCATTTAATTTTTTTCTTTGAATTTGTTTATATAATAGATTATGTTGATGGATTGAATCATCCCTGCCTTCCTGGGATAAAGCCTACTAGATCATGGTGAATGACTGTTTTGATATGTTCTTGGATTTAATTTGTGAGAATTTTATAAAGTATTTATGCATTGATATTCATAAGAAATACTGGTCTGTAGTTCTCTTTCTTTATAGGGTGTTTGCGTGGATTAGGTATCATTGTAACTGTGGCTTCATGGAACGATTTAGACAGTGTTTCTTCTGTTTCTATTTTCTATTTTGTGGAATACTTTGAAGAGTATTAGGTCTTATTTGAGTGTCTGATAGAATTCTGCATGTAAACTGTTTCTGGGCTTTTTGTTGGTCTGGAGTTTTTAATGGCTTCTTCTATTTCCTAAGGGGTTATGGGACTGTTTAGATGGTTTATCTGATGCTGGTTTAACTTTGGTACCTGATATCTATTATCCATTTCATCGTGATTTTCCAGTTTTGTTGATTATAGGCTTTAAGAGCAGGATATGATGATTTTTTTTGATTATTTTCAGTTTATTGTTATATCTCCCTTTTTCTTTCTGATTTTATTAGTTTGGATACTGTCTCTGTACTCTCTGATTAGTTTGACTAAGGTTTATCCATCTTTTTTATTTTTCTCAAAGAACCAGCTTTTGGTTTTGTTGATTCTTTGTATAGTTCTTTTTATTTCTACTTGGCTGATTTCAGGCCTGATTTTGATTATTTCTTGCTGTCTACTCCTCTTGGGTATATTTGATTCTTTTTGTTCTAGAGCTTTCAGATGAGTTTTCACACTGCTGTTGTATGCTTTCTCCATGTTCTTTTTGGAGGCACTCAGAGTTTTCCTCTCAGCTCTGTTTTCATTGTGTCCCTTAAGTTTCAGTATGTTGTGTCTTCATTTGCATTAAGTTCTAAAAGAGACTTTAATTCTTTCTTTATTTCTTCCCTGATGCAATTTTCATTGAGTAGAGAACCGTTCAGCTTCCAGATGAATATGGGCTTTCTATTGTTTTTGTTATTGAAACCCAGCTTAGTTTGCAGTGATCTGATATGATGCTTGGGATTATTTCAGTCTTCTTCTATCTGTTGAACCCTGTTTTGGGACTGATTATATGGTAAATTTTGGAGAAGGTGCCATGAGGTGCTGAGAAGCAGGCATATTCTTTGGTTTTAGGGTGAAATGTTTTATAGATATTTGCTAAATTTATTTGATTCATACCCTTTATTAGTTTTACTGTGTCTCTGTTTAGTTTCAGCTCCCGCAATCCCTCCATTGTTCAGAGTAGGGTTTCGAATTCGCCCACTATTATTGTGTGAGGTTAAATGTGTGCTTTGAGATTTAGTAATATTTGTTTTACAAATGGGAGTGCCCTTGCATTTGGGGCATAGATGTTCAGAATTGAGAGTTCATCTTGGATTTTTCCTTTGATGTGTGTGAAGTGTCCTTCCTTATCTTTTTTGATAACTTTTGGTTGAAAGTTAATTTTATTCGATATTCAAATGGCTACTCCAGCTTTTTTCTTGGGACTATTTGCCTGGAATTTTTTTCCAGCCTTTTACTTTGAGGTAGTGTATATCTTTGTTACTGGGTGTTTTTCTTGCAGCAAAATGCTGGGTCCTATTTATGTATACAGTCAGTTAGTCTATGTCTTTTTATTGGGGAATTGAGTCCATTGATGTTGAGATACTAAAGACCAGCTAATGTTGCTGCTACTTTTGTTATTAGATGTGGAATTATGTTTGTGTGTCTATCTTCTTTTGGGTTTATTATAAATAGAATTATTTCTTGCTTTTTCTTGGTATAGTTTCTTTCTGTTGTAGTCCATCTATTATCCTTTGTAGGGCAGGATTTGTGCAAAGATATTGTTTATAATCATTTCATCATGGAATGTATTTATTCCTCCCTCTTTGGTGTTGAGTGTTTTGCTGGTATAGTAGACTGGGCTGGTATTTTTGTTCTCTTAGTGTACGTAGGACATCTTTCCAAGATCTTCTGGCTGTTAGAGTCTCTGTTGAAAAGTCTGGTGTAATTATGATAGGTCTGCTTTTATATGTTTCTTGATAATTTGCCCTTACTGCTTTTAAAACTCTTTCTGTGTTCTGTGTATTTGGTGTTTTGCTTATAACATATCAGGAGGAATTTTTTTTCTGATTCTATATGTTTGGTTTTCTGTAGGCTTCTTGTATCTTTATAGCCACTTCTCTTTTTTGGCATTTTTATTGGATATTTTATGTATTTACATTTCAAATGTTATCCTCTTTCTTCATTTCTCCCTTTCGTCATTTCCCTGCTTCTGTGAGGATGCTCCCAGTCCTACCCACCCACTCCCACCTCACTGCCCTGGCATTCCCCTACACTGGGAAAATTAGCCTTCTCAGGACCAAGGGCTTCTTCTCCTATTGGTGCCGAACAATGCTGTCCTCTGCTATATCTGGGCCTGGAGTCATGTTTCCCTCCACGTGTACTGTTCGGGTGGTAGTTTAATCCCTGTGAGTTCTGGGGGGTCTGATTGGTTGATATTGTTGTTCTTCCTATGGTATTGCAAAACCCTTCAGATCCTTCAATCCTTTCTCTAACTCCTCCACTGAGGTCCCTGTGCTCAGTCTGATAGTTAGCTGCAAGCATTGTCATCTGGATCAGTAAGGGTCTGCCAGAGCCTCTGAGGAGACATATATATCAGGCTCATGTCATCAAGAACTTCTTGGCATCAACACTAGTGACTGGGTTTCGTGTCTGTATATGTGATGGATTCCCAGATAGGGCATCATCTTTTATGTTACGGATGTTTTCTGTTGAAGATGTTTACAGGTCCTTTGAGTTGGGAATCTTTGCTGTCTTCTATTCCTTGGTTTGGTCTTTTCATTATGTCCTGGATTTCCTAGATGTTTTGGTTTATGAGCTTTTTGCATTTTACATTTGCTTTGACAGTTATGTCAATATTTTCTATGGTATCTGTTGCCTCTGAGATTCTCTCTTCTATCTCATGTATTCTGTAGGTGATGCTTGCACCTCTGACTCATGATATTTTTGCTAGGTCTTTCTATCTCCAGAGCTGTCTCCCTTTGTGATTTCTTTATTGTTTCTATTTCCATTTTTAGACCATGGATGGTTTTGTTCAATTCCTTTAACTCTTTGGTTGTTTTTTCTGTATTTCTTTAAGGAATTTATGTGTTTCCTCTTACAGGGTTTCTATCTGTTTGCCTGTGTTCTGCTGTATATTTTTTTAAGGGAGTTATTTATGTCTTTCTTGAAGTCCTCTATCATTATCATGAGATGTGATTTTAGATCAGACTTTTGCCTTTCAGGGGTGTTGGGATATCCAGGGCTTTCTGTGGTGAGAGAACTAGGTTCTGATGATGCCAAGTAGCCTTTGTTTCT
Source organism: Rattus norvegicus (assembly GCF_021556685.1). NCBI lineage: Eukaryota > Metazoa > Chordata > Mammalia > Rodentia > Muridae > Rattus > Rattus norvegicus. Next base: position 37,734,187 of record NC_141538.1, on the reverse strand, counting down.
ATTGCTTATATTCTTGTGCTTCTTATCTCTGGTGTTAGCTGCTCTTGCTGTCTCTCACTGGATCTTGTCCCTTCTGTGAGCTTGTGAGCCTCTGAGCTCAGGTGTGTCAGCATTCCTGTGAGCTTAGGTTCGTCAGCACTTCTCTGAGCTTATGTGTTAGTTGTTATCACTGGTGGATTGGGATCTGGAGAGCTGTGGCACAGGGTCAGCTCCTGGGTGCAGATGGAAACCAGAGGGTCATCAGATTTTTCTTGAGGTACATTCCTCCCCTTTGAGAATATGGCTTGTTTCCACCAGTGTCTGTGTTTGACTCTTCTTCAGAATTTGCCACACTACTGGATCTCATTACCCAGTGTGTACTCCTGCTCTGTGATGTCTTGTTGACTGATTCCTTTTTTATCTGTGTCTTATCTGAAGTGTCAGTTGCACTCACTGTGTTCTTTAAATATTCACCTTCAAAAATGCACCTATCAATTGTTCATTAAGAAATTATTTGCCTCAAATGTTTATAAATAAAATTTATTTCTTTAGAACTTCCACTCATAATTACTGACTTGTGATAATTTTGTTATATTTTAAATGTGTTACACATTTTAATTAACTATTCTGTTTTATTACTTTTACATCAATTTCATATGGATTTAAAAATAACTTTAGTTTATGATCTGCTTTTTCACTTGGTGAGGAAATTTCTTACTGCTTCGTAAGTGTCCTCAATTAGTAACTTCCCTATTCTGGAGCCTGGTAGATATTTATATTTACTTTAAACTTCCTTAGTGGACCTTAGTAAAGTTTCATATAGGTTTACATTTTTAAAAGAGAATTTCCTTGTATAACTTGTGAATATCATGATGTACTACTTACACTTTGTTTTTGCTGTGAAAAAATACTTTACAAAAGCAACTTAAAGGAGAAAGGCCTTATTTAAGTTGCAGTTTGAGGATACATCCCATGGTGTCAAGAAAGACATGACATTCAAATCTTTTTTGTTCTTTTATCCAAATCTTTAAATTACATTCCTATTCAGAAAACAGACATTGAGAGATACATATGCTCATCTTGCTTCCTCAATTTAATTCATGTCTAGTAAATTGTGCTGCCCACATAGACTGAGGATCTTCCCAACTCAGTTAACCTGATAAATATAACTCTTCACAGATATGTTCAGAGACTTTTCTTCAAGGTGATTCTAGATTCTGTTAAGTTTGCAACTAATATAAGCTCTCAACATAGAACAAGATTATTTTTATTATACTCTTTATGAATCTTTAATGTATGTGAAAGTTATTTAACTCGGCTCCTATGTATTTGTAAATGGCTGCCTTAATGAGCATACATTATTATAATATATTTACATAGATTTTCTTATAATCATTTTAAATGATTAATGAAGTCTGGAAATAATGTTAATTTTATCTCACATACAAATATATCTTTCATATTCAGGAACATGATAAATATGTATATATTATATATCACATATTATATATATATATATAAATACATTCATTTTGTGGTAATATAACTGGAACATTAAATCAGTGAAGCATTTTTATTGACAAAATGGTTTTCATGTATTTTAATATTTTGCTTATAGCAATTTCCCATACTTTAAAATGTTGTCTCTTTTTAGAATTGTGATGAACAATCATATATCTTGCCTGAGTTTTATCAATTAATGTATGTTAAATATATCTAGTTCCTAGTGCTTTATAAGACTTAAAGAGCATGCACAAGAAGCACCTAAATGCATAGAACTATATACATACACACTCTACACTATAGAATTCACACATGCAGATGCGTATACACACACACACACACACACACACACACACACACACACAAACAGAGGCACACACATGCACACACACACCTTTCCTGATCATTTTCTAACCTGAGTTATGCCCCAGTAGGATGTCTTATATTGGTTACATCAGCTATTCTTCCTTGCTCTCTGCTGTTAATCGAATCATCCAATGGAAAGAGTAGAGAATAACAGGGGTCTGAAGCCCTAAGGTCTGAGATTTTCCCCTGGCTGCTTCTTGCCATTCTGCCACGGTTGGATGCATGCTTTTATAAAATGCCTATATTAGATGCTTTTGTGTTGGGGTGACAGAAACAACTTGAAAACAATGCCAGCCTGAAGTCAAGTATTTGTATCAAAAGCATATTGGAGACATTTCAGATTCAAACCAGATTCTCTCAACTTCTACTAATGCTTTCTCTGAATATCAGTGACCTCAAATTTCCTTGTCCCTTCTGGCCAAGAATGGTCAAATCTTTTTGTTTGATTTTTCTTTCCCTGGTTTCAGCTCCTGATCTATTAACCCCTTACTGTTTTCCCTCAATCTTGTGTAGTTACTTCCATAGATAGTCTTTTCAGTTATCCTTCCTCAGGATGTTATCCTTTTGGATGGTAAAATACATATGTCCCAGAAGAGTCAGTACAGAAGGGTGAGGATTGAAAAGCTGTGCATATTTGAAAACCAATGCTCAGTTAACTTCTGATGATGACTTCATACTGTGGAATTTTGACTTGTAACTGGATTCTATCAAGAACAGAGTAGGAGAGAAATAACTATTTTTTTTAATATAATTCAATCACCGAGGGAAATCTTTTAACCAAGGAAGATGTGGTCTAAGGAACTATTTAAAAACACAATAGACTACAATGATGGCTCAGTGCATAAAGTATTACACACATAGGAAGACTGAAAATGGATGCCAAGAAGCAGATAAAGCTGAGTGAGGTACAGCATGACTATAATCCCAGCATGACTACAGTGTCATAGAATGCAGAGGCAAGAGACTCACAGAAGCTCCCAAGTGTCCAGCTAGATGGCTATAGAGAGAGCCAAGCTATGTAAAAGCCTGTCTCAAACATGGTTGAAGTTGCACCTCCACTTGAGATTGTTCTTATGGCTTACAAGCCACGTCCCTAATCGGGGCACACATAGATATACTCTCACATGCAGATTTTAAAACACTTATCCTGTGACGATAATACTGATAAATATTCAACAATAAAAATCAAGTGTTTACTTTCTGGAAAGGGAAGCAGTAATGACAAGGACACATAAGGAAAAACACTTGGCCTGATGAGAAAGAGGAGAATGACCAAGTGACAGAAGAGCATCAACATAGCCCAGGAAATGGAAACAGAGTGAGAACATGTAAACCAATCAATAATTTTATTCTAGACACAAATGCACACTGATGTGGGCGAACATACAATAAAGTTTAAAAAACACAATACTGTGCAGGAAATTTAAATCTTTACACACTTGCAGGGCAGTCTGGTCCACAGAGCAGCAACTGTACCCAGATATACCTCACATATGAGGTTATGGCAGTATTGTGATTGTGACAGATGGCCTCATCCTCAACAGCCATCGACAGGAGAATAGTGTAAACCACAGTAGAGCAACACAGCAGACTGCAGCCCTGCTGGAGAGAGGATTCTGAAACAGTGCTCACCCACACAGGGAACACTGAGATACAGAGATGAGTTGAAAAGTATGTTGTGGCTGTTAATGTATAACATCATTTTACTTATGTCAAATTTAGAGGGAAATAATAGCAAATGTCTTATGTGTGGAATAAATGTAGATTATGAAAAATGACTAAAAGAAAACACAAAACTTTTAACATTCTACTTCTTCAAGCACAGGGAATTAATTGTGTTTAATATTTTTATTGCTTTATTATTTAAAATGGGTAATGCATTATATTTTTGTAGATTATTTACATACCATAAAGGCATTCAAAAATTGAGGTCACCTTAAGCATAAGACTATTCTCATTTAAAAAAAATGTAAAACCTCCAAATCCATTGAATAGATTTAATTCAATTTAGTCAGTCTAGGAAAAAGGTAGGAAAAATTCATTATTGCTAACAGGAGTCTACATGGCCTTTCCTTTTTTATTTTTCCTTTAAAATGTGTAGCTAAAATTTAACAATCACATAGTGCAATAGAGATGGTATTTTGAGGTAAGTATATATTACAGAGCATCACGCCAAGCTAAATTCAACATTTCTATCTCTACACATGTCCTTTTTGTGAGGCAGGAACTTTGAAAATCCACTCATTTCTAAGTTTTGAAATCTGTAATACATTTTAAATGATAGTCATGATGACCAAGAGTTTTTTCCACTCTGAAAATTTGTATCCTTTGACCAAAATCTCCTCTTTTGCCACCCTCTGCCATCTTCCCTCATCCTCTACTCCTGGTTACTGTTTTTCTGTGTGTGACTCCTATCAGTTCAATCCCTACAACATCACAAAGAGGTGAGGCTTGTGATATTTATCTTCTGGTGCTGGCTGACTTCAGTTTGAATAATGCTGGTTAGATTAATCCATATTTCAATTATAATGACCATTTCCTTCTATTTTGATATATGTCACATGTAAAAAGAAAATCAGCCATCCATTGACAGGCCCTGTGGGGTTTGTTTGTTTGTTTGTTTTTAGTATAGAATAGAGTTTATTCAGCGCATGGGGAAGGGAATTTAGAGGGTAGTAGGGACAGAGAAAGGCAGAAAGAAAGAGAGAGAGAGAGAAAGAGAGAGAGAGAGAGAGAGAGAGAGAGAGAGAGAGAGAGAGAGAGAGAGAGAGAGAAAGAGAACACAACTTTTTTTTTCATATCCTAACTGTAGCCATGCTATGAGCATGGGGTTCTTCTGTCTTCTTGACATTGATATGGTAGCTCATTTTATTTATATATATGTTTATGTGAAATGTATGCTCTATGTGTGTGTTTAAAGGTAGAGGTCAGAAAAGGGCAATAGATATTCTGAGAAGCAATTGTGAGCCTGCTGATATATACATTGGGAGCAGAATATGCATTCTCTAAAAGAACACTAAGCCATTTCTAACCATTGAGCTGTCAGGGTTTTGTTTGTTTGCTGTTGTTAAAGAAATCTCTCTTTTGTTTTGCATAATGATTGTACAAATTTACAACCTCAGTTCACAAAAAATTGTCTCTGCATGTTTGTCAATATATAAGTTTCCATCTTTGATTATAGCCATTGTAACATATTTTGTTTTATTTTAATTTGCAACTCCTTGTTGATTAGTGATGCATAGTGTTTTAAATTTATTCATAGGCTACTTTTGTGTCTTAGTCTCAGTCCAGCTTCTGTTATTATAACAAAATGGCAGTCACCAAGAAAACAGATAAGAAATGCAAGGATTTAGACCCAGAGGCACGTTCATACACTACTGGAGGAGATGCAGCCATTACTAAACCAATATGGGATTTTGTCAGAAAACAAAACAAACCAAAATTCTACCCCCTCAAAAAAAAAACCAACAAAAAAATAGAACTAAGAAATCTGCAGGAAATGGACAATTTCCTAGACAGATACCAGGTATTGAAGTTAAATCAGGAACAGATAAACCAGTTAAACAACCCCATAACTCCTAAGGAAATAGAAGCAGTCATTAAAGGTCTCCCAACCAAAAAGAGCCCAGGTCCAGACGGGTTTAGTGCAGAATTCTATCAGACCTTCATAGAAGACCTCATACCAATATTATCCAAACTATTCCACAAAATTGAAACATATGGAGCACTACCGAATTCCTATATGAAGCAACAATTACTCTTATACCTAAACCACACAAAGACCCAACAAAGAAAGAGAACTTCAAACCAATTTCCCTTATGAATATCGACGCAAAAATACTCAATAAAATTCTGGCAAAACGAATCCAAGAGCACATCAAAACAATCATCCACCATGATCAAGTAGGCTTCATCCCAGGCATGCAGGGATGGTTTAATATACGGAAAACCATCAACGTGATCCATTATATAAACAAACTGAAAGAACAAAACCACATGATCATTTCATTAGATGCGGAGAAAGCATTTGACAAAATTCAACACCCCTTTATGATAAAAGTCCTGGAAAGAATAGGAATTCAAGGCCCATACCTAAACATAGTAAAAGCCATATACAGCAAACCAGTAGCTAACATTAAACTAAATGGAGAGAAACGTGAAGCAATCCCACTAAAATCAGGGACTAGACAAGGCTGCCCACTCTCTCCCTACTTATTCAATATAGTTCTTGAAGTTCTAGCCAGAGCAATCAGACAACAAAAGGAGGTCAAGGGGATACAGATCAGAATAGAAGAAGTCAAAATATCACTATTTGCAGATGATATGATAGTATATTTAAGTGATCCCAAAAGTTCCACCAGAGAACTACTAAAGCTGATAAACAACTTCAGCAAAGTGGCTGGGTATAAAATTAACTCAAATAAATCAGTAGCCTTCCTCTACAAAAAAGAGAAACAAGCTGAGAAAGAAATTAGGGAAACGACACCCTTCATAATAGACCCAAATAATATAAAGTACCTCGGTGTGACTTTAACCAAGCAAGTAAAAGATTTGTACAATAAGAACTTCAAGACACTGAAGAAAGAAATTGAAGAAGACCTCAGAAGATGGAAAGATCTCCCATGCTCATGGATTGGCAGGATTAATATAGTAAAAATGGCCATTTTACCAAAAGCGATCTACAGATTCAATGCAATCCCCATCAAAATACCAATCCAATTCTTCAAAGAGTTAGACAGAACAATTTGCAAATTCATCTGGAATAACAAAAAACCCAGGATAGCTAAAACTATCCTCAACAATAAAAGGACTTCAGGGGGAATCACTATCCCTGAACTCAAGCAATATTACAGAGCAATAGTGATAAAAACTGCATGGTATTGGTGCAGAGACAGACAGATAGACCAATGGAATAGAATTGAAGACCCAGAAATGAACCCACACACCTATGGTCACTTGATTTTTGACAAAGGAGCCAAAACCATCCAATGGAAAAAAGATAGCATTTTCAGCAAATGGTGCTGGTTCAACTGGAGGGCAACATGTAGAAGAATGCAGATCGATCCATGCTTATCACCCTGTACAAAGCTTAAGTCCAAGTGGATCAAGGACCTCCACATCAAACCAGACATATAATAGAACTAATAGAAGAAAAACTAGGGAAGCATCTGGAACACATGGGCACTGGAAAAAATTTCCTGAACAAAACACCAATGGCTTATGCTCTAAGATCAAGAATCGACAAATGGGATCTCATAAAACTGCAAAGCTTCTGTAAGGCAAAGGACACTGTGGTTAGGACAAGACGGCAACCAACAGATTGGGAAAAGATCTTTACCAATCCTACAACAGATAGAGGCCTTATATCCAAAGTATACAAAGAACTCAAGAAGTTAGACCGCAGGGAAACAAATAACCCTATTAAAAAATGGGGCTCAGAGCTAAACAAAGAATTCACAGCTGAGGAATGCCGAATGGCAGAGAAACACCTAAAGAAATGTTCAACATCTTTACTCATAAGGGAAATGCAAATCAAAACAACCCTGAGATTGCACCTCACACCAGTGAGAATGGCTAAGATCAAAAACTCAGGTGACAGCAGATGCTGGAGAGGATGTGGAGAAAGACGAACACTCCTCCATTGTTGGTGGGGTTGCACACTGATACAACCATTCTGGAAATCAGTCTGGAGGTTCCTCAGAAAATTGGACATTGAACTGCCTGAGGATCCAGCTATACCTCTTTTGGGCATATACCCAAAAGATGCCCCAACATATAAAAAAGACACGTGCTCCACTATGTTCATCGCAGCCTTATTTATAAGAGCCAGAAGCTGGAAAGAACCCAGATGCCCTTCAACAGAGGAATGGATACAGAAAATGTGGTACATCTATACAATGGAATATTACTCAGCTATCAAAAACAATGACTTTATGAAATTCGTAGGCAAATGGTTGGAACTGGAAAATACCATCCTGAGTGAGCTAACCCAATCACAGAAAGACACACATGGTATGCACTCATTGATAAGTGGCTATTAGCCCAAATGCTTGAATTACCCTAGATGCCTAGAACAAATGAAACTCAAGATGGATGATCAAAATGTGAATGCTTCACTCCTTCTTTAAAAGGGGAACAAGAATACCCTTGGCAGGGAATAGAGAGGCAAAGATTAAAACAGAGACTGAAGGAACACCTTCAGAGCCTGCCCCACATGTGGCCCATACATATACAGCCACCCAATTAGACAAGATGGATAAAGCAAAGAAGTGCAGACCGACAGGAGCCGGATGTAGATCGCTCCTGAGAGACACAGCCAGAATACAGCAAATACAGAGGCGAATGCCAACAGCAAACCACTGAACTGAGAATACGAACCCTGTTGAAGGAATCAGAGAAAGAACTGGAAGAGCTTGAAGTAGCTCGAGACCCCTTATGAACAACAATGCCAAGCAACCAGTGCTTCCAGGGACTAAGCCACTACCTAAAGACTACACATGGACTGACCTTGGACTCTGACCTCATAGGTAGCAATGAATATCCTAGTAAGAGCACCAGTGGAAGTGGAAGCCCTGGGTCCTGTTAAGACTGAACCCCCAGTGAACTAGACTGTTGGGTGGAGGGCGGCAATGGGGGGAGGTTGGGGAGGGGAACACCCATAACGAAGGGGAGGGGGGGGAATGTTTGCCCGGAAACCGGGAAAGGGAATAACACTCGAAATCTATATAAGAAATACTCAAGTTAATAAAAAAAAAAAAGAAAGAAAGAAAAAAAATAGAAGTAAGATAGGATCTATCTCTTATTAACATCCTATCTGTTTATTTATGTGTGACACATTGGGATTTGTAACAACTGAAAATGTATCACAGTAAGAATGAAGGGTATCATACAATAAAACTCAATTACTTTCTTGTTTAGCGAATAATATAGGGAGCGACTGTCTTGCTTCTGCAGTGATCTGCCTGTTTGGATGTGCACTGCCTATGTCTTCCTTTTACCTCCCATCCTTGAGGAAAAAAGAAGTCCCAGGTACAATTTTCCTGCCACCCAGCAACTGGGCAGAGGGTGAATGGTGCCTATAATCTTTTCATTTTTGATATTTCATCCCTTTCCTACTGAGTGGATCACTGACCAATATTTATGCTTTAATGTAGTTTTATTTTCTGCTTTAAATATAATTTGAGACATCATAAACATTCACCAACTGAAGTAGATAAAAAGTTAACATGTTTAGTCAATTAAAATTAATAAATAGCAGAGTTCATTTTAAACACCAAATTTGCTTTTATAGCTTTGTAAATCAAGCCATGAAGAGCCTAAGGAGACTCCTTAACAGTTTTTGCTATGGTTGTCTGTGTGTTATGGAGTAAATTATTTGTATACTGATGTTAAGAGATTTTCAAGCTCTGGGGATGTAGACTAGTAATAAACATTGACATTTATTGATCTTTTCATTAATTGCTTTAACATTTGTAATAATCTAGTCTTCCTTCAACTGATGAGGAAACTATGTGTATAAGTACCAGGGCTTAGATAAATCGAGGTTCCACAATGATGCTGGGCTGACAGCAAGGCCTCTGTGATCAGACACCCAGTGCATGCCATAGAGCTTGGCAGTTCTTTTATGCATATGTGCCTGGACCGTTCCAGAGGCCTTGCACAGGGACTTCCAGAATGTACATACAAAAGAATATTCATTAAGACAATTGGTTGTGGATATAGACCTCTTCTGGGAGACACATCCAGAGCATGTCAAATACAGAAGCGAATGCCAGCAGCAAACCACTGAACTGAGAACAGGACCTCCGTTGGAGGAATTAGAGAAAGGACTAAAAGAGCTGAAGAGGCTTGCGAACTCACATGAACAACAATGCCAACCAACCAGAGCTTCCAGGGACTAAACCACTACCCAAAGACTATACATGGGCTAACCCATGGCTCCAACTGCATATGTAGCACTAATAGCCTTGTTGGCGAACAAGTGGAAGGGAAGCCATTGGTCCTGCCAAGGTTGGACCCCCAGTGTAAGGGATTGTCGGGGTGGGGCTGTAAGGGGGGGTTTGGATGGGGAGGGGAACACCCATATAGAAGTGGAAGGGGAGGGATTATGGGGCTGATGGACAGGAAACTGGGAAAGGGAATAACATTTGAAATGTAAAAAAGAAATACCCAATTTAATAAAAATGGAAGAAAAAAATATTCCAAAAAGAGAAAGAAAGAAAGAAAGAAAGAAAGAAAGAAAGAAAGAAAGAAAGAAGGAAGGAAGGAAAGAAAGACAATTGGTTGGGACATGGAGCATAGTCTGGAATCTTTTCATACAATTGAGAGCTTTACCATTGTAATATAAAAGTAGAATGTCGACTAGGTATCGTAGAGATGGGCCAGCTTGGAAAGCAGTTTGTATGTGTGTCTGTGCACTCACATTTGAGAGCCTGTGAAGGATGTGGTAGTGAGGTAGTTACACGCGTTAGAGACTACTGCCGTATCTACGCCTTTGTCTTCCATGTGACCTCTAGACTTCCCTGTGTTGTGTTTTCCTACTAATGTCTAGTCTCTGTGGGACTGCCAGCATTCTACGTCTCTTTCATCCAGTCATTTACAGCATCACTTCATTCCTCTTCTAATTGTTTTAAATGTAATCTTCATTGAGTTACAATTTATGTAAGATAAAGTCTCCCCCCCTTTTTTTTTTCATTTTATAGTTTTTTTTTTTATTAACTTGAGTATTTCTTATATACATTTCGAGTGTTATTCCCTTTCCCGGTTTCCGGGCAAACATCGCCCTCCCCCCTCCCCTTCCTTATGGGTGTTCCCCTCCCAACCCTCCCCCCATTACCGCCCTCCCCCCATAGACTAGTTCACTGGGGGTTCAGTCTTAGCAGGACCCAGGGCTTCCCCTTCCACTGGTGCTCTTACTAGGATATTCATTGCTACCTATGGGGTCAGAGTCCAGGGTCAGTCCATGTATAGTCTTTAGGTAGTGGCTTAGTCCCTGGAAGCTCTGGTTGCTTGGCATTGTTGTACTTTTGGGGTCTCGAGCCCCTTCAAGCTCTTCCAGTTCTTTCTCTGATTCCTTCAATAGGGGACCTATTCTCAGTTCAGTGGTTTGCTGCTGGCATTCGCCTCTGTATTTGCTGTATTCTGGCTGTGTCTCTCAGGAGCTATCTACATCCGGCTCCTGTCGGTCTGCACTTCTTTGCTTCATCCATCTTGTCTAATTGGGTGGCTGTATATGTATGGGCCACATGTGGGGCAGGCTCTGAATGGGTGTTCCTTCAGTCTCTGTTTTAATCTTTGACTCTCCCTTCCCTGCCAAGGGTATTCTTTTTCCTCATTTAAAGAAGGAGTGAAGCATTCACATTTTGATCATCTGTCTTGAGTTTCGTTTGTTCTAGTGATCTAGGGTAATTCAAGCATTTGGGCTAATAGCCACTTATCAATGAGTGCATACCATGTATGTCTTTCTGTGATTGGGTTAGCTCACTCAGGATGATATTTTCCAGTTCCAACCATTTGCCTACGAATTTCATAAACTCGTTGTTTTTGATAGCTGAGTAATATTCCATTGTGTAGATGTACCACATTTTCTGTATCCATTCCTCTGTTGAAGGGCATCTGGGTTCTTTCCATTTTCTGGCTATTATAAATAAGGCTGCGATGAACATAGTGGAGCACGTGTCTCTTTTATATGTTGAGGCATCTTTTGGGTATATGCCCAAGAGAGGTATAGCTGGATCCTCAGGCAGTTCAATGAAGTCTCCCCTTTTAAAGTGTCCAAGTTGATAGATCTTGGCAATTGTGTATAATCTTGTAACCATTGACTACAGTGAAGATTTCTACATATGCTTTTTATGCTCTTCAACCCTTCCTCTTCCTCAACTGATATGGTTCTATCTTCACCTTTACTAAGATTTCATGCCAACACAATCCTATAGTGTAGAGGTATTTCATATTGCTTCATGTATCAACATCATACCCTTTTTTTAGGCAGAGTACTAGTCTGTAGTAAGTCTGGCCACTTGTTTGTAGGCTGGGTCAATTTAATTATTCCCAGTTTCTGACTAACATGAATAAATAGTTTCTACAAGACCTTTTGTGGGAAGCTGTGGTCAAATTTTACTAACCCTAGACAGGCCACTGATGTCAGAGCACGGAAATAATTCCAGTCAAGTATGGCTAAAAGCTTCGAGGTTAGTGGAATTACTTACAGGATGCTGGATAAAGGTTTATTTTCAAGAGCATGGGTGTTTCAAAGGTATCCATATCGCAAAAAAATTAATAATAATAATAAATTAAATTAAAGTTAAAAAATCCATAAAAACAAAAAACAAACAAACAAATAAAAAAACCCAAAAACAATAACAAAGAAAACCCATGCCATCTTGGATGATAAATTAGAAAACTTCATTTTGCATACATACCTTCTTGGCAGTTCTGCTAGTGGTGTAGTTTCTTGTCGGCTGCTCATTTATATAGTTTTTCCTCAGCAACTGTCATTGTATAACTCTTTTGAGAGAATGCCTTCAAATCTTGTAAGTTTGAGTGTTTTGTTTACTTCCAGAGTCTTAAGAAGCCCCTCTCTAGAAAGAAATGCTTGAGTTTGAGGACATAGCTACATTCGCCTTCTGTCATTGTGAATGTGCAGTTTATATTGACGTCTGCCTATACTTACCTTGGTTGAGTCTGTAGAATCCAGACTATTGAGCCACTTCCTAAGAGCCCCTGGACTGTTTTCTGACAGCCAGTGTTGCTATATTAATGCCAGCAATGGAGACGTTCCCGACATTCTTCAGTAGCACTCAGGGTTGACAGTCAAAAGTTTTAGCCATTCTAGAGGGTGGTAGTAGCATCGTATTGTTGATTAAGCTCTCATTTATTTAATAGTTAATAATATTGGATGTGTCCTTGTGAGCTTAGCTTCCATTTATATGTGTTCCTTTAAAGGGGTGGAGGGCATTTTGTGACTATTGTCTTTTACGAATTCACTGTAGATTCTGTCAACCAGCACTAGGCTAGATGTATTTCCTCTAGTTTGTTACTTGATATCTATTTTGATAGTTGTTTCTTCAAAGCTGTCAAAGCTTTAAATAGGTCAGGTAAATTTTTCCAAGTTTTGTCCTGGGAGTTGGGGAACCTTTACTTATCATGTGCTCTGTGACCTGTTTGTAGTCACCCTTTAAAAGTGAAGAGGGGTTGTCACACAGGACTAGATAATATCAGTTGATGCAAAAGATTATTTATCTACTAAATTACTTCTGCAAGTTAGTTAAAAGTTCATTTAATTAAATTAGAACTTCTTTCTAATTCTTTTTATTTGTTTTAAAAATGTATATTATATATTCTTAAAGTCAGCAGGACATATCTTGATCACAGTTCATTCATTAAATATTGGAACTAAGGCCTGTTAATTCTCACATTTCATGGTTTTTGTTTCTCTTGTCTATGTAAAACTATCCACGAGGCCTGACTCTACATGTGTAAGGAATATGATTATTGTAATCATAAAAATTTTTATTGAATCCTTAAAATAGTAACTACAAATAAAAGTTATGATCAAAACATGCAAAGTAAATTAAGAATAGACTCAGTATTTACTAATATGATAATAAATTATTTAACAATAAATAATTAAAAATTTAACACTTGATTTCTAAGATCATCCAAGAAATAACAAATTCAAGATAATATAAGGTGTATAAAGCTCACAATGAAAACTACAAAAATATGATAATTGTATTAAGTAAGATTAAAAATAAATGGATAAAGACACTATATTGAATTTTGAGTACCGAGCCAATTTAAATATTTATTTGCTAATTAATTCTAAATGATATTGAAAATGTTTTGTTTGTGCTTGTTTTACAATCATATTTTATTTCTGCTATTTTTAGTAGTTGAGTCTCATTATGCAAGTGGAAACTTTTTCCTCAGATTTTTGTTGATGTTATTGTGTTTTTCATGGCAGGGTTTCTCTGAGTAGCCCTGGTTGTCTGGGAACTTGCTCTGTAGACCATGCTGACCTCAAACTCAGATATCAATCCATCTCTGTCTCCCAAATGTGTGGATTAAAAGTAGTTACTACCATTCCCAGGTCTCTGATTTTTGACAGAATTGAATTGGTGCTGTATTTTCAATGTTAGGTACAATTTACTGATAAACACATTGTGGATATAATTTTTAGGCCTAATTTCTAATTATAGTTTCAAAAGTGAATTCAAAATCCCCATTGCTACTTTGTTAGGTTTATTATTTTGTGACTTACAAGACAAAATTTCTTAAAATCTAAATTGTCAAATTATTAGGTAAGGCAGTATTGATTGATTGATTGATTGACTGTATCTGTCATATCTGAAATTATATCTCATCTTCCTCCTTTGAATTGATAATTTGATTTTATTTTCTTGAGCAGGCTAGCTGCAGATCTCTTAGTTTCAGAACCAGAACCACCCCATGCTACGATAGGATTAGTAGGTCAGTGGAGCCTGCTGTGTTGAAAAAGACCTATTTCTATTTCTGTGGAAATTACAGTTCCGTGAACAGTTTTACAAGAAAGAGAGTGAAGATGCCAACACATGTTCAATATTTTGTTAAATGCAGCAAGTGAACTAAACAAGGTTTTTGATAAAGATGAGGGGAGTAGAGAACCAAGGTTGTGCCCTATGCACAGAAGTCAATTTGAGGCTATAATAAGTCACCTGAAATCTGAGGACATCAGTGAGCTGGCCAGTGGAGAGTTAATTAATGTCGTGGTAAACTGAGAGAGCTTCTTGTGTGAGGCTGTACAGGTAGGATGGCATTAGGGGAGTCAAGTAAGTGGGCAGAGTAGAATGTGGAAGAACTGGGCAGAATTAAGCTTAGTACTAACTTGTGAACCACTTTAGGCCATACGGTTCTTAACTTAATGGGTTGTGGGATATGCAAACAAATATTTATGAAACAAGGTACTGAGTTCTACAATTTTTAATCCATAATCTTTAAACATTAAGATACTAAATTCGTGTATTGCAACTACTCAACTGTGCACAGCTGAGTACACAACTCACAACTCATAGTATACAACTTCCCTAAGAAACTACCTAGTGAGACTGTTCCATGAAATAGATAGTCGGCCTGGCTTTAGCTGATAAGTTACACTTCCCAAACTCCTGAGACGAATCAAGCTCTGTAATATGGTCTTAGGTTTAAAAAAAAAATGCAGAGTAAGGATCGCAGAGAGAATTTTGAAGTGTGAGAACTTATTTTATTACAGTATAATATAATTTTATTAAAATATAATTTTAAAATGTACCACTCTACTAGAAAGGATGCCTGTGATATAAAGTAATGCTGGAATGGCATGGAGTGGAGGCACGAGATAGGAGACATCTCTGAGTGGGGTGTACATCATACAGAGAGGAAGTACGATGACCCAACTGGAGACTGATAAAAAAAAAAAAAAGATCTAAGAAACAAACACATTAAGGCATTCCTAAGCAGATGCTTAGATTATCTAACAAGTCTGGACAAATGTTTAGATGTTAAAATACATTTGTGTGAACAGTGAGTTGAAAGGTGAACAAAGCAAAAGAGGATATTGAAATTCCTCAACACCTTATCGCTTTTTTGTTGTTGTTGCTGTTAATGTTTTCTTTCTTGTCATTGTTGTTTTGTTTTTGGATTTTTGTTTTACCAAATAAACCCAAACTCCAAGTGCTATCGAGGACTTGTATAGCCTACACCCACAAACCCGGGCTAAATTTATTTGTTCTCATTTCCCTGGGAATGAAGCTCATCTTCCAGATTGATTTCCATCTGGAAATTTGGCTTTTCTTATCTGAGAGATCAACTGTTCCCTCCCCACATTTTTTTTTTAAATCCAGGAAACATTTCTAGATGTTTCCTAAAGTTCTTTTGACTATGACTCACAGTTCGAACAACTTTTTTGCAAGGTCTTATTTGTGATTCTGTTGAATCCGTGTTTCTTTTGTCTCACTAGGGTTGTAAAATTCATCGGGATAATCAGAGCTTCCTGCAAAATACTTGTCTTAATGTAGAGAATTCTCTAGAGCTGAGTAAACACATTGATTAATTGATACAAATATCAGTAACATTGAAATTTCTACATGAGCACAAGCTCATGCAAAAACCAATTCATAAATTTGATGAATGTTTTTGTTAGAATTTCTAAATCACTCTTCACATTGTCATTTAGTATGCATGCATAGAGTATTCTACTTTAAAACATTGTATTCTGAATACTTATAAACATTTATATGTCTGTTTTTTCATTCGTAAAACTATTTTCTGTCTAAAGGTAGAAAGGCATGTCCTAGTAATGAGTTATGAAATTGCCCTGGAAGAGGACACTGAGCAGAGTTGCGAATGTCACAAAGAAGACACAGCAAAAGCTCAGTGACTTTAAAGTTTGAACAGTTATGTATTCGTCCCTTTGTCTCTTTGTGCAGCTGTAACTAAGTGCCATCACATAAGTGGTTTATAAACAACAGAGATTTATTACCCGATAGTCAATGTAGGGAAGTTGAAAATGAAGGCACAAGAGTACTAATGAGGGCTGGTTTTCTGGTCTTTAGGCAACACACCTCTACAGTTTCAGATTGTTAGAGGGGTCAGGGCAGCTTTTGAGGGACATTTTTAATGAAGCCTTAATTACCTTCTGAAAGCTTCATCTTCTGAAATCCTCACTTTTGGGAAGTATTTTCAATTTTATAAAAATTTGAAGAACATAAACATTCAAACCACAGCAAAGTCGCAATAGAAGTTCCTGAGATTCTAAGTTTCTTGGTACCTTTAATCTGGAGTGTATAATGAATAATATTTTTTTCCTTGGGGTATATAAAATGATGCAATTAAATGAGGCAGTTTGCTTTAAACACACAAGAAGAGAATGTAGGAATATCCTGTAATTTAAGACTGAAGTCTACCACTGACTGAATAGACTTCTGAGCTTGATCATAACTTCCTGTCTCCAGACAAGAATCCATTTAGCTAGCACCTGATATTCCTGAAAAGTTCCCCATGCTAATGAGATATTTCAGTACCATAAGCCTTCAAGCAATGAACTTTGTCCATCCTTTATAATCTGAGCCCCATCCCCAAATTATATAAGCCTCGAATAATCACAACTAAAGTTGATATGCCTTCCAGCAGCTGGTCCCTGTGTTGTCTTTTACCATATGTAAATACAGATCTTCTAAAACTTACATCTGTTTTTTGCACCCTTTGCCCTCATAGACCAATGTCGGCCATCAATTCCTGGGGACTGAGAGGATCAAAAGAGAATTACTCCAAGAAAAACTATCTTAAAAATGCAAATAAGATAGATGGAGCTTCATGGATGCTTCTGACTCAGGAGTCCTCCATGAGCCCAAAGTGTTGGAGACTGTGTATGCTAATGAACACAAAAGAAAGCATGTAATATGTCCTTCATTCCATGTCATTAAGATCCCTGAAGAATAACAGGTGTGAAGGTTAACAATTTTGTAGAGATAACTGTTTCTTGTACTGAATGGAAGCATTATCTGTCAATAAAAGGCTGCTTGGTCAATGAGTTGAAGCAAGATTAGAAGATGGGCTATCTGATAGAGAGGAACTCTGGATACATAAGTGTATGGGATTTGCCCCAACCACGGGGCATGATTTAGAATAATATAAACAGGTAATTAGGATATGAGCTAATCCGGGAATAGAGCCAAAGCTATTTGTCTAAGTATTTATTCATATGTAAGAAATCTCAGCACCATTATTTCTGAGAACAAAGTGGATAGATGGGAAAACATGGGGTAAAGGTAGATTCTACCTCACAGCTTTGTTCCAATTTATTTGACTTCGTGGCTCACATTGTTCCTTTAGACTGGAGCTGGCTGCCCTTCTAGTGCACTAAATAATCATTTTTCATAGTAAGGCAATGTTGCCCTCTCAACATAGCTTCTTCACTATAGGACTTCTGGTCATTAGTAACAGCACAGGATCAAACTCAGGTAATAGGGTTCGATGTTCCTTTCTAAGCAGATGCCTTTAGTATTCTGTGCTGTGAATGATCTCTGAATATTGCCAGCATTTCTTTTCACATGCCCACACTGCAACACACATATACACATATCACACAGCCCACCATGATGACACGGGTGATATTGGTTATCCTCTGTGGATTTGCTGCTGGTTCTGACTATTGCTCCTAGAAGACATGAGGGTAGTGCATGTGGGAGCCTTTAAATGTAACTTCTCCATCAACCCCTATTCTATGTAAATTTCTATGTAGACATTTTATCTAACTGACATTATTGGATTCATGAACATCACAATCATAGCCAAAGGCACTTCCAGGCACTTGTGCCTGACTAAGGTTTTTCTATAGTGACCACATCATTTCCTTTACATATATCTCAAGCTTCTCGGTCTTAGCAACATTGGATCACAGTTTAGCTTTTCTATTGAAGATCATTGTATACATGAAATTTCCAACAAGCATAAAGATGCACTAGACCATGAAAAGAACACCTGGTTATAGTGTGAGAACTGAGAAGGAAGGTAGAATTTTGGTGTCTCAACATTAATTGACATCCCATGCAATGGGCCACCCGACTTGTTTCTCAATCTTCATGTGTACACTCATCAAGTGAAAACAACTGACATTGACTTGATATTACAAATACATTTTAATAAGCTGGGGGATTAAAACAAGCAAGTAACGAGTCTGAACTATATAAAAGCATCCCAGAGTTAAATTATTTTACATAATTCTGAACTTGGAATGTGTTAGAAATGTTCATTTCAGCACTACTCATTGTATAAATAGATCATCCAAAGTAACATTACTATCTCACCCAGGTTTTAAATCCTGTCACCCATTTTTTTCAGGTAAATAGATTTATACTTATGAATGAATCTTGTCCTATACTGGATCTCAAAGCTACCTGAAACTTATCTCTTATTTATTGTATTGACGTGATTGAATCTACTTTAAAATGGAAAAGGAATTTCTACCCTAACACTGAGCTTATACCCACTGTCTGCAATGAATGTAGTCATTTGAAGACACAGGCTCCCTAATATTAATAATGAAACAACTAGATCATTGAGACAGTCAGCTTTCTGAGTCTTCTTTTGAGTTATTTGGATGTTTATATGCTTGGGAGAAGTGAGGAGGCATGACCTCTTTAGATTTCTCTTTCTTCTTCCTGTTCTCTCTCAACCAGTAGCTAAAGCTCCTTCTACATCCAGATCTCATGGTATAGTAGAAAAGGTAGCTTTGGGGAGTTTGGATCTTGTCATGTAGCGTTGTTTTCACTCTACTTACTTACTTACTACAGTCTTACACTACTCATTTCCAGCTGGAGCTTTGTAAATGTATCAGGTATTTCCTTATTGGGAAAGTTCATGTGAGCATTACCTGTGTCAAATGTCTGTAATGATTTCCAAACTTCTTCCTTTCTCTTTCATTCCATATCTTGGCTCTTGCATGATTTTCTAAATAGAGTCAGCTCAGTCTGAGGAGATGGGGAGTCAGATATCTCTTTTGTGAAAAGCAACTTACTCCTTAGAGCAGTATGATCCTTTTACTGCTTCTCAGGCAGAGAAATCTGTCTCTTGCCTTTAAATCCCTTCAACATATATCAGATACTTATGGTTTGTTCCTTTGAACTTCAGGAAAACATATATTTTTATTTATTTAAGTCACAATCGAACATGCTAATTATTTTCCCATGGGCCACAGTTGATCTTTGTAAGTAACTTGAGATGACAGTGACTATTCTTTTTGCTTCAAGTTATTAGGAAGAAGGTAGAAAATCCTCCAGTGAGGCTCCTCAAAGCATCATTCCTTTGCTCAATGTGCGTGGGCTTTGGCTTATAGGGCAGAACCACCAACATGATTACCTTGTGTATCCCACATATATATTTATGATTCTGCTGTGAAATGTGTCATTTCGAATATGAAATTTCTGATCTGCAATATGAGTTTTATCAACATTTTGTTTTCAATATGCTTCTGAGAAAGGGATGTATGTTATTTATTAAATCTTCTTTTGATTCTTCTTCTTCTTCTTCTTCTCCTCCTCCTCCTCCTCCTCCTCCTCCTCCTCCTCCTCCTCCTCCTCCTCCTCCTCCTCCTTCTTCTTCTTCTTCCCACTTCTTACAATAGTGATTTGGTTGAATAAAGTATAGTCTCTGGATTTTGACATCTAGGAATCAAATGAGACTTTAAACTAATAACCCATTCTACTCTAGCTGTGAACACTCTTTGCTGTTTCTTAAAGTTATGCCAGAAACTAGGAACATCTTCACACTATTCTTAGCAGGTTGAAAACTTCTACTCTCAGATGTCTTCATCCTAAGTCCTTTATGGTTTTAAAATGTCATCTGAGGCCATTTGGTCAGCCAGTTTAAGCTTGTAACCTATTCTCTCAATTTTGCATCTCCCTCTCCCTGGTCATTTTCATTATAACACCACCATCATATAGTATATAAATGATTTAATTGAGTTTATCATTTAACATCTTCTTTCTAAATATTACTCTAAGAGGATACATGTGTCTTGCTA
The DNA here is from genome assembly GCF_021556685.1 of Rattus norvegicus. NCBI lineage: Eukaryota > Metazoa > Chordata > Mammalia > Rodentia > Muridae > Rattus > Rattus norvegicus. The sequence goes on along the minus strand of NC_141538.1, from coordinate 37,713,801 downwards.
TTGTTTTCTGAGTGACTAGAAACATTCCTCGCATATATGAGGAAGACTTTCATTAGATATTTTAATTGGCTAATTATCTCTTTGTAATGACATCATAAAAATGTAATTCAGACACCTCTTTTCCCAGAAAGCAATTATAAGTCTATACCTATGAAACTTGGCCAATGGGACCACTTTTCCTAAACCTTATTTTGTAATGAGTCTAGATATTTTTTAGTGCTTGAAGACAAAAAGCGACACTTAAAAACATACTACTGTGTAGAAACATAATATTAGGTTGAAAAAATTTTTACAATTATTCCATGTCCTCTGGTTTTTGGTGTGTGAAATCTTTATTTCATGGTTTTAAAATAATAACAACTAGAATTTTGTTTTTATTTTTGCTTTACTGACTCCTGCTTTTTCAGTATCTTAAATATACCTATATACTGTATCCCTTAATGGGAAAATGAAACCAAGTAGCATGGGAGGAGACACTGACAACTTGTACAATCTTTGTACACATTTCAATTGTCCTGTAAACATTACACGGGTGTAACCTTTAAGGGTTACTTAAGTACTTTGTAATTTAAGTTTGTAATATAGTAGCTCAATTCTTACTTAAGTATAAAAACAGAAATAACTTAAAACAGAAAGAGAGGGGAAGAGGTTGGAGGGAGGGAGGAAAGAATAAGTAGTCCAGACAATGTATCACATAGATATTAAGAGGAGATGAGAAATCAAACACCAAAGAGCCACTGATGTTGGAATAACAAGATGAACAAGGGTGAAAACAAAAGGTAACAGACTTTGGTAACCTGCTCACCTGCTTGAAGTGCTAACAGAGCTGAATTAGTGGAAACCTAAGAGGAAAGAACGACCAAGTGCTTCATGAGACAGAATGCACAGGGGTGTAGGGAGAGATCCTTTACTGATGTACAACCTGAAAGGTCAGACTCAAATGAAAGCCAGCTCTCAGAGCAGGGGAAGAACAAGAAACGAATCTACTAGAAGGTGGGGTGGAACTGATAAACATCCTAAGAACTAGATGTGATATTTTTACACACAGAGAGGCAGACATACACACACACATTTTCCTATAACTATTAATGAAAAGTAGGCCTACTTACACGTTTTCTTTGTCTTTATAGATAATAAAGTCATAATTTATTCATGTTTTGTAAGTTTACATATATTTCTTTTGAGACAATTTCTCATTTTTTAGCCTTCAGGTCTCTAATCCCCATCCTTTTAGTACTGGGATTACAGGCATATATCCCTACTCCTGGCTAAGTATACTTTATCTTACTTGTTATTGAATCTTTTAGAAAAAAAAATTGTGTCCATTAATTTTGCTTTTTTGGAAGGTATTCTCCTATGAACTCATGTACGTTAGTTTTCAAATCACAAAACACGAATATCTGATTGATTGCTTTGCTAAATGTAATTGAAAACTCAGCACTGAAATCTGGTTACATGCTTCCCCCAACAGCTCGTACACAGGACAGATGAGCTACCTAGTAGTTGTTTCTGGCAAGAATGAAATCCCATATGCCACATGAAGGGGTGAGAAGAAACCTAAAACTAAGACCGTACCAGTTCTAATTTGAACAATATGATACATTATCTTCCCTGGGATTTCAACAAGGTTGCTCTTTGTAATTCATACCACCCTCAAGATTAAGTCTTGAAACTCAAAACATTTAGTGGTGAACTTTATTATTTCAAAATAAAACTGAAGTTCTTTTTCTAATGGGTGGCGATACAATAAAATAATCTGCTACATTGGGAGAAGAATCACAAAAACTTTCTCAGACAAGCCAAGGCAGGGCACATGTTGAAATGCACTAGTTATGAATTACTCCATGTAATGGCCAGATACTTGTTGAAATATTTTAAAAGATTATGACCATACACTATTAAAAAAGGAAGATCTAGGTAACTAAAGTTATGCTGCATGATAATAAGTAAGGTTTTAAATAATTGATTTGGAAATGTTTCTGAGTTAATATACAGCAGGAACCCCTGTGATAATATATGTATTGGTATTACACATAGCACAGCTAGTTGCACATGTTGTTTCCTTTTTGATATTTCTATTTATGCTTTCTTTCTTCTTGAGGAACACATAATTGCTCTACTATCATGGGTATTAAGTAGCACCAAAATGCCAAAGAATATTTGCACTGGACATGCTAAATAGGCATAGAAAATTCTCTTTGAGGATGTTCACTGGGGAAAAGAAACTGAACTCAACTTCAATGAAACAAAAGGTAGGAAGGTTTATAAGCATGAAGATGAATTAGTGCAACAGTACTGGAGGCCATTAGGGTGCTGTGTGCTTAGGCAATCTATGTGTGTGCATTGGTGCTTGGATATGGGGTTTTATCTTCCTTGATGACCACAATTCAAAGGGATCTTCTTGGGAGTGTATGAGAAATACATTACTATAAAACTGGAAAGAGACTGAGAGGAAAATGCCAAAAGTTCAGGGACCTGAGCCAAGGAGGAAGCCTACCCAGTTTAGCCAGGAAGATAGGAATCTTGTCAAAAGATCTCAGAGTCAGCATTTTAGAGATAATATTCAGGTTCAAGATAAGCTTATGCAAGTGTTCTGTGGTTTTCTTTTTCCCTTGATCGCATCTGGACAATTCACACATTCGTGCAAGCATATGGGCCACTCTGACTTGCTACCTCCCTCTCACCTCCTGTCTTTCTTCCCTTTTCCTCACAAATCTTCCTCTTATATTTTGTCTACTTTCTTGTGACCCTTTGAGGTTAACCAGGGTCTTTTATGTGACCATGGTTTTGGAGCTGTTATGACTAATGCTCTGAGTAGTGGGTATGTAACTAAAGAGAATGGCTGGTGATCTCCCAGAATCTTTCAAAAGCTAATGGTTCAGTGGAAAAGAGGTGGTGGTGGTGCTCTGCGAGCCTCTCCTCCTTCCTTAACAGTTTACTGATAGGTCTGGTTTTCTGTGGCACCAATGTAGGTGACTACACTTGTTAGGATTTAATGATTGTAAGGTTGTAATGAGCTTGCCCTTTACCGTATTGCCTAACACTGACATATCTGCTAGCTCTGCTCCATCATCTTTCCCTTAGAGAGGTGATGAAAATGACTCCTTGAGGGACAGACCCACAACTATTACTTATTCTCTTAATCCAGGGCAGTCATGAGTCTCTGAATTGCTTAGTGATGGAGGAAGCTCAGTGTACTTTTGATTTGCATTTCATAGGATATAAATGTTTTCAAATCCTATGAAACATAGGATTCCATATAAACATATAAACATAGAAAAATAATTTTTTCATTTATCTGGTGGCCATTTCTTCATTTGAAATGGATTTCTTCATTGCCTTAGCTCAGTTAGGAATTGGGTTATTTATGTTTATGGTTTTTGTAGCTTTACAATCTTTGTCTTTTCTAGATATTAATCTCCACTCCTCAGTATAGTTGACAAAGTTTTTCTCCCTTTCTTTGGGTTCCTCGCCCTCTTTATTATTTCTCTTCCTGTGAAGAAGCTTTTTGATTTCTTGAAACTCTTGTAATTAATTCGTAAGCTATTCAATTCCTTCAGAGAAAGCCTTTGGGCTCTGTCTAGATCTTTAAATGTTTTGCTTAGAAATTGTCAAGTAGTTTTTGAGTTTTGTGTCTGATGTTAAGGTCTTTAATCTGTTTTGTATTGATTTTTGTGCATGATGAAATATATGGATCTACTTTTATTTTTCAACTTGTGGAAATTCAATTTCCCCTGGATTAATTTAACTTTTAAAAAAATTTATTTTTCTTTTATATGTATGTGTGATATATATGTGCATATAAATGAATGTTTATATTTGTGAAGGTAGACCTGTGTTTATATATGGGTGTGTAGGCCTAAGTTTGATACTGAATTCGTCCTTATTCCTCTCTTGAAGAATTGAGACAGGATGTCACAATTGAACTCAGCGCTTGCACATATGACTTGGGTGTGTAGTCAGCTTGCTCTGGGGACCATCTCTCTTCATTTTCAGACTGCTAGAATTACAGGCAGGACTCCATGCCCCACTGGCATTTACCTGGGTTATAAGTATCCAAACTCTGCTCCTTACCTTTTCCTGCTTGCACTTCAAGTTACTTCTAAACTGAAAAATCTTCCCATCCACATCCCAGCACATTTGTTCAAAAAATTGACTTACATTCAATATATGTTTTGCATACCTTTATCAAACATTCGTAGCTGTGAGAATTTATTTTTGGGTTCTATTTTTAATTCTATGTGTCTGTGTCTATTTTTTTGTCCTGGTATTTGCTATTTTCCTACAACCATTCTATAATATAACTAGCAATAGGGTATTGCTCTCTTCAACTTTGATATTTTTACTTAAGATTAGCTTGGGGAGTTTTAGTATTTTCTATATTTGTGACTAGAGATTCGTTGAGATTTTTATGACTTTTTAAAGTCTTTAAAGTTTTTTTAGTTGTATAGATAATTTAGGGAAATTAATTATGCAAATCTATGAGCATTGGAAGTCTTTACATTTTCTAATATTTTCTTTCCTCAGAAATGTAAAGTTTCCACTATAGAAATCTTTCAGCTCTTTAGATTAGAGCAAACAGATAAGAACCTTACTTTGAATATGATCCCAAGCAAACCAGAAACTATTTTCTTTAAAACTCCAGAGATTCTTGTCATTGATTTTAAATAGCACATACTTTTGCATCATTTGATTTAATTTTCCACTGACTCATCATTTGTGTTGCTTGCTTATAAGATACCTTGCCCTTTGCTTTTCAAAAGAATGTTCTGATTTTTTTTTTAATCCAGGTTTTATCTTTGTTTCTTTTTTCTCTTGATTTTGACCTTCTTTTAGTCAGGAAAATTTGGCTCCTGCTATACTTTAGAATATTTAAAAATATTTTACTACTAAAAAATATACTTCAGATAGTAGCCTAGTTAGTTTTTGTCCACTTGATAGAAATTATAATCATCTGGGAAGAGGGAACCCCAGTGGAGGGATTGCCTCCACCAGATTTGCCTGTCAGCAACTCTGTTGGGCGAGGTTCTTGATTAATGCCTGTGGGAGGGCATGCTGCTCGGGGCAGTGAGATGCCTGGGCTAATGCTCCTGGGTGTAGAAAACAGCAAGCTGAGCAAGCCATGGAGAGCAAGCCTGTAAGCAGCATCGATCCTTGGTTCTGCCTCACCTCTCTGCCATGGATTCCCTAGATGGTGGAGAGCCATTTGCAGCTGAAAAAAATCCATTTTGGCCCTACATGTTTGTTTGCTTGTTTGTTTTTCGTTTGGTTAGTGTTTTTATCATCATCACCATTATCATCATCAACAACAACAAAACAAACTTAAGATAAATATCATCTTTTGTGTTTGAAATAATGTTCAAGTATTCCTCTTGAGATGTTTGTGGTCAACTAGAATTTACTATTTAAATTCCAAATATCTAGGCAAATGTTAACTAGCTTACTTTATGATTTATTGGACATTGTTTCCATAATCATCAAGTGTTTGTAAAAAACATAATCGTGTCTGGATATTTTAAAACGTAGTCCTTTTTGTTTTTCATAGAGCACTGAAAAGGTTATGTCTGACAACTTATATCAAGGTTGTGGAGTTTGGTTTTTATGGATGATATCTATGAGATGTGGGAAGCTCTTTTCCATATTGTAAATCTCTAGGGCTAATGTAAATCAGGGCTGATGTAATAGTTGCTGGTAGGACCTATATGAACTCAAGTTCTCTAGTTACCAACAGTGAGCAGCTTTAGACCTGGAGGTGGGTGAGCATCAGGATGCTGGCATTTCCCCTATGATTCACAAAGAAATTCCTTTCTTTAATGATAAGCTCTGTCTTCGAAGTTCTTAATTAGAATTTATTCAGGAAATGTCAGTTTTCAGACATGTTGGGAGTTTTTTAAAGGTAGATTGAATGCCCAGAGTTGACACATCAAATGTATCCCTGCATCTACATGCCTGCTGAGAGAAATATTTTTGCTTCAGCTAAATGTCTGGGAAGGAAAACAGAAAGCACCAGGGAGTAAGCTGGATGCATGAAAGTCAGTCCCACAGGAGGCAAAATTGAGTTAATGTTAGTCAGTGGTAAGTGTTAAGACAGAACAGGCTTGTGCCAAATAGTTCCACAAGCTTATTTGAGGAACACTGTTTCTTTTTCTTTTCTTTTCTTTTCTTTTTTTAAACAAACAGCTTTTATTCATCTTCCTTAGAAGTAAAATGTCCATTCCTATTACCCGAAATGCTTTGGTCAGATGCAGAATAGAGCTTTCTATTGTTTGAATTAATCTGAATTTGTATTTAAGTCTAGTGCTGTCTGTCCCTTAATGGTGGCACTTATTCTATTTATTATAGAATGTAGTCATGTGTCTGCCAGATTTTTTTCTATTTTTCCACTTGAGTTACCTGTTTGTGTAATTTCTTCTTCTGTTTTAAACATTATGTGACTAGAATATTTTTCCCAGAGAGAATAAAATTGATCCTTAATTTGATGGGCTCTATAAAAAATCATTCTTTTTACTACAAGAGAACTTAAGTGATCATAGAACAACTTATGCCATAAAAATTCCCCTTTGTTTTGATTTTTTTTCCCGTGGGTACCTGGTCTCACATAACTCAGTGGAATCTCAAACTCCCTATGTATGACCTTCAGGATGACTTTGACTCTAATCTGCTTGCTTCTACCTCCTGGGAGCTGGAATTAGAGCATGAATTATTCCTTCCTGCTGAGCTTAAATATTAGTGGGGACCGAATTGAGGGCTTCCTGTAGCTATGAGTGCAGTGTACCAATCTAACTACATTCTTGTTCTTGTCTTTTGTTCTTTTTCTTCCATTTTATTTAATTATACCTCAAATACACAGAATTGTTTAGCGTCATGCATTCAGCCATTCTTTTACATTCACCTGTAACTTAATCTTTCTAGAACTTTCTGTATCTTCCCCTCTTTGTGTGTTGTAAAATAGGATCAGCTTTCGTTAGGAAGGGACACCTGTTAGTATTTTTTGATAACATATGTCTTCTAATGACAAGTTTTCTTTGAGCTGCTTTCCCTCTGTGTTTAGAGAATTCTAAGTTGGAAATACTTAAGGACTCAGGTGTTGTTTTTCTCCCAGGATTTGGAGAGAGAGGGTCTGTCCAGCCTTTCTCTGCCTCTCTTTCCCTTTTCCTTTCTCTCCTCTTCCATAACCATTATTTAACTACATTGAAGATGTCACTCTACTGTCTCAGGTAGTGCTAACTGCAACAACCACTTTCCCTTCCTTTCCTTTCCTTTTCAAATAACATTCCATATTGCATATTTGTTTTTCTTTTTAAAAGGAATATCATTCAACTCTGGAAGATGTTATTTTTTTCCTTATTTTTAATTTTTTGGATTTTTCCCTTTAATGTATCTATTTAATTTCATATTATAGAAGTTGACAAAATGCAATAAAATTATAACTTTTTTCCTTTATTTAATAAAAGAACTACATGACCTTCTCAGGTAATGGTTGTAGTTTCCCCACCCCACCCCACCATCACCCCTAACATCACTCTGGTTCTGGATCTATAATAAATAGCCCATTTGCTTCTGATACTAATTTTTTTTTATTTTGTTTTGTCTTTGAGATTTTATATAGTTACAACACCTTTCCTATTCCTCCCGCTAAACCCTCACATTACCCCTCCTTGCTTTCCCTTAAATTTATGACCTTTTTTCAATAATTGATATTACTGATTTCTTTCTTTTCTCCTGTTTCATTCCAATACTGTTCTGCCTTCCACTTCTCAAAAGATCTGTGTGTCTAATTTGTTTACAAAGCTACTGGTTTTCCCCTTTTCTGATACAGTATTTTCCCTGCCAGACTTCACTTCAATTCTGCTAGATTGCATGTCTACAACAAAATTCATCATCTTGTTACAAATTGTCTCGAGTACTTAGAACACATTCCTTTGAAATGCATGCCAGAAACCTCCACTGGTTGGAATTCTTGTACATTTCTAATACCTCTTTTTTTCCTTTTTGTCTCTAATTTTCGATCATACCATTTGCTCTTTTGGCAGCGCCGCTAGTCATGTATCTTCCTCCTGTGAGGATTTGATTCCTTCCCAGCAGAGAAAACAAATCAGGTCACCTTGTTGTGATCATTACTGAATTCATGGCTGTGGGAGACTTAATTAATATCATTTATTTCTAAAATGCAGCTTCAAAGGTTCTCCGTCAAGATTTTTTTTTTGAAGTTTACAATAAGGCTTTTCTCCTTTTCAGGTCCCGATTTCAATATTTAATCCTCCAATCCTGATACAGCAGAAAGATCTGCTTAGACTTTGTGAGTTTTTGGTTTCCTTTGTTCCTTCCTTTCATGGCTTCTGGCTCTGTGTATCATCAGATGCCTGGAGGGGAGATTCAGCTAATTGCTCGCTCCTTTTTCAGTGTCAGTCCCTGCACCCTTTTTGCTCCTCGCCTGCTTTGGGTGTTACAGCTACATTCAACAGTCTGTTTTTCTATTATTATTATTATTATTATTATTATTATTATTATTATTATTATTATTTTTTAGATTGTTGTTTAAAATTCACACCTTCCTCTTTATTCTTGGTGGGTGGTTGGAGTTTCTGTAAAATTCAAAATTAATTTATCGATCAAAGGTGCTTTTAAAAATTTCATGTAATATTTCCTCTGTAAAGAAACAAACAAAAAAAACCAACAAACAAAACCACCACCACCACCACCACCACCACCACCACCACCACCACCAAAAGCCCTTGCTTTCCTGAGAGCACGCACCCTAACAGGAAGCTGCTGTCTGATGTGAGTGGTGGTAATTGGCTTCAGGAATGTTGGTAATTTTGTTAGTTCTTGCTGCTGCATTCTGTGGTAGGCATAGCTTATGAAGCACTTCTCATCCTTTCTGAAGACTTTGCAAAGGCTGATTCAGTGAGTTTCTTCAGCATTTGGGAATACTCTGCCATTAGTCCTATTTCCTGTTATATTCTAGTTGTGCTAAACAGATGTGAACCTTGATAGTTAAATGTCAATTCAGAGTCGCATTTCTTAATTTGAATTACAGAGTTTTAAAAGGTACTTTATTTTGAGAAGTTCATTTCCAGCATTCTTGGACTTCTGTTTTCCTATCAAGGGCTGTAGTTTAAATTCAACGACTTACGGGAGTGATTCTCAGAGACATGTTGTTCCTTTGGCAGTGCTTGGAAACATTTGTAGTCATCGCCTGGGTAGAGTTCTTGGGAGTTTTTGTAAGTCACAAGTCAGATGCTGAGTGGTACTGTGGGGTAAATAGGGTTCTGACCCCAGCAAAACAAAGACTGTGTACACTTAAGCAGTGTCAGGATCCAAAATGTCTGATTTAAACATGAAGTTAATTAAAATTATATGTATATATATAGAGTATATTAGTATACGTATATTATATATATTCTAATATAAACTGATACTTAAAATCAGTGTTATGGATTTTTAATATTTACAAGGTATATTTATTTAAAGAAGAATAGACATTGATGTATGTGAAACAACACACAAATAATTAATTTTTCAATAAATGGATATTAGTATTTTTATGGAAAATAATTACCAAAAATATCAATAGCAAAAGGCAAAACCTCAGAGCGTTGGAAGTGATACACAAGAGGAGGCAGAAAGAAATGCATGACCCAGAGGTCATGTGTGATGCCAGATGACATGAGTAATGCCAAGGAAACTGTGTCTTTGAGGCAAAGCAGGACTGGTGCACATGTGAACTGACAGGCTAAGGCAGCATGCAAACGGACTCTACAAATTCAAGCCAGACTGGGTCCCAGTGTTGAAAGGAAGAAGGAAGGAAGTTAGGGAAGCTTCTTTAACCTAGAAGCTGTCTAGCACTGAAGCTGGCTCGAAAAGGAAAAATTAGTTTGCTTCAGTGGAATCTCATTGGGTGTATAAACTACCCTTAATGGTAGGCTCCATGCCCCGTAGGAGATGACCAGACCAAACAGATTCAGTGATTTTCTTGTAAATTATCTTGTTCTCATATTGCTTTTGGGGGAGTTTTTTTTTTTAAACTTACTAGACTTTTGCTTATATATTCTCATTTTGAATTTCCATGGCTTTTGTTTGACACTGTTACGTAGTCTCTGTCTAAGTTTCTTGTGCTTTTTTCTTTATTTTTGAAATTCTCTTTTGTTTTTATTTGGCTGCTAGTTTTCTAAAGAGAGAAAGAAGGCATAATATTGTGTCAGAGGTGGGAACACTCTGAGACAAAATGGGGAAAGGAAAACTGTGATCAGAATATATTGTATGGATTGTCAATCAAAATTTACTCATAACTAACCTTTTCCATTATAACCAGATGACCAGATAGTTAAACTTTCCCCCAATTAGTAATGTCGTTTAAAAGAGAGAAAACAAAACAGCATACAGGAATGGAGTTCTGTGATATGGCAAATATTGTAGAATATCTCTGACTTCCTAGATCTTACAGAACGATTGGATGAATAATCCTAACAACCCAACTAGCATGACAAAAAGTTACTAGTATTTACAAGTATGGTAGACTGAAGGAGTTAGATGTGAACCTCAAGTGGTCTTTCGTAAATTAAAATCTTGCACATATCATAGGGGCAAAAAAAGAACTGTGTCCATCAGTTGTATGACTTGTTTTGACTTACAGATTGATTGGCTAAAATGTTTTGCTGCAATTTGGGATATAAGTTGTTAAAAGCTGTGAAATGTAAAGGTTATATTGTTGCAGAAAAGAGGTGCAATTGATGCAGATGAGAACCAGTAAGGCAAACACATTGAGAAATGTATTTCGTCTTAGGTGACATTGGGGAGGAGCCTACTGTAAGGGAGAGGAAGAGACCTTAGATCCACCTTGGTTCTGTTGGTGTTACACTCACATTTCCTGAGATACATTTGCTGTTGAATGTAAACTGTCTCCTGACAAAGCTCCTATGTTTGAACGTTTGGTTCTCAGCTGGTGGCACTGTTTGGGGAAGTTGGTGAACCAACTGAGAACCAAGTGTTCAAACATAGGAACTTGGAAAAAGACATTTCACATTCAAACAAGAAGTGCAAATGTGTCCCAGGAAAAGTGAGTATAACACCAAGTTAATCTTTTTTCTTTTTTTGGATATTTTATGCATTTACATTCCAAATGTTATCCCCTTTCCTGGTTCCCCATTCTCCTGTTCCCCCTCCCCCTGCTTCTATGAGTAGCCCCCCACCCCACCAACCCACTCCCACCTCACCACCCTGGCATTTCCCTTCATTGGGAGAAACAAATCTTCACAGGACCAAAGGCTTCTCCTCTTTTTGATGCTGGACAACACCATCCTCTGCTACATATGCAGCTGGAGCCATGGGTCCCTCCGTGTGTACTCTTTGCATGGTGGTTTAGTCCCTTGGAGCTCTGGGGGGGTCTGGTTGGTTGATATTGTTGTTCTTTTCTTTAAATGCCATTCTGTTTTCTTATTGGATATTTTTATTTACATTTCAAATGCTATTCCCTTTTCTGGTTTCCTATCCATAATCCCCCATCCCACCCCCTTTCCCTTCTTCTATAAGGGTGTTCGCCCTCCCCAGCCACTACCACTTCCCGCCTCCCAACCCTGACATTCTCCTACACTGGGGAAACAAGCCTTAACAGAACCAAGGGCTTCTCCTCCCATTGATGCCAGACAATACTGCCCCCGCCAGCAGGGACCCAGTTATTTGTGGGGGTAAAGGGGGACCCATACCTGCGGGAGAAAGGGCGAGAAAGGAGCAAGACCAAGCAGTGTCCTTTGAGAGGAGTGTACAGCATTTAAATCCCTGAAGCAGGGACTAAAGCTTAGGGTGGCGGGGAGAGAACTGGGAAGTGCCAAAGGACATAAGGTGAATCTCTAATCTGCAAGATAGTCTTCTTAGACAGTGAGGCAACAGTCTTCTGGGAACTTGTTCTTTGAAAAGGTCAAGCCCTTCTCAGGAATCTGCTCAGGACAGGGCTCTAGCTTTGCCAAGTCCGGCAGTCCGGTCTCAGACACAATACCATCCTCTACTACACATGTTGGTGGACCCATGGGTTCTTCCATGTGTACCCTTTGATTGGTGGTTAAGTCCTGGGAGCTCTGGGGGTGAGAGGGGGCGGGTCTGGTTGGTTGATATTGTTGTTCCTCCGATGGGGTTGCAAACTGCTTCAGCTCCTTCAGTCCTTTCTCTAAATCTTCCACTGGGGACCCAGTGCTCAGTCCAATGGTTGGCTGCGAGCATCCTCATCAGTTCATATTCTGTTTATATGTATTTGTGTATACTGGGAGTTTCCATGTATATAGTGCCTGGGAGACCAGAAAGGGTAACAAATCTCATGTAACCAGACTTACAAGTGGTTGTGAACCACCAATATGGATATAAAGAACTGAACCTGGGTCCTCTGCAAAAACAGTAAGACTTCTTAACTGCTGAATCATCTTAACTGTCCTTTAAGTTAATTATTCATATCAACTGGTAAAATGTGGTGGAACATTTAAATATTTTATGAGAAACCTTAAAATTTGCTGAAAACTTGAACTTGCTTAAGTCAGTAAATTATGTATCTAAATTTTAAAATACAAAGGAAAGATGCAGTTGCTTTGGAAAGAGCATAGTGTTTCAGGTCATTTTTAAACATTATTATTAATATTAGGATTTTTTTTTTATGAGGCAAAGTTTTTTCGTGTAGCTCTGGTTGTCTTGGAACTTGTTCTTTAGACCAGGCTGGCTTTCAACTCAGATCTTTGCTTGACTCTGATTGGGGATTGGAGTGTTGGGATTAAAGGCATGTGCCACCATGCTTGTCTGTTTTCAAATACTGTTACAATAAAAGCTGTCACTAATTATTCTCAGGGATATTAGTATGAGCATACTTGTAAAAGGAAGTTTTTGTAAAAGGAAGCTGATGCCAGGTCTCTGAGATATATTTCCAAAACAGAAAGTAAACCATGAATTACATTCCTTTGAAACAAATTAGAGATCTTTTTACAAATGTTTCCACTACCAGCCTGAGTATTGTACTTATTTGTGTAATTATTGTGTATGAGTGATTTTGATACAGAAAAAAGAGAAACACAGAAATCACATGTACATGCACTCAATTATGTACATATGGGTACACATATACACACAAACACATAAACATTGCAGTTTTTTGAGACATCTTTAATAGTACTGAAAAGTTCTCAGAGAGAACTTTTTCTAGGGAAGGAGACCCTTAAGCCCATTGATCAGACCGAGACCACCGGATGCAATCAGCAAGAGGGTTTACTTTCAGGATACACAGGCACCTGTGGGTGCTTCAGTCAACTTGGAGGACTAGTGTTTCCAGCGGAACCAAGGATGGGTTTTTATAGGGTTCTGTGGAGCAGAAGCAGGCATACAGAAGCAGATGCATGGTTACAGGGACATAATTGGTGGATTCTAATGAGGCGAGGATTTAGCCTGGGGCAAGTTCCCTGGCCGCCTTCTTGGAGCAGCCCTCCACTAGGGTGTGGGACCTCTCCCGGGGCTTTTCATTTGTCCCTTTTGTTGTTAGGCGCTCAACTACAAACATCCTGTTTGGCAGCTGCTGTGTTCTCAGTGTTCTGACCATTCCCTGAACCAGTCATCTAAGTACAGCCTTGCAAAATGGCGTTACTGCTGCTAAGCTGGGGTCTCTCAGTACTTAAATTAACAAAACAGTAATCTAGTCATGTATTTCTTCAGTCAACTTTCAATGTAACTGTCAGTAACCATCTTCTCCCTGTATCCATAGATGCCAATCAAGGTTAATGATGAATTTTTAACAACTTTCTTAAATGAGTAACCATGGTAATATGGCTGGATGTCTTCCTTGGCTGGCAGAAAACCGAGGCTTTTTTATTTTTCATTGTCTGCTATAACTACCAAACTATCTCTGAAATTAATTGCTTGGTCATTAATTGAAACTGATATCATACAGTTTAGTTTTGTGTATTTTCTTTATGCTAAAGAGTAGGATACTTCTAACATGTAAAATGAGAAGTACCCTTACTCTATCCTACAGAAAGCAAGACTATCTACTGGAGAACCAGTAAATATTTCCTTGTTTGTGGTTTTTATAATGATGACAAGAACCATTTTACCACTTTTAATTTTATGTGTTTATCACTAAACTGAAAGACCCCCGGAGCGGGGAGACCCTCACTCAAGTCCCAAGAACTCACGTGAGACCGTCCATGCTGTAATAAACATGAGGTTTATTGATAGGAACCAGTGCACTGGGGTCGAGACTCATATCCCACGCAGGGGCAGTGGAGTTCGACCCCGAAAGGCTGGGAGAAAGGGTATTTAAAGGGAGAAACCACAACCCGAGGGGGCAGGGATGGTGTCATTGGAAAGTGTCAAGAATACTAATGAAAAATCACAAGGAGGAACTTCCTGTTTCTCAAGATTATTCTCTAAGATTTTAATCTAACTTTATGGTCAGCTAGTACAGGTAGAGGGCAGGGTCTGGAATTTGAGGTATTTGGGGCTTTTTTAAACTTCTGACTTCTTAGCTGCATTTTTTATTCTTTCAAAACAACAGTGAGCAAAAATGTTACAATCTGCATGCCTTTGCAGCAGCTCAAGGCTTTTGGAAAGGGAATCATTATATAACATATGAGTTAATAAAAAATAAATAAATAAAGATTATGACTGTTCCTGGATATGGTGGAGGAGAAAATAGATTGTAGATAAAAGGGAGAGCCTAACCAGAGGCAGACACGTCATGGAGAGTCCAGAGTGAACATTACCAGACTGAGTCAGGCCGTGTGAAGAGAGAGGGTTGGGAGAAGGGAAGAGCCAGGCAAAGAGGCGGGAAAGTAAAGGGTAGATGAAAGGCCGGGTAACCTAGATGGCTGGCTATGTAGGAAAGGGCAGCACAGGCTCTGCTCTGGAGAACTTTAGGTTAAGAGCTGAGTATGTCAGCCATTCCCTGTAACAGGTAGGGATTGAGAGATTATTAGAGAACCTGAGTCGAGTCCACTTTGATGTCTTGATGGATACATTTTTCCCGGCTTTGAGAACAGACAATAAGAAGTTCAGAAATTTAAACAAAACATTTAGAAAATTAAAAATAAAACAAAACCTTAAATCATCAAACAACAACAACAACAACAACAACAGCAGCAGCAGCAACAAATCCTTTTACTTTGAACATGCCGTGGCCTGCTGGGGTGGGAGTGGGAGTTCAGCAGAAACCTGGGAGGGTGCGAAACAATGGGCGATGGATGGCACAAAGAAGGAGAGCAAGTCTGTGTTCTGATCAAGCTCTCAAACTTTAATTAAAAAGCAGCAGCTTATAAAGCCAAGCAGGCGGGAAGGTCACCCAGGACTCACTACCGTCAGTCACCACACTCCCTATAGCCCTAAACCATAAGTTACAGGTATAAAGTGATAAGAAAGACAGCTGGAGAAGTAAAAGTGATAAGAACAGACAACTGGCTAGGTGTCCTAGAGGGTGTTAAGTGGGCTTGACATTCCTGGGACAGGGGAGGGGGGTTGGGGAGTGGGGTGTGTGTGTGTGTGTGTGTGTGTGTGTGTGTGTGTGTGTGTGTAAGCGGCTTGGCTCCCCTCATGAACACAGAAAATGAGAAACAAAAGTATTTGTTTTTGTGCATTGGTGGGTAAGTTGTTGGATAGAACGAACCATGTACAGAGAAGAGAGGACAGATTGGTAAGGAAAAAGCAGAGGGAAGGAAGACAAATCTCAGTCATTTTGTTATTAGTTATTTTGTTGACAGTATTTTCTTAATTTCTTCAATAGAGGAAATTGATGCTGCTGTTGTTGTTGTTGCTGCTGATGCTGCTGTTGTTGTTGTTGTTGTTGTTAATGTTGTTAAGATAGGTCACACTATGTGTGGCTCTGGCTGGACTAGAACTTGCTATGTTCACCAGGCTGGCTTAAACTCTCAAAGAACTGCCCCAGCCTTTCATGGCAGGCATTGAAGGTATGTGCCACTATGTCTGGCTTAACTTTACTTTTAGGTAGATTCATAAATGTGAAATTTGAATTTCAGTTCAATTTCCTTTTAACAGCAAATAGTTGGCTTACCTTTGAAGTTTGAATAAACAGATGCTTAAAACACAATTCTTTGTAAAGATTTTTTGTCTATCACATGTAAATCAAAAGATGTACAAACACTGATATAGAAAGAGAGGAGGAGATTGTTTCTTTACAGTAACTGGGGTGCAAAAGATTGGGGTGTGTTGCCTTGTTGAAGAGGTGTATAAAGGGGCAGGCTTTTAGGTATCAAAAAACTCATGTCATCCCTAGTGCGCCTGCCCTGTCTCCTGTGTGCCTTTGCTTTGCCCTCATGGGACTAACCTTCTTCAACTGTAAGCTCACTTAAATACCTTCTTTTAGAAGTTGCCTTAACTATGATGCTTTATCTTATCACAGCCATGGAAAAGCACCTAGTACAGAGGCCCACTGTACAGAACTTACTTCCTTCTGGAGGAATACAGATGACTTTGGACTTTAGGAAAGAGGTTGAATGCTGTAAACAAAGCTTAATGAGCCTATGGAATCTTGCAAACAAGTAGTGCTGGGAGTTCTGTGGATTGTGGCAATGTGGTGTAAGAGGTTTCAGAGGGACATAATATTAGCAACTAAGTTATAGATTGTTCTTGTGCCCTTTTGCAAAGAATGTGGCTGCCTTCTACCATTGTCCTAAGAATTTCCCAGAGGCTAAATTGAAAAGTAATGGACTAGTTTTTATGTTTTGTTCTGTTTTATATGTTGGAGGGTTTTTTTTTTTTTTTGTGCTTTCTGTTTGTTTTCTGAGATTCTAAAATAAGCTAATGTTTACTTTATTGTGTGGTTCTTAGTAATCACTTTTATGCAGGCCCACAATGACAAAGAGTCAGTGGGATGTTGATCTAAACAATAATGAGACTTTCATATTATTTTGAAATGAATATCAAAATTCATTTCTCTATTTGAGTGCCAGAGAAAAAGAAAAAAAAAAAACAAAAACAAAAACCAAAACCAAAACCAAAACCAAAAACTAAAAGCCAGCTTAAGTTATCAGAAGTGGGTTTTCTGGTAGCAAGGTAGGGGAAGACTCAGATAGAGTTTTATTAGAAATCCTTAATACTATTTGGGAAAATAAAGTGTCATTAGAAGAAAAATTTTCTGCAATTTTTTTTTTTTACATCTTAGTAGTTTCCAGGCTTAATTATTATGTCATAAAGGTGTGTGTGTGTGTGTGTGTGTGTGTGTGTGTTTGTATGATGTCTATATATTTTTACATTTGTTTGTTGCCTATTAGTTTATTTATTTATGTATAGTGTCTGTGAATGTGGACATGAAAGCGATATTGCCCATGTGCAAGTCAGAAGACAAATTACTGGTAGTCAATTCTCTCCTTGACCATGTAGGTTCCTAGGACCATGTTTTAGAGTCAGAATTAGTAGCAAGCACTTTCCTTGCCGAGCCATCTGACCAGTACTGAAGTTTCTATTTTTAGTGTGTACTTTTATTTTGAGAAATCAGCTCAAAAGAGAAATTCTAGATGCTTTAAAGGATGAAAAGATTATATTCTACCAATGCAGAACTCGAATATTTTGGACTCTGTTTTTTCATGCCTATGACAAACACCATGCATGTGCTCAGCATTTTACTTAAAAATGGGAATAATAAACATGAACAACGAAAGAGAAAAGTGAGATGAACTTTGATATTCATTTCAAAGCTCTCTGTGTATCATTTGTTGGACTGCACACATCTGTTGGATTCTGAGTATTACAGTCACAGCACAGAGCCAGCCTGGGTAGTGAACACAAATATTCTTAAAGAAAATGTAAAAGAAGTGCTTAATGGTGCTGTTTTTTTAAAGCTGCTTGCTAACTATTTTACGGCTGCTCGTTTAATACTAGTAACCATGGAAACTCACAAAGCTTTGTGATTGAATGTGATTTAAAATATCCATGTTAAACAGAAACACTCTGGCAGCTGTAAGAGTACACTGGTTCAAATTCTGATTTGATGGTACTATTTGGAGAATGTGACGCATACACATTAAAACTGAAGAATCTTTAGGGCTGGCGAGATGGCTGACCAGTAATGGTGCTAGCTACACACATTTAGCCACTTGTGTTACACTCCTGAAACCATGTAAACAAAATTTAAAAGGAAACCTCAAACTAAAATATCTTTAAATAGCCTTGAGTTTATTTATTTATTTATTTATTTATTTATTTATTTGTGTGTGTGTGTGTGTGTGTGTGTGTGTGTGTATGTGTGTCTGTGTGTGGTGTTTGTGGTTGTGCTGGCCCATGTGTACACACGTAGAGGCCAGATGTTGAGTATCTCTTCTCTATTACTCTCCAACTTACCTGTTTATTTTGATATAGATCTTTTCATTGAATACCATGCTAACAATTTCAGCTAGGTTGAATGGCTAGGGACCCCTTGGGGCCTACCTAGCTCTAATTACTCAGTGTTCTGGTGTTACAGATCTGTGCTACAATGCTCAACTTCTACATAGTTGCCAGCAAACACTTGACCCACTGATCCTTCTCTCTAGCTAGTTTGAAAATTCTTAAAAAACAACTGGGTATTTTATAGATTTTTTAGTCTTGGTTACTTTAATAAAGGCTTGGGAAAAAACCTAAAATTTCAGCTATTGCACAAGTACATGGAAATCACATATCCCTTTGGTTTGTAGTATAAACCGCTTGTTTGCTTTTCTTTTTTTAAGCTACCAGACAGTTCATTTCTTGTAAGCATGTTTTGAATTCAAAGTGGTTGGGTATTTAGATTCTCTTCCCAACTTCATCATGAATGCAACATATTATTACCGTTCTTAATAGAAATATGAATGCTTGTCAGGCTGTCAGAAGTCATAGGTCTATTTTTATGTATCACAGGATTTTATTTAGCAGTTTGTTATTTATAATTTAATTCATATGATTTAACTATTTGACTCTAAAAATTATATAATTTTTAAGCTCGAGTATACTTAAATTTAATGTTTTCTTTAATTTTACAATTAAAATTTTATAAGCTCTCAAGTGTTCATAGCCTAAAATATAAAATTAAAGTATGGGTTTGAAGCAGGAAGAAGAGTCCCTTAGTGCTGTTTGCTCATTACTAGGAAGAGTTACTCAGAATACAAGTGTTTGTTCTGCGATTATTATGTTCACATCTAAATGAATCTCTTGGATTTGTCTGTGGCAGTTTTGGTAAGGGTTGCCTTAGTATGTGCTTCAAGTAAAGGTGGCTTTTACTGAGAGATAGAGTTTTAAACTAGCTCAAAACTCAGCAACAGGCTCTAACTCAGGAAGACAGATGGTTAAAAATGCAGGAGGACTGGTGCAGACTCACTGACCCTCTGGATGTCACCAGACGTAAGTAAATGAGTAACAGGTTCTGTTCTGCCCCTGTGATGTTTGTTCAAGCCCCCATTGTGCCCTACAGATAATATTCTAGCCATTGTGTCCTGCAGATAGTATTCCAAGAAACCGGGGCTGACACCTAACCAGATGTGTATCAGATGCAGCTGCTTCATCAACTCTGACAAACATTTACCCTAAAGGACAGAAATGAAGATCTGTTCTCAGTGCACAGAACACATGAAACTCAAGACGGATGATCAAAATGTGAATGCTTCACTCCATCTTTAAAAGGGGAACAAGAATACCCTTGGCAGGGAATAGGGAGGCAAAGATTAAAACAGAGGCAGAAGGAACACACATTCAGAGCCTGCCCCACATGTGGCCCATACATATACAGCCACCAAACTAGATAAGATGGATGAAGCAAAGAAGTTCAGGCTGTCAGGAACCGGATGTAGATCGCTCCTGAGAGACACAGCCAGAATACAGCAAATACAGAGGCGAATGCCAGCAGCAAAGCACTGAACTGAGAACGGGACCCCCGTTGAAGGAATCAGAGAAAGGACTGGAAGAGCTTGAAGGGGCTCGAGACCCCATATGAACAGGAATGCCAACCAACCAGAGCTTCCAGGGACTAAGCCACTACCCAAAGACTATACATGAACTGACCCTGGACTCTGACCTCATAGATAGCAATGAATAGCCTAGTAAGAGCACCAGTGGAAGGGGAAGCCCTTGCCCCTACCAAGACTGAACACCTAGTGAACATGATTGTTGGGGGGAGTGTGGTAATGGGGGAAGGATGGGGAGGGGAACACCCATATAGAAGGGGAGGGGGAGGGGTAAGAGAGATGTTGGCCCGGAAACTGGGAAAGGGAATAACATTCAAAATGTAAATGAGAAATACTCAAGTTAAAAAAGAAAAAAATGGAAAAAAAAAAAAGATCTGTTCTCAGGAGAATGAGGGCTTGACCTTTCCCCTGATTTAAACCCTAGTGTCTTAAGAAGAACCCTGTGACTTTGAGAGTTTCCCCTTGTGACATTTTTGGTATTTCCGTTTGACGTCCTCTCATTTCCTGGGGCTTGTGACTTCTTCCTTTAAATAGCCCTTCTCCCAGCCACTCAGGGTTGACTTCTCTGTCTCCTGCGTGGGATACGTGTCGACCCGGAGATCTCCGTAATAAACCTCGACTCTGCTTATTGCATCAAGATTGGTCTCTCGTGTGTCTGGGGTCCGAGACTTCCCGAGACTTGAGTGAGGGTCTCCCTTCAGGGATCTTTCAATATAAGTTAGAACTTTATTTCTCTCTTATGGAGTGGACTAATTGTCCAAGAAAGTTTAGAGATCTGCACTATGACAAAACGCAGTAGCTCAGATAAGCATGTCCTTCACAGCTAATGATCCCTTATACTTCCAGATTGAAAAAAAGAAAATAGGTTGTAGGAGAGTGCCTTGGCTGGCTGTGCCAGCATAAGTTCCATTAGACCTTAGTCATGCGGCCATACAAAGCAGTAAGTGAAGAGGGTCAAGATGCCTGTGCCTTCATGGTCTACTCTGGCTGTAGGATGGCGAGCAATCTCGGGTACTCTGCACTTAGGTTTGCTCTTGCAGATATCCTCTGTAGGTTTAATTTACAAATTTAGATTAAAAGTCTCTGTACCCCTCAAATTTCGTGTCTTGGTCCTCTCCCCTTTTATGCTTCTAGCTAGTTCTGGGTTGCTTTGTCACCAACGGTCTGTCTCATTTTTACAGATCAAATATTGCTTGTAGGTATTACAGATAGCTTACATTTCCCCCTTCATACAACTTTTTTTTTGTTTTTGCTAGAGATAAAATTGTCCTTCAATTTTTCATTTACTGATTTCCCCATCTCAAATTAATTTGTCTCAAAACAGTAGTATAAAAGTCTCTCAGGAAAACCAAGCTCGTCCAAATATATGTCCACCACCCCCCCGCCCCCTGACTAGAGGCTTTTCTTTGTTATCTGTGTTCTCCAGGCTTCCTCTAGAACCACTTCTTGGGATTCCCTGAGTCTTGGGCTTGCCTGTATCCTATCAGTTGTCCCCCAATTTTGCTTGGAAAGATCATCTGGCAAATGTCTTCTGTTCCTTTCTTCAAGTCAATCAAGGAAGAAGAAAGGCATTTTCAACAGCTCTTTGCTGTCATTAAGGCTGGAAGGACCCAGGCAGTGGTCAAATATAGTGTAGACCCTGGGAAGGTTTGAGCTCTACATCTTTTGCCTCCACCTCATATGAAAGTCTAGATTTTATAGAAACTGAGATTTCTCTTTAATGAGAAATTCCTTTTCAAAAGACCAAGCACCATTCTTGTGAGGCCTTCATTCAGATGTTCTATGTCAGTTCACATGAGCAAGGTTCCTGCTTCTCCTAATCCCCAGGAAGAGGTTTTTACATCACTTTTTAGTTGTTGCTGGCTTAAGTGAGCTGTGTGCCAAACGGATGATAAGTAGGACTCTGTGAGATAAGAGGTGATTAAACGGGATTAGTGTCCTTCCCCAGGCCTAATCAATCATTTTATGTGGGAAACTCATTTGGATCAGACTGACTAGAGCTACAATAGCAGCAGCTTGCTCAGTAATAGTGCAAATAATACAAATACTGTTATTTTCCAGGGGCTGTACAATTGTCACAAGTGACTTATTTTTTGTGCATTGACTTTCTTAATCATAAAGTGTTAACTCTCCGAATCTCCATCCTCACAGGTTTCTAGAATGACTTTTCCTCCCACAGTGATGTTAATATTTTTAATGGAGTTTCTTTCACAACTTGAAGTAACTACTTAGTGTGCTTTTGTCATGCCTAAAGATATTATAACGGTCTTATCCTGAGGTTTGTATAGATGAGCTGGTGTCATTTTAAGTGGCTTTGTTTTACTTTAGTGTGTGTATGTGTGTGTGTGTGTGTGTGTGTGTGTGTGTGTGTGTGTGTGTGCTAAGCAAGAGTATAAGAAAATAATTTTAATATGCAATATTAAGGCAAAATTTCCACAAATAGTTATTTAAAAGAGAACAATAATAATAAAAGCAGAACAAAAAAATGTGTGATGGGGACTACATGACCCCGCTAATGACTTCTCTGTGGGTACCTATGTAATTATTTTACACAATGGTGTGACCTGTTAGCACAGCAGGTTTGACACAGAGAATGTAGTGATCAATGTTATTTAAGATGTGCATTCAGCTGGGTGCTGATTGCTGAGCAAAGACAGCCACTTGTCCACTGGCAAGCGCTCTCATTAATGCCAGGAAGACACAGCAGCAGAATGAAATGTGGAGAGATGGTTGCTAAGCAGCAAACCAACACCCAGCATCCATTCAAAAATATAAATAAATTATTGTAGCATCTATTTGAACATATTAGGGCAAGCACAGAGGCCTGCAAGGACAGCTAGAGTCGATTTCAATTCTGTCACTTCTATTTTGTTAGTAATTCAAGATAATACTCTAGTTGCTTATTTTGAAATACTTCATATACTGTACTAGTTTGTGATGTAAATTTAATACAACCCTTGTTGCTTTGTTTGAAAGTATCAAATAGTAATAATAGTAAATGGGAGAGTGGTAGCACCAATGCTAGCCAGACATTGATGCAGCTTCTGACATCATGGGGCCTTACCCCACATGTGGCTGGTTACCCCAGTAGCACAATGTAACCATAAGAACTACAGTTCAGGTTAGATACCCATAAATCCATTGTTAGTGTGTCTGTAAGACAGACTGACCAGTTGTTGCTTGCTCTGATGAAGATAAGTGTTCAAGCATATAGCAAACGCTCTAAACAAATGTGCTACTTAGCTAAACAGCAGAACTCACAGCCACGTGGCAGCTGCCAATTCATTCTTACATAGAGCAGTAACTGTTCCAGGAAGGAGGTGCATTGACAGCATTGACTTTTCAGGGTTTGAAAGCATAAGAGCCTAGTCCATAAGGAGTCCTCAGCATTTACAGTCCAACCAACACCATGTACAGAAAAAGTCTAAATTGTCTGTTGCTCTCCATAAGTGTTCACACCACACGTCTGGTTCCAAAACTGAGTCTCATTCAATTTTTTTATTTCATTTTTATTGGTTATTTTATTTGTTTACATTTCAAATATTATCTCCCTTCCCAGTTTCCCCTCCACAAGCCCCTATGTTTTCTTCCCTCCCCGTCTTTAAAAGGGTGCTCCTCCATCCACCTACCCACTCCTGCTTCAGTGCCCTCTCATTCCCCTATCCTGGGTCATCAAGCCTCCCTAGGACCAAGGGGATCTCCTCCCAGTGATGCCAGATAAGGCCATCCTCTGCTACATATCCAGATAGAGCTATGGATCCTCCACTGTGTACGTTTTGGTCAGTGATTTAGTTCCTGGGAATTTGAGGGGTCTGTTTGGTTGATATTGTTGTTCTTCCTACTGGGTTGCAAACCCAGTCAGCTCCTACTGTCCTTGCCC
The DNA here is from genome assembly GCF_021556685.1 of Rattus norvegicus. NCBI lineage: Eukaryota > Metazoa > Chordata > Mammalia > Rodentia > Muridae > Rattus > Rattus norvegicus. Next base: position 37,690,029 of record NC_141538.1, on the reverse strand, counting down.
TAAATTCTCCATTGGATTCCTCATGCTCCGTCCGATGTTTGGCTGTGTACATCCGAATCTGTAGTGGTCCAGCTCTGGCCTAGCCTCTAGGGGACAGCTATACAGGAATCCTGTCAGCATGCACTTCTTGGTATCAGCAATAGTGTCTAGGTTTGATGTCTGCAGATGGGATGAATCCATAGGTGTGGCAATCTCTGGATCCCCTTTCTTCGGTTTCTGCTCTACCCTTTGTCCCTGCATTTCCTTTTGTCAGGAGGAATTCTGTGTTAATATTTTTGAGGTGGGTGGGTGGTCCCATCCCTCACTGGGGACTGTGCGTATCCACCGGATATGGTCTCTAAAGGTTCTATCTTCTCTTTGTTGACATTTTGATACTGAGATTTTAAAATTATAATTGCCTAACTTTAGGCTTGATCTCAAATAAGATCCTTAAATCTTCAACCTTAACTTCAAAAACTAGAGATTTCCTGATGGTCAGTCTCCACATAGCTTAGCGTCAGAGTTTTCAGAAAGAAAGATTAGAAATTCTGATCCAGGTTTTATTATTTATATATCAATTTGAGAAAAATTCCTCCTTTCAATACTGACTCTTTCAGTCTGTGGACAAATCTTGTATCTACGTTAAATGCTTCAAACTTTTCTCAGGGGAGTGAAGAGTTTTCTAAAAGGAAGACTTTCATATCTCTATTGGGGTTTAAAAGTTTAATCCACAACTGTTACCACAAGTGGTGTCTTTAAATATGCTATTTTATTTATAATTGCTGCTGTTTAGAAATAGAATTGATTTTTTTTGAAAAATCATATCTAGCATTTCAGAAACTCAGTGATTCAAATAATTTATTTTTAATTGTCTAGGTTTTCCCTAAGGATTCTCATATTGTCTATCATATTGAAAATTTTATTTCTCCAACTCCTACATCCCTTCCTCCTAGAATTATTAATATGCAAGATTTTAATGTTGGCAAAATGTTGTGTTTCCAGACAGGATAGGGACAAGTATCTCCCTGGTAATACTTGCAAATTTCTACCATCTATGAACAGTAAAAATAAGTTAATGTAAAATTTTAATAATAACTTTGTTAGATAGTGGGCCCTTTTGAAGTTCATCTGTAAAGATAAATCTTTTGTTTAGAAGATTAATTCCAGATCTATCATTTTATATCTCCCTTATTTATATAGATTAAGGCAAAAATCTTTCCGTCAGCTGCATTTGAAGCTAGGGCCTGAGCAGGTGTACTGTCCCTGGGCAGGTGTATGCACAGAGCCTCACCTTTTCCATGTGATGTGGTCTTGAGTTCAGCTCAAATATTAAACACGGGTTGTTAACAGGGCCTGACAATGCTGCTCATAGCTAATCCAAGTCTCTGGACTGATAATTTGCCTAACTTCACACTAATGAATATGATTTCAAAAATGGATAGAGCTTACAGGAAAACGTACACTCTTCTCACTGTGTATAAGCCTTAAAAGTAAGGACCCCCCACTTCCAGTGTAGGGAAACGTTAGAGCAGGAAGGCAGGAAGGAGGGTGGTTATGGAGAGGGAGCACCCTGAAAGAAGAAGGGGGATGGGGATGGGATAGGGAACTTATGAACAGGAAACCAGGAAGGGGAATAACATTTAAATGTAAATAAAAAATATCCAAAAAAAATGAGTCCTTGTGACTAGTGACCTAGGTCATTACGTGAAGCACTTGTCAGGCAAGGGTGAGGACTTACGTTCAGAATCCCAGAATCCATGTAAAACGATGACATGTCTACAATTCCCACTCCTACAGGGAGGTGAGAAACAAAGATAAGAGAATCCTTGATAACTTGAGTGACAGAAAACCTGGTGTACACAGTGGCAAACAAAAGACTGCCTCAAATAAGGTGGAGAGTGTAGAACTGATACCCGAAGTTGTCCTGTCCTGTGATGTACGTATGCACAGTACAGTGTGAGCATACCCATGTTCTCTTCCCTGCCGTGTGTGTATCTGAGGGGAGTGGTGATTTTTAAAATTACAAGCTCCATCTTCTATATGATGTGGTCACAATGTTACTAATTCTTATGGTGTTCTTTGCTCTTTGTTTTCCAAGTCCCCGAATACAACAGAGAACATTTATTACATACAGGCATAGCACTGTCTTTTGACTTTTAAAGATGTTTGATGAAACACTATTTGTTCAAATCTTACTATTTGGACAAAGGTCAAGAAGGAACTGAGCATTTTAAAGTAAGAGCAAGTTGTATTTTGTCATACATATGCTACCATCCTTTTCTACCATTCTGCCATTTGTTTTCAGTGTCCTTCAAAGAGTGTGTAGTATTCCTTTAACTTTACCTTACCCAAATGAAAATTAATTAACAAAGGCCATTGCTCTCACACCATATTGATTTATCACCTACTATTTCTCTTCAGTTTGACTTTTGAAAACGTGATTGAACTCCCATCATATATGATTGCTATGATTGTTTTTCATGCCTCACAGTGCAATCATTAGTTTTTCCCAGAGCACACTGAAGAATACCATTTCCCTTTCATGTTCTTCAACAGTAAGCGATGCAGATAATTGCTCACCAGAAAGGAGAAACTAGGAGCAACTGAGTTTTGTTTTTAGAAATAATGATTTCCCTCAAAGCATACCATGCTTAAACTTTAGAAAAATCAGACTTTGAAGCCATGTTAAACACTTTGACCGTAGGCAAGCAGCCATCCGTTCTTTCATTCTTTCAATGCTTTTCTACTTGCATCTGTGTTTTTCATCACCGGCATAAGCCAGACATGACTTACTGTTTACACAGACAATGGAGCTAATAAATAATATGGCATCCGACTTATCAAATCCTGATAGGTTTTAGTTAATTTACAAATTGTTTGCATATAGGAAAAGAGTTAATAGAAGAAAAGAGATAAGAATGTTCTTTCTTTTTACTTTATTATTTTATTGGTTGTTTTATTTATTTACATTTCAGTTGTTATCCCCCTTCCCAGTTAAATCCCCTATCCCCTCCCCTGTCATCCCTGCTTGTATGAAGGTACTCCCCCTTCCACTCACAGCTGCCTCAGCCCCCTAAGCATCCCCCTGCACTGGGTCATTGAGCCTTCACAGGACCAAAGGGCTCCCCTCCCATTGCTGCCAGATAAGGCCATCCTCTGCTACATATGCAGCTGGAGCCATGGTCCCTCCATGTGCATTCTTTGGTTTGTGGAATGTACTTTCAATGAATGAGTATACTAAATTTTAAGTCACCAATTTGTTTTGGCAAGAAAACATTTAAAATATTTGAAAGACAGAATGAGAAGAAAATAGCAACTGATTTTTATTTCAATACAATTTGATCCCCAAACACTTTGAAGTTATCTTATATTAAGAAACAAAAGGAAATGTACTGTGGCATTAAGTAAATTTCCAATATGTTAGTGTCAGTTTGTATGTACCTGAATTGGGATGTTGGCCTCATTGTGTTTTGTTAATCTTTATTCTGCTTTCATCATTTGATTTAAATTCTTTTGGAAGTAAAATCTGTATCAATGAATAAAAGCATGTACAAATTCATGTGTCAGAGAATACAATAAATTGTTAGAGTTTATTCAGGGTTTGGTATTTAATATTATTAAATATTATTAAAGTATATTTGAAGAATCTTCAAATAAAATACTTGATCTTTCATTTCTGAGTGAAATGGCTGTTCTTATATTATTGTGTTGTTTCCCACACCAAAGCCCCTCTGTTTCCATGACAGAAGTACATCAAAATGTCATGCAATTAAAGTAGTTACCTGTCTTAGTATCTCCTATGATTTCTCACACAGAAAGAAAATACCATTTGGATGCTCTCTTTCCTAACATTTAGTAGGTTCAGAAACTATCTTGCATTAAACACTCCATACTACAAATAACTTAACATTGACTTCAGCTCCCAGCACCCACAACGGGACATTCACAATCTCCTGTTACTCCTGCTACAGAGAATCTACCCTTTTCTTCTAGTGTCTGTGGTCACATTGAACTTTGATAGTCCACACTGCATAGTTTTGATGGCTGTATCCAACATCCTTCTGAATTGAGTTCTCTCTGACCTTTAATTATAGCTGTCCTTGGCCCAATGTCTGGCATTTTAACTTTCAGAGGATTCCATTGAAGCATTAACTTTGCTCTCACAGCTTCTCCTTTTACTTGGAGACCACACAGGGACCCTAACCTTATCTATCACACACTGAATGTGTTCCTAGTATTTCCTTTGACATTTGGGTGGAAGAATGCTTGACTTCTGTCTTAGCCTTTGAATTCTTGGAAAAAATACTTCTCTGTGTAGTTCAATTGAAGAGGTGTTCTACAAGCTGTGTTGTGTAATCAAGGGAAGTCTTTGGGTATCTTTGTTCTTTTATCACTGGGTCTGTGATATGCTGAGGCCATGCTGGTTTCTAAGTGTCCCATATCAGTAACTTGCAACTTTAAACATACATACTCTCTGGCCAAACTAGATACTTTTAAACTTCTGGTTTGCTTTCTCTTTGAAGTCTTAGGATAAACTTGCCCAAAGGAAGACAGCAATACCCATGCAATTGCCTAAATGCTGAACTGACACTTGGCCTTTCTCTCAGTGTGAGTACACAGTTATGGAATTTATCTACATAATACATGTTTCTGATGATTGGAATACACCTCTTATTAGTGGTAGGTGGTTTTATCTTTTCGCCTTTGTGTTCAGTGCCCATGGGGCTCCATCTGCCTCTCATCTCCTGCCTCCTGGAAACTACAGTATTTCTTGCCTTTCCTTGAGTGACTTGATTTTTGCTTCATAGTAGAGATTGGCCAGGAGAATCCAGGCAGGGAGTCTTGCATTTCCTCCAGTGGTTGTTCTTTCTCTCTTCTGGGCATATCAGTGAGGGAGAAGTTTTTCATTCTCCTGTCCACCCTTCTGTTCCTCTTCAATGGCCTTGGTAAAATCAGAAGGGAAGAATTAAGAACATCTCTGAGTGATTTTTCAGTTGATCTTCCCATGTTCCCCTCAGCTTATACTCCTCTTTCTTGGGAACAGGAGGCACCAGACTTTTCTCAGATGCCCCTGTAACCTGAGGGGTCTGGTATATTTAAACTCTGCAATACTTCAGAAGACTGCTTAGATCTTTCTGGTTATTAGATAGAGGATGATGTTCTTTCCAACTTTTTAACTTGTTTAAGAGATTGCAAATGACTTGTGAATGAAATAAAGTATGTACAAAATAGCTGAGCTCAAAGTATCATATAAATTATAAATTATAGTGAAATAAAATACAGATAATACTGAAGCCAGGTTACAGTTAATCCAAATGCTGATCTTCTGAAATACTATCTGTTGATCAGTGCAAATATTATAAACTGTTTTGTGTTGAATGCCATAACATTGAACATTTAAAAATGATGCTGTTATGAAATGTGAAGGAATTCATTGAATTATGGGATTATGTTTGCTAAAAATGTGAATTATTGAATTAATGTTAGCTCATAAGACAAAGTGCTATATTTCTCCTGGTGGGCATTTGTTTTGTAAATTATTTCTAAGGAATTGTAAATCAGATTCTATACAAAGGTATTATTTACCACTTGCATTTGGATTTTGTTTTAGTTATAGTTTACAAAAATTTAGTTTTAATCATCTGAAATAGAAAAATGAATGAAGCATAATAAATAAAGCCAGTAAGTTTGAGTGAAAGTTTCAGAGTATTTCAATCTCTAGAAAGTATTTCCTAGTTGAATCAAAGTGATACAGTATTTTTTCTTAATTTGAATTAAACTTTGGAAACTTTCCTGCAAGCATCAGTGATTTCAAACTTTCTCAGATTAAAAATAATCTTCAAATGACTTTTAGAGATGCCCGGGAAGCAGAGAAATGGATACTAGTGATACAGTTCTTAAAATTCATTCTGTGTAGTTTTGAGTACCCAGTACATGTTCAGTACCAAACTAGACACAGCAGGGATTAAGACTGCAAGGAGAATAGTCTTCTACTTTTAAATTTAGATTAAAACATGGCAAAGTATAGGAGAAAAGAAGAAAAAATTTAAATATGTGTTGTAAAACTCTTGAAGATTCTTTTTTACAAAACAAATTAGAAGTTCGGTGTTCTAAAACATAAAATGTCATTCAAGACGTAAGATGCTTTCAGAGACCCATGCCCTTTATGTGCTTCCTTCTGCATTTCTACAATCTGCTTTTGTTGGAAAATAGATTTTCTTGTAGAATATATCCTGATTATAGTTTTACCTCCCTCCACTCCTCCCAGTTCCTTCCTACCTTGCCTCCTATGCAGATCCATTCCGTTTCATCTCTAATCAAAAAAGGATAGGCTTCTAAGGGATCACAACCAAACACGGCAAAATAAAATATAATAAGTTGAAGCAAAACATTTCGTATCAAAGTTGGACATGGCAACCCAATAGGAGGAAGAGTTCCAAGGGCAAGTAAGAGAGTAAGAGACCTACACATTCTTACAGTAGAAGTCCCATAAAAATACTAAGCTTGTAGCTGTAGTATGTATGCGGGGAACCTGGTAGAAACATGTAGACCCTGTGCTGGCTGCTTCAGTCTCTGTGAGCATATAGGTGTCCTGCTTAGTTAGTTCAGAGGGCTGTATTCTCGTATCCTCCATCCTCTCAGGCTCTTACAAACATTCTGCCTCCTCTAACATGGGATTCTCTGAGATATTGGACGGAGGCCTCCAATTCCAATTTAGCTTCTCATTCTGATAATATCTGGCAGCGGATCTCTGCATCTCTTCCCATCTGCTACTTAAAGAAGTCTTTCAGATGATGACTGATTTAAGGCGCTGATCTAGGAGTATAACAGAATATCATTACGAATCATTTTACTGATTTTTGGTTTGTTGTTTTTTTAAATTTAATTTAATATTTTTTTGATTTTTGATTTGTGTAAAACCAGTTGCATTTGGTTTTATCCTAGGACTCTGAACTATCTGGTCTCTGGTTATTCATTATCCAGGAATCCAAGTAGTGTCATGGGTTCCTTCTTATGGAGTGGGTTTTAAATGAAATCAGGCATTGACTGACTACATTCACAAGTTCTATTACCCTAGCATATTTTGAATGCTGAGCAGATTGTAGGTCAAAAGTCTTGTGACTGGATTGGGTTTAATTTTTTTTTTAGTAGTCTGTAAAGTACTTTTCCAGACCAGAGAGAGACAAACACAGGGATGAAGGTTCAGCATAGGCATCGGCTCTATTTCTCCATGTTCAGGGGGTTGTGTGGATGTTGTCATGGGTCCCTGATGTCAGTTTGCAGAGACCAACCTTTTGTCTTACCAACAGCCTGGGTTGTTTAAGGAATTCTTGGGATTTCTCTTGGCCAACAACTCAATTGACTATAACTCATATGTGTCACTAGAAGCCTTGCCTGGCTACAAAATATAGTCAGTTGAGATTCTGTATCCCCTTTTCCAGGAGTCCTCAGTAGGAACACCTTCATACTTTCTAAAAAGTTTCTACTGCACTGTCTTTTCATACAACTCCAAATGCCACTTCCTCAATTCCAGCCATCTCTTCCTGGGTTCTCTTTCTTCATTCTGCCCCCCCCCCAACACATCATCTCTCCTGCTCTCTTGCTCATATGCCTCAGTCCACCTTTAAAATACTCTATTTCTCCCTCCCAGGGAGATCCCCTTGTTCTGCACAGACTCCTCATCTTTATGTAACCTCTGTGGTTCTACAGAATATAGCTTGATTATCATTTGCTTAATAGATAATATTCCCTTAAAAGTGAGTACAGTGGGTCTAGGTCGCCTCACTCAAGATGATTTTTTTCTAGTGTCATTTGTCTACAAATTAAGTGATATCATTTTAAAATAGTTGGATAATGCTTCATTGTGTAAATGTACCATATTTCCTTTATTTATTCTTTTGTTTAGATTGTTTCCTGTTTCTGACTATTATGAATAAAGCCACAAAAAAAAAACATAGTAGAGTAAATGTCCTTGTGGTAGGATGGATCATCCATTGGATATGTGTGTGCCTAAAAATGGTATAACTGGACAGTGAGGTAGATCAATTTCCTGCTTTCTGGGGAAATACCACATTGATTTTCACAAAGGCTGTACAAGTCTACATTTTCATTGGCAGTAGAGGGGTCTTGCTCCATGTCCTTACCTGCATGAACTGTCCCTTGAGTTATTGTCCTTAGCCATTCAAACGTGTAAGATGAAATTTCAATGTAGTCTTCATTTGCATTTTATGATGTCTAAGGATGTTGAACATTTTCAAAGATCTGTCTTGGACATTTGAGTTTTCTTTTCTTTTCTTTTTTTTTTTTTATTAACTTGAGTATTTCTTATATACATTTCGAGTGTTATTCCCTTTCCCGGTTTCCGGGCAAACATTCCCCTCCCCCCTCCCCTTCCTTATGGGTGTTCCCCTCCCCACCCTCCCCCCATTGCTGCCCTCCCCCCACCAGTCTAGTTCACTGGGGGTTCAGTCTTAGGAGGACCCAGGGCTTCCCCTTCCACTGGTGCTCTTACTAGGATATTCATTGCTACCTATGAGGTCAGAGTCCAGGGTCAGTCCATGTATAGTCTTTAGGTAGTGGCTTAGTCCCTGGAAGCTCTGGTTGCTTGGTATTGTTGTACATATGGGGTCTCGAGCCCCTTCAAGCTCTTCCAGTTCTTTCTCTGAATTCTCTATTTAAATCTGTACACCATTTTAAATTTGAGTATTTGATTTTTTGATGTCTAGTTTCTTAAATTATTTAATTATTTTAAATATTAGTTCTCTATCAGATGTGGAATTAGTAAGACTCTTTTCCCAGTTTATAGCCTGGCACTTTGTTTGACAGTGTGTTTTGCTCTGCAAAAGTGTTTCATTTTCATGATGTCCCGTTTATTGATTGTTTATGTTAATGACTGCTATTGGTGCTCTGTTCAGAATGTTATCTCTTTTCTCATCATGGTCAAGGCTGTTTCCCACTTTCCCTTCAGTTAGGCTCAGTGTATCTGGTTTTATGTTAAGGTCCTTCCTTGATGCACCTGGACTTTGGTTTTGTGCATCATGATTAAGTAGAATCTATTTGCATTTTTCTACATACACCAGTTTGACCAGCACCATTTGTTAAATATGCTTATTTTTTCCAGTGTGTTTTTCTGACTTATCAAAATCACATGTCCATATTTGTTTGGATTTATGACTGGGTTGTCAATTTGATTCCATTGATCAGTATGTATATTTTTAAGGCAACACAATGAAGATTTTATTATTGTATCTGTGTAGTACAATCTGAAATTGGGTATGGTGATAACTCCAGAAGTTTCTTCATGGTTTGGGATTATTGTAGCTATCCTGTTTTTCTGTTTTGTTTTGTCTTTCCATATGAAGACATAAATTGTTCTTGAAAGGTCTGTAAAGGATTGGGTTAAAATTTTGATTGGGATCATATTGAATGTGTAGATTGCTTTTGGTAACATGGCCATTTTTACTATGTTATTCCTACCAGTCAGTGAACATGAAGGATCTTTCTATCTTCTTATATCTTCCTCATTTCTTTTTTCAAAGAGTTGAAGTTTCATCAAACAAGCCTCTCACTTGTTAGGTTAGGATTACTTCATGATATTTAATATTGTTTATGGCTATGGTGAGAGATATTGTTTCCCTGATTCATTTCTCTTTCCCTTTGTCATTGCATATAGGATGCTACTGCTTATTTTGAGTTAATATTCTATCCAGTCATTTCCCTGAATGTGTATATTAGCTGTAAGATGTCCTAGCTTTCTTTGAAGGTTCTTCTACTGAAAATGGGGCTCAGAACCAGGAACTTGGAGCACTGAATTATTTTAAAGGCTATCGATTTCAATTTTCTCATTTTCCTGTTTGAGTGAAAGTTCAGAGATATTAAAGGACTTGACAAAGTCTGGATGTAGCCAGCAATGTGGAGACCTGGAAGAACACATAATTTCTGTGACTTTGAGCTTGTATTTCTTTTCATCATTCTATATTTATACTTTTGAAAAGAAAGAGAAAAATCTGATGATGTTGTGGGCATGTGTGGTCATTTGCTAACATTCCATAGAGTCCAGATGCTATAAACTCTTTGGAAATGTTCTATAGCATTCAAAACATAGGTTGTGTGCATATACAGATTTTTGAAAATGTAACTGTCAACTTAAAGGGTATGCTGGAGTTTTCTTTTCCTTCAAAGACATTTTCAAATGTTTCATCTTTGACACTTCACCTACCAACACTTTTGAATATTAAATAATGTTAGAGGTTAATGCACTAATAATGGTAGGTTGTTAACCCTCAATTGACCCCTTTTGGCATGAAATGTCCAATAAAATGTTCTCCTATAGTAAAATTAAACAGTCTTATTTATGTTTGCCTGAGTGGGGGTGATAAAATTTTATGTCTTCACATGGATTAACTCTTTTAGGATACTATGAAGTATTTGTGATTTTTATAAATTATTTCACAAATCATTGATGACTTCACCTCTTTTTTTTTTTTTTATTAACTTGAGTATTTCTTATATACATTTCGAGTGTTATTCCCTTTCCCGGTTTCCGGGCAAACATCCCCCTCCCCCCTCCCCTTCCTTATGGGTGTTCCCCTCCCAACCCTCCCCCCATTGCCGCCCTCCCCCCATAGACTAGTTCACTGGGGGTTCAGTCTTAGCAGGACCCAGGGCTTCCCGTTCCACTGGTGCTCTTACTAGGATATTCATTGCTACCTATGGGGTCAGAGTCCAGGGTCAGTCCATGTATAGTCTTTAGGTAGTGGCTTAGTCCCTGGAAGCTCTGGTTGCTTGGCATTGTTGTACTTTTGGGGTCTCGAGCCCCTTCAAGCTCTTCCAGTTCTTTCTCTGATTCCTTCAATAGGGGACCTATTCTCAGTTCAGTGGTTTGCTGCTGGCATTCGCCTCTATATTTGCTGTATTCTGGCTGTGTCTCTCAGGAGCGATCTACATCCGGCTCCTGTCGGTCTGCACTTCTATGCTTCATCCATCTTGTCTAATTGGGTGGCTGTATATGTATGGGCCACATGTGGGGCAGGCTCTGAATGGGTGTTCGTTCAGTCTCTGTTTTAATCTTTGCCTCTCCCTTCCCTGCCAAGGGTATTCTTTTTCCTCATTTAAAGAAGGAGTGAAGCATTCACATTTTGATCATCCGTCTTGAGTTTCGTTTGTTCTAGGGATCTAGGGTAATTCAAGCATTTGGGCTAATAGCCACTTATCAATGAGTGCATACCATGTATGTCTTTCTGTGATTGGGTTAGCTCACTCAGGATGATATTTTCCAGTTCCAACCATTTGCCTACGAATTTCATAAACTCGTTGTTTTTGATAGCTGAGTAATATTCCATTGTGTAGATGTACCACATTTTCTGTATCCATTCCTCTGTTGAAGGGCATCTGGGTTCTTTCCATTTTCTGGCTATTATAAATAAGGCTGCGATGAACATAGTGGAGCACGTGTCTCTTTTATATGTTGAGGCATCTTTTGGGTATATGCCCAAGAGAGGTATAGCTGGATCCTCAGGCAGTTCAATGTCCAATTTTCTGAGGAACCTCCAGACTGATTTCCAGAATGGTTTTACCAGTCTGCAATCCCACCAACAATGGAGGAGTGTTCCTCTTTCTCCACATCCTCGCCAGCATCTGCTGTCACCTGAGTTTTTGATCTTAGCCAATCGCACTGGTGTGAGGTGAAATCTCAGGGTTGTTTTGATTTGCATTTCCCTTATGACTAAAGATGTTGAACATTTCTTTAGGTGTTTCTCAGCCATTCGGCATTCCTCAGCTGTGAATTCTTTGTTTAGCTCTGAACCCCATTTTTTAATAGGGTTATTTGTTTCCCTGCGGTCTAACTTCTTGAGTTCTTTGTATATTTTGGATATAAGGCCTCTATCTGTTGTAGGATTGGTAAAGATCTTTTCCCAATCTGTTGGTTGCCGTCTTGTCCTAACCACAGTGTCCTTTGCCTTACAGAAGCTTTGCAGTTTTATGAGATCCCATTTGTCGATTCTTGATCTTAGAGCATAAGCCATTGGTGTTTTGTTCAGGAAATTTTTTCCAGTGCCCATGTGTTCCAGATGCTTCCCTAGTTTTTCTTCTATTAGTTTGAGTGTGTCTGGTTTGATGTGGAGGTCCTTGATCCACTTGGACTTAAGCTTTGTACAGGGTGATAAGCATGGATCGATCTGCATTCTTCTACATGTTGCCCTCCAGTTGAACCAGCACCATTTGCTGAAAATGCTATCTTTTTTCCATTGGATGGTTTTGGCTCCTTTGTCAAAAATCAAGTGACCATAGGTGTGTGGGTTCATTTCTGGGTCTTCAATTCTATTCCATTGGTCTATCTGTCTGTCTCTGTACCAATACCATGCAGTTTTTATCACTATTGCTCTGTAATACTGCTTGAGTTCAGGGATAGTGATTCCCCCTGAAGTCCTCTTATTGTTGAGGATAGCTTTAGCTATCCTGGGTTTTTTGTTATTCCAGATGAATTTGCAAATTGTTCTGTCTAACTCTTTGAAGAATTGGATTGGTATTTTGATGGGGATTGCATTGAATCTGTAGATTGCTTTTGGTAAAATGGCCATTTTTACTATATTAATCCTGGCAATCCATGAGCATGGGAGATCTTTCCATCTTCTGAGGTCTTCTTCAATTTCTTTCCTCAGTGTCTTGAAGTTCTTATTGTACAGATCTTTTACTTGCTTGGTTAAAGTCACACCGAGGTACTTTATATTATTTGGGTCTACTATGAAGGGTGTCGTTTCCCTAATTTCTTTCTCGGCTTGTTTCTCTTTTGTATAGAGGAAGGCAACTGATTTATTTGAGTTAATTTTATACCCAGCCACTTTGCTGAAGTTGTTTATCAGCTTTAGTAGTTCTCTGGTGGAACTTTTGGGATCACTTAAATATACTATCATGTCATCTGCAAATAGTGATATTTTGACCTCTTCTTTTCCGATCTGTATCCCTTTGATCTCCTTTTGTTGTCTGATTGCTCTGGCTAGAACTTCAAGAACTATATTGAATAAGTAGGGAGAGAGTGGGCAGCCTTGTCTAGTCCCTGATTTTAGTGGGATTGCTTCAAGTTTCTCTCCATTTAGTTTAATGTTAGCAACTGGTTTGCTGTATATGGCTTTTACTATGTTTAGGTATGGGCCTTGAATTCCTATTCTTTCCAGGACTTTTATCATGAAGGGGTGTTGAATTTTGTCAAATGCTTTCTCAGCATCTAATGAAATGATCATGTGGTTCTGTTCTTTCAGTTTGTTTATATAATGGATCACGTTGATGGTTTTCCGTATATTAAACCATCCCTGCATGCCTGGGATGAAGCCTACTTGATCATGGTGGATGATTGTTTGGATGTGCTCTTGAATTCGGTTTGCCAGAATTTTATTGAGTATTTTTGCGTCGATATTCATAAGGGAAATTGGTCTGAAGTTCTCTTTCTTTGTTGTGTCTTTGTGTGGTTTAGGTATAAGAGTAATTGTGGCTTCGTAGAAGGAATTCGGTAGGGCTCCATCTGTTTCAATTTTGTGGAATAGTTTGGATAATATTGGTATGAGGTCTTCTATGAAGGTTTGATAGAATTCTGCACTAAACCCGTCTGGACCTGGGCTCTTTTTGGTTGGGAGACCTTTAATGACTGCTTCTATTTCCTTAGGAGTTATGGGGTTGTTTAACTGGTTTATCTGTTCCTGATTTAACTTCGATACCTGGTATCTGTCTAGGAAATTGTCCATTTCCTGAAGATTTTCAAATTTTGTTGAATATAGGTTTTTATAGTAAGATCTGATGATTTTTTGAATTTCCTCTGAATCTGTAGTTATGTCTCCCTTTTCATTTCTGATTTTGTTAATTTGTACACACTCTCTGTGTCCTCTCGTTAGTCTGGCTAAGGGTTTATCTATCTTGTTGATTTTCTCAAAGAACCAACTTTTGGTTCTGTTGATTCTTTCTATGGTCCTTTTTGTTTCTACTTGGTTGATTTCAGCTCTGAGTTTGATTATTTCCTGCCTTCTACTCCTCCTGGGTGTATTTGCTTCTTTTTGTTCTAGAGCTTTTAGGTGTGCTGTCAAGCTGCTGACATATGCTCTTTCCTGTTTCTTTCTGCAGGCACTCAGCGCTATGAGTTTTCCTCTTAGCACAGCTTTCATTGTGTCCCATAAGTTTGAGTATGTTGTATCTTCATTTTCATTAAATTCTAAAAAGTTTTTCATTTCTTTCTTTATTTCTTCCTTGACCAGGTTATCATTGAGTAGAGCATTGTTCAATTTCCACGTATATGTGGGCATTCTTCCCTTATTGTTATTGAAGACCAGTTTTAGGCCGTGGTGGTCCGATAGCACGCATGGGATTATTTCTATCTTTCTGTACCTGTTGAGGCCCGTTTTTTGACCAATTATATGGTCAATTTTGGAGAAAGTACCATGAGGAGCTGAGAAGAAGATATATCCTTTTGCTTTAGGATAGAATGTTCTATAAATATCCGTTAAGTCCATTTGGCTCATGACTTCTCTTAGTCTGTCTACATCACTGTTTAATTTCTGTTTCCATGATCTGTCCATTGATGAGAGTGGGGTGTTGAAATCTCCCACTATTATTGTGTGAGGTGCAATGTGTGTTTTGAGCTTTAGTAAGGTTTCTTTTACGTATGTAGGTGCCCTTGTATTTGGGGCATAGATATTTAGGATTGAGAGTTCATCTTGGTGGATTTTTCCTTTGATGAATATGAAGTGTCCTTCCTTATCTTTTTTGATGACGTTTAGTTGGAAATTGATTTTATTTGATATTAGAATGGCTACTCCAGCTTGCTTCTTCTGACCATTTGCTTGGAAAGTTGTTTTCCAGCCTTTCACTCTGAGGTAGTGTCTGTCTTTGTCTCTGAGGTGTGTTTCCTGTAGGCAGCAGAATGCAGGGTCCTCGTTGCGTATCCAGTTTGTTAATCTATGTCTTTTTATTGGGGAGTTGAGGCCATTGATATTGAGAGATATTAAGGAATAGTGATTATTGCTTCCCGTTATATTCATATTTGGATGTGAGGTTATGTTTGTGTGCTTTCATTCTCTTTGTTTTGTTGCCAAGACGATTAGTTTCTTGTTTCTTCTAGGGTATAGCTTGCCTCCTTATGTTGGGCTTTACCATTTATTATCCTTTGTAGTGCTGGATTTGTAGAAAGATATTGTGTAAATTTGGTTTTGTCATGGAATATCTTGGTTTCTCCATCAATGTTAATTGAGAGTTTTGCTGGATACAGTAACCTGGGCTGGCATTTGTGTTCTCTTAGGGTCTGTATGACATCAGTCCAGGATCTTCTGGCCTTCATAGTTTCTGGCGAGAAGTCTGGTGTGATTCTGATAGGTCTCCCTTTATATGTTACTTGACCTTTTTCCCTTACTGCTTTTAATATTCTTTCTTTATTTTGTGCGTTTGGTGTTTTGACAATTATGTGACGGGAGGTGTTTCTTTTCTGGTCCAATCTATTTGGAGTTCTGTAGGCTTCTTGTATGTCTATGGGTATCTCTTTTTTTAGGTTAGGGAAGTTTTCTTCTATGATTTTGTTGAAGATATTTACTGGTCCTTTGAGCTGGGAGTCTTCACTCTCTTCTATACCTATTATCCTTAGGTTTGATCTTCTCATTGAGTCCTGGATTTCCTGTATGTTTTGGACCAGTAGCTTTTTCCGCTTTACATTATCTTTGACAGTTGAGTCAATGATTTCTATGGAATCTTCTGCTCCTGAGATTCTCTCTTCCATCTCTTGTATTCTGTTGGTGAAGCTTGTATCTACAGCTCCTTGTCTCTTCTTTTGGTTTTCTATATTCAGGGTTGTTTCCATGTGTTCTTTCTTGATTGCTTCTATTTCCATTTTTAATTCCTTCAACTGTTTGATTGTGTTTTCCTGGAATTCTTTCAGGGATTTTTGTGTCTCCTGTCTATGGGCTTCTACTTGTTTATTTATGTTTTCCTGGAATTCTTTCAGGGGTTTTTGCGATTCTTTCAGGCATTTTTGTGATTCCTCTCTGTAGGCTTCTACTTGTTCTCTAAGGGTGTTCTTCACGTCTTTCTTGAAGTCCTCCAGCATCATGATCAAAAATGATTTTGAAACTAGATCTTGCTTTTCTGGTGTGTTTGGATATTCCATGTTTGTTTTGATGGGAGAATTGGGCTCCGATGGTGCCATGTAGTCTTGGTTTCTGTTGCTTGGGTTCCTGCGCTTGCCTCTCGCCATCAGATTATCTCTAGTGTTACTTTCTTCTGCTATTTCTGACAGTGGCTGGACTGTCCTATAAGCCTGTGTGTCAGGAGTGCTGTAGACCTCTTTTCCTGTTTTCTTTCAGCCAGTTATGTGGACAGAGTGTTCTGCTTTCAGGCGTGTAAATTGTCTGTAGGATGCTTATGTTGATAATCTCTGAAGTAAATTTTATTTCATAAAATTAAGTAATTATTTATTATTTTTCTGAGAAAGGTTCTCATGTAGCATAGCCTGTCCTGGCATTTGTGCTGCCGATGACCTTGAACTTTCTGATCTTGCTACTTCCACCATGCAAGTGCTGGAATTTCAGGAATTAGTCAGATTACCCAGAAGGCAAAATTAATTTTAATAGAAACTTGTGACATCCTCAAAAGTTGCATTTATCTGTATATCATAAAGAATGAATTCATGGAGTTTGTTGGCTAACTAGACTTAAATTATTAATTTTCTCCAGAAATTTTCTTCCAAATAAGGTATTTTAAACAGCTTAAGTTTGTTAGATGCTAAAAGCTGTTCAATAGATAATGATTTGCCTAAGTTAATTATTTTGTAAATTCAAATTTTACCAATACCAATTTCCATGGAATTTTATGAAGTATGACTGGCTTGCAAATGTCATTAATACTATGTATTTGTACTGAAGTGGTTCCTTACAGAGGCCACAGAGTGTTGTATGTATGTGTTTGTGTGTGTGTTGTATTTGTGTGTCTGTACCTGTGTATGCTATATGTGTGGTGCCCAGTGAAGCCAGTAAAAGCCACCAGAATCCATTGAACCTGAAGTTAAAGGTTCCTGATGTGCATTCTGCAAATTTAACTTCTGTCCTCTGGAAGATCAACAGTATTTTTAAACAATGACCCAGCTCTCTAGCTCTGTTTCCTTTCAAACTCAAATCCCACAGAGCTTTAAAAAAAAAAGTTTCAACACCTTCTTCAGACTACAAATCACCATTCACTATATGAATAGGCAATGGAGAATATATTCAAGATAAGAGGTTAAGAGATCAGAGATATTTTCATCTTTACCCTGAGGTAAAAAAGCTACATGCCAAACTCTATAAACTCCTATCATCTAATGTACCTGTCTTTGTTTTTGTCTAGGAAACAAAACTTTTCTACTTATGTTTTAAGTTCAGATTTTCTCCTTCTATAATGCGTGTTTAATAGTTCAGCATGGGAATGTTCAGAACTTTGTAGATCTTAAATGTCAGCTAAGATGGAAACCAAAGGGCATCCTCCTTGCACAAGGAACCGGGTAATTAAATGTAAATGTTCAGAAACTACAGCCTGAAGTCTATTGTGCTTATTCCAGATCCTACACCCTACATCCAGATCCTTCATCACTTATGAATGAAGCAGACAGTGTTGGAATCAAATCTTTTCTATATTAATGAGGATGCAGTTTCTATTAAAGTATACTCATGTTTTCAGCAAGGCCAGAGAGCTGCAGGCCATATATGTGTCTGTAAGTAAGCACATGTAAGTAAGGCTCAGAAGTCCTCCAAATGTACAAGAAAAAAAGGGCAGGGAAGGTTAAGCATGATAAATTCAGAGGCGAATGCTAGCAGCCAACTATTGTACTGAGAACTGTTGGAGGAGTTAGAGAAAGGATTGAAGGGGCTTGCAACCCCATAAGAATAACAATACCAACCAACCAGAGCTCCCAAGGACTAAACTACCACCCAGAGACTACACATGGACAGACCCATGGCTCCAGTTGCATATGTAGCAGAGGATGGCCTTGTTGGGCACCAATAGTAGGAGAAGCCCTGCCAATACTGGACCCCCAGTGTAGGGGAATGTCGGGGCAGGGAGGTGGGAAGGGGAGTGTGGTTGGAGAGGGGGAACACCCCTATAGAAGAAGGGGGAGGGGGAAGAGATGGGGGTTTATGGACAGGAAACCGGGAAAGGGGATAACATTTGAAATGTAAATAAATTAATATCCAATAAAAAAGAATTTGTAATTCAGGATTTCTTTTTCTCCTTGCTTTCTTTTTATGCTAATACTATTCTTTCATACAGCAATCACAGATAAATTTACTCATTTCACTTGAGTAAGGATACAATTGAATTAAAATATGTCGGGTCAAAGACATAGAATGAGAAAATAATCAGGACAGTGATGTGGACATACTGGTTACACTTCTAACTCCACCTGCCTTTTAGTCTGGAGGAACAGTTTGTGTTCACAGATTCTTCCTAGTAGACGAATCCTGTTTGTCACAAATCTTCAGTGCACAGGAGCTCAACAGCACACCTGTATGTAGTTATCCTTTTCCTACTTTACAGTTTGCCTTTATTTTCTCTGCTGGGACTTCTTGTACGGAGATGGCAAACACTGCTGCTTTTCAGGGCCTGGTCTCTGGAGTGGGTCTTTCCTTATGCTATTCAGCTATTTTCAGTCTACCGGAGGGCATAGAGGAACATCTGCATGTTATTATCTCATGGATTTATATCCCCAACTGCTAACTTCTTTTGTGAGATCCAGATCCATCTATCAAATCTGAAATTAGATATCTCACAGATTCATATATTCAACACCTGCAAAACTTTATTCATAGATTCTCCAAAACCTCTTTGGATTCCAGCCTGCTTCATTTCAGCTGACAGGCTAGAAATCTGCCATCCATCTTTGATCTGTTTCTTTAACAGGAGCCCATCCAATTAACCACTAAATCGTTAGCATTAGTCTCCTGAATACAAGAAATAGAGGTTGTTAACCTATTGATAAACACCATCTCACTCTAACTTCTAGGATAGGTGCATACACATTTTTGAGGACTATTTGAAATCTCTTTGTAGATTTTAGAAATGGCTAGTTAATAATTTTACACTTTATTTGTGTATGTATATGCCCACATCCGTTATTGAGAGTTATCCACTTCATTAAGAATTTACTGTTTACTGAGTTAATAATTTAAAAAGATGTTTATTGTGTTGCTTGGAGAAACATGGGCACTATGGGTTGTATTGATTAAATTTAACTATTAAAGAGAGTGGCTATTCCATTATTCCATTCTGGCTGTATTTTGCTCTAGTAGTGTTCTTTTCCTCTAGTATGTCTAACCATCCTTCAGAGTTTTTCCGCTGAAGGATGGTTAGACAAGCTATTTTCTCCAAATAGTTTTCTTCCACATTTGCAAGAAACCTTTCATTTCCTTTGTTCTTTATTCATATCTTGCTTGTTCAGTGGCATCCACACATACTCAGCAAAGTTGATTTCCTGTTCCATGCTTCCTATGACCACACTAATCGTTTGGTTAGAATCTAGGCCCAGCACCATACCATCTTCAGTCATTACAGCATATGTAACAGGATCTTCCCTAGAACATACTTGGCTTGCAAGTCTACTCTGACAGATATTCTGAGGGGTTTTTGTTCCCCCCACCTAGGGGTTGTGGGGGGTATTCTTTAAAGTCTATTTACTCCTTCTTTACTGTTCATAACTGGCCAGGTTAAACTGTGCTCTGCATAGGGACAACATATTCTATAGTGGGATGGTCAAGGGGTCCAAAGTCTTAAGATTTTTCAGGAGAAGGTATTTGGAAATCAAATTCTTCTCTATTTCTCATATAGCTGCTGGGACACTTGGGAGGATCAGAGACTCTTCCCTCATAAGGGCTCAAACTCGTCTAAGGTATATCTCAGTGAAGGGATGGATGTCCTGATGTTTCTGTAACCCTAGCACTCAGGAGACTGAGGTGGAAGGATTTTACGGAAAATCAGGTTGGAAAATTTAGTGAGATCTTATCTCAATAAACAAAAAACTTAAATAAATAAAGAATCTATATAAGGAAACAAAAGACAAATTCATAAAATAACATAAAATGAATACACACACACACACACACACACAGAGAGGCAGTTCCTTTCTTTGCTTGATTTAAAAAAGTTTTGCCTTCTACTGAGATCTACTTTGAAGGGCTAGTAAAAAAGGGAGGGGTCTATTTCACAAACTTAATTATCTTTTAATTAAATACTAATTTGTAAAAAATTTTCAAATTCCCACCCATCTCGCCCTCTGAAATGAGGAATGACCTCATGATTCTGGGACTATTACACATATTCTCCTGTGGTTCCTTGTGTGAAGGCTGAGGAATCAGCCTGGAAGCCCGAGTATGAGGCTTCTCCATAGGAAGACTTCTGTTAATCCCACAACAATGGTGCTTTCCTTCTGAGGTGATGTGCATGGCACCCTACAAGCGCAAAGTCCCAGTAGCTTACCCACCTTTCCTCCACCAGATAGGAAGGTTAATTATGGTTCCTGCTGTGCTATGCTCTCACTAAGTACAAAACTCAAAATAGTTCAGAGGCCTGAAATGGAAAGAATGACTTCTTCAGGAACTTGGGAACAGTTTAGTTCACAGTTGTGTTCCTGAAGGAAAAAAAAAACCCTACAGTGTTAATGTTATTTTAAATTTAAATATTACAATAAATTAATATAGTGGCTGCAGTTCTTTGTCTTAGCTCATTCCCACTAACTACACAGAGAGACTGAGATTTATTTTCGAGCTTCACCTCTATGCTTCGGCAGTCTATCTTAATCCCCTAAATAGTCTGGCTACCTCCAGCCAAGATCCCAATAATATTTGCATTTATGGTCATCCAGTGTCCATCTCCTTGAACTCTTTTGTCCTACCTCCTTCTGGTAGATCTGATTATCCCTTCCTCAATCTCCTTCCTCTGGCTGGTGCACATTCTATCACATTCTCTTTTATGCTCAGCCACTGAGGGATCAGCATTTATTGACAAGGCAAAGAATAAACGATAAGAATTGTTTATTCAAACTTGAGACAAAAGAGTCTTGAACCAAGTATTAGAATGCACTGTCCAGACTGAAACAAGCGCTGAGTGCAAGATAACCAGCCTCTGAATAAGACAAGGATAACCTTTCCACAGTGCACAAAAACACTATGCCTAAACTAGTGTTGTTTTTATTTATTTATTTATTTTGTTGTTGTTGTTGTTGTTTTTTCAAGATGATGCACTTGGCAGCCTTTATTGATGTTTTTGAAATTTTTATCTTTAAAAGTTGTGATTTCTACTGAGTTCTACTTTGACAGGTTGAAAAAAATAGGGGCGGGGTGATTTAGTATTGAATATACTAAAGTGATTGTTCTGATAAACCTGCTCCCCCCCCTTTATAAGTCCACACTTCAGCACTTTCTCTGTCTCAATTTTCTTCACCTTGGTGTTATTAGATGTCCTTCTTCTCACTAACAAAATAATGGATTAACAGCGATTATTCACCGTGGGTCCAGAGAAGATGGCCCAGAGTTAGCACGACTTACTGCTCTTCAGAGCTTCACTTCCTAGTATACACATCAAAACCATATCTATTTCTAGTTCCTGGGGGGACTGAATGCTCTCTTCTGGCCTCGACAGAACTAGGCATGTTCATGACGAAAAACATACACAAAGGTATATGCTCCTTTATGTAAAATGAGAATAAGTATATAAATAAATCATAATTAATAGGTTGTGTGTGTCCTCTGTTGAACTGCCTGTTGGATGCTGCCTGTGGCATCTTGTTTATCTCTGACAAGGGCTACACTCATGTGTTACCAAGTGAGTAATGAAATACATCAGCACTTGACTATGAAATACTGTTTGCTTCCTCCTTAACTAAACATACCCTTCAAGGATTTTAGGTTTCCCTTGTCCTGGAATGTCCTCCTACTCTGAAGCAGTTGGCAGTTGTGACTTTGTGTGTAGTTCTAGAAATGATTTTCTCTCGACAGCCAAACCTTTGCAAGCTTTTTCTTCCTTACCTCTTTCTTCCTCTTCTTCTTCCTCTTCTCCTCCTCTTCCTCCCCCCCTCCTCCTCCTCTTCATCCTCCTTTTCCTCTTCCTCTTCCTTCTCCTCCTCATTATCTTCCTCCTCCTTCTCCTCCTCTTCCTCTCCTCCTCCTCTTCTTCCTCTCCCTCCCCCTCCTCCTCCTCTTCATCCTCCTTTTCCTCTTCCTCTTCCTTCTCCTCCTCATTCTTTTCCTCCTCCTTCTCCTCCTCTTCCTCTTCCTCCTCCTCCTTCTCCTCTCTCTATCTCTCTCTAATAATTTTTTTTCAGATGATAACACAATGAAAAGGACACAATGTACCTTCCATACAGTTTTATGAATTAATTTTTGAGTTTTAGCAAAAAGAATCTGGGAAGAGGAAAGTTTATAGCCCTTGAGAGTCACTGGGGTGAAGGAGTTGTTGCTCTCAATTCTCTCTCTGCTTTCCTTCCTGTTGTTAGTTGTGTTTGCTTTTTGCTGTTGTTCTTTGCTCCTCTTACATAGTTTTATTGATCATTAGTCTAAACATCTGTACATAGTGAAACCAGCAGATTGAAAACAATCTGAAGTTAGACTCCTTTAAGTGTTGAAAAGCAACACCCAGTCTGGAGTGGTTATAAACTTATCATCTCAGTCAGTCTTCAGGAGGCCGGAGCAGGAAGTTTACCAGGAGTTGAAGACCATCCTGGACCAAACATAACATTGAGGATAGCTGCTGCTGGCTGTATAGTGAGATCTTTAAAAAAACAAAACAAAACAAACAAACAAAAAAAACCAAAAATACAATGGTCAAGTGGAGGTCAGTAGAAAACAGGGGTGATGGACCCTACAAGAAGCAGACATGGCTCCCTGTACTGGCTGGTTTTGTGTCTCACCTTGACACAACCTGGAGTTATCACAGAGAAAAGAGGGTCCCTTGATGAAATGCCTCCATGAGATCCAATTGTAAGGCATTTTCTCAATTAGTGATCAAGGGGGAGGGCCCAGCCCTTGTGGATGATACCATCCCTGGGCTGGTAGTGTTAAATTCTATAAGAAAGTAAGCTGAGCAAACCAGAGGAAGCAAGCCAGTAACATCCCTACATGGACTCTCCATTAGCCCTGCATCCAGTCCTGCCTGAGTTCCATTCCTGACTTCCTTTGGTGATGAACAGCAATGTGGAAGTGTAAGTTGAATAAACCCTTTCCTCCCCAACTTGCTTCTTGGTCATGATGTTTGTGCAGGAATAGAAACCCTAAGACACTCCCTGATCACATCATGTTTCCTCATTTTATATTTTTCATAGTCAAAGAGTCTTTGTGAACCAATGTTTTGCTATCAAGGAACAAGGGAAGAAGACTTTAAAGTATTTCTATCTTTTTTATTTGAATACACAAATGTGCCTTATGAATCAGTGACTATATAACACACTATATTTTTTTTGCATTTTTTTATTAACGAGTATTTCTTATTTACATTTCGAATGTTATTCCCTTTCCCGGTTTCCGGGCACACATCCCCCTAATCCCCCCCTTCCCTTCTTTATGGGTGTTCCCCTCCCCACCCTCCCCCCATTGCCGCCCTCCCCCCAACAGTCTAGTTCACTGGGGGTTCAGTCTTAGCAGGACCCAGGGCTTCCCCTTCCACTGGTGCTCTTACTAGGATATTCATTGCTACCTATGAGGTCAGAGTCCAGGGTCAGTCCATGTATAGTCTTTAGGTAGTGGCTTAGTCCCTGGAAACTCTAGTTGCTTGGCATTGTTGTACATATGGGGTCTCGAGCCCCTTCAAGCTCTTCCAGTTCTTTCTCTGATTCCTTCAACGGGGGTCCTGTTCTCAGTTCAGTGGTTTACTGCTGGCATTCGCCTCTGTATTTGCTGTATTCTGGCTGTGTCTCTCAGGAGAAAGACACTATATTTTTAAATAAGAAATTCTATGTTTTAATAGTGAAAGATTTTATGTATCATTTGTTTCAAAACTACATTTGAATTTCTCTGCAATTTACAAACGAAGAAACGAAGGCTCTCTGTTTAGAAAACACATAGGTGGCCTCAAGAGATAAAATATGATTCATGTCTGGGAATGTGGGACTCCAAAGGTGATTTCCTTTCATGTGAAACACTTCAGTTTACACAGAGACCTAGCTATGAGGGAGAAAGTTCCACCCTAATATGATTGCTTCACATGCTACAATCACTGCAATCAAGGTTTGTATGTATTCAGCAGTACATATTCTTGGTGTAGTTCTTGGTTGCTTGAATACTAACTAGTTCTAGTGGGTGCCTGAGAAACATGCTAAGAGAATGTATTGCCTAAGGGGTTTCTGGTGCTTCCCTGACTAGCACCTCATTAGGAGGTATCTCATTTCTGACTGAGAAAATTTTGCTTAGTAAGTTTTGGCTTTCAAGAGCAGCATTATCTAGATAAGGAAAATACCTGTATATCTTTTTTTTTTTTTGGTTCTTTTTTTTTTCGGAGCTGGGGACCGAACCCAGGGCCTTGCGCTTCCTAGGTAAGTGCTCTACCACTGAGCTAAATCCCCAGCCCCAATCTTTTTAGTGCATAATTTTTAATTGACTCACAAAGTAATGTCTTTTTTTTCATATAGCCTTTCATGCATTCTTAGTTTTGGTTAACTCTCCTTACCACACCTCTTATTCCTCCATTCCCAATACCCGTTCCTTCTGAAATCTTTCCAATGCACATTTCCCCCTCTCTGCTTTCATATTACTTAGGTTATATAACCCGGCCCCTTTAAAGTATCCCCACCCCAATAACTCTTTTCTCATTTTCTTATTCTAAAGTACTGTTGGTTAAACAATGACGTCTATTGATTTGAAGCTATGAAGGATCCATACCTTGGAGAGAACATACTGTGCTTTTCTGAGATTAGTTGCCCTGCCTAGTATAACTTTGTCTAGCATAATTCATGTACTTCTGCAAATTTCATAATTTCTTTTTAATTTATAGCTGAATAAAACTCCATTGTGCATATGGACCACATGTTCTTTATCCATTCATCAATTGGAGGAGATCTAGACTGATTTCACTTTCTAGCTCTTTGGAATAGAACAGGGATAAGCTAGTATCTCTGTAGGCCTTCACACTCTCTGTTGCCTGTGACAACTCTTTCTCCTTAGGGCTATGCAATTACCTTATTTAAATGGGAAAAGGACCATACCCCATCTGAATCAAGAGAGAACTGCAGGAGAGAGGCATAGCCACTTTCCTATTAGTGGGTATGACTGCTGTGCTTCACCTTAGAGTTGCACATTGAGACTATTGCAAGACCCTTTTCAAGCTGTATCTTTGTTATTCTGATTAAGCTTCTTGGCACATATCATGGGCATGTGCCCTAACCCAGTGACACAGGTTTTGGTCGTCTCTGTCTTCTTCCTGACTCTCAGAAGAAGTCTCGCTGCACAGCACAGCAGCTGTTGACACTGCATGTTTTGTGAATGTATTTTTATCATTTGAAGAATTTCTTTGCTATGTCATATAGTTCTGGAATGATCTACCAATTGAGACCAAAGCCAAGCTTATCTTTGACATTGCTGGCATTTGACAACTCATCATCCAGAACTGTTTTCCTTCATCTCTCTAGGTTGCCTGCTGGCCTTAATTGTTGTTTCTAATCAAGTGTGCATCCTCTGAATATCTATACTTAATGCTCCAACCTGGTGAACTCTGTTTTTTATAGCATTTTTCACCGACATTTCAAGATAAACTTATGCAAATCCAATCTTTTGGTTTTACTCGAGAGAGATAAGATTTTGATTGTCCTTGGATGAGTCTATTAAATCCTTGCCAAATGATGCCAGCTGTTGACTGTTCTTCTCGGTTTAAAAGAACCCTCCTTGTTTCACAGGTTCTAGAAACACTGAGTTTTGCTATTTTCCTGAAGACAATGAGTAATACTGATGGACACTGTCTACCCAGACTTCTTTTCTCTCCATGCTATTCTGTTATGTCCTTTCTTAAACAGGACAGCTGCAGGGAGGCCCTTGATAACTACCTATCTACAATTTTCATCTCCTATTTTCATTTTCTATTCTTTATTATTATTTATTATTATCTATGAAAATATAAATTTTAGAAAAGAAGAGTCACATTGTTCCTGTAAATTTTTATAATGTTATTGGCCTATTTTCATAGTAAGTAAATATATGGGATACATTTGATGAATGGCTATTTCTGGGAAAAAATGTGTCTTGGGAGATCATTACCTTCATCTTGTCTTTGAAAATTGTTGCACTGCATTTACCACAGTGTTACCCAGTAGATTTAATGTAAACTTGGAGATAACCTCTTAAGAAAGCAAAAAACGGCCAGCAGTAATATATTCCAAGCTGTACTTGGCTTCAGTGCATAATCCATTAAAAACCAACTCACAGCTCAGTTATTAACTTAGTTGCCTCTGTAGCCTTTTGGATAATTTATTATTCCTCCCTTGATTTGTTTGTGACATTTAGAGAGGAAATAGTGTCAGTATATACATTTCGATATTGGAAACATAGTGTTCTAATTAGAAAAAGAACTTTTGTTTCTTTTTAATTTCATGATGATTCTGAATTGAATGCACATAGTTCCCCATAACCGAATACCAAGATTTTTACTTCATACAATAACATTTTTTTGTTTTTAATTGAAAATAGTTTTTCCATGCAATATATTCTGATTCTCCCAGATCCTTCTCAATTCCCATCCTTTCAACTACACTTCATGTTTCTCTCTTAAGCAAACAACAGTCAAATGAAAAGGATAAAGCAAACTAATGAACTTTAAGTCATACATTGAACAGGTATATGACGAGAGTGGACAATCTTGTCTTGTAAGTTTCTCTTCACTTAGGTTGATGTTAGCTATGAGCTTGCTGTGAACTGTCTTTATTATGTTTAGGTTTGTTCATTGTATCCTACTCTCACCAGGACTTTTATCAGGACGGGGTATTGCATTTTGACTAGGTCTGTTTTTTCATCTAATGAGATGATCATGTAGTTTTGTG
The DNA here is from genome assembly GCF_021556685.1 of Rattus norvegicus. Classification (NCBI taxonomy): domain Eukaryota; kingdom Metazoa; phylum Chordata; class Mammalia; order Rodentia; family Muridae; genus Rattus; species Rattus norvegicus. The sequence goes on along the minus strand of NC_141538.1, from coordinate 37,663,037 downwards.
TTCGCATTTTTTATGTGATAGATTACATTTATTAATTGATGTATTTTAAACAGTCTATCCCTTTATCTCTGGAGTGAAGCCTAATCGATCATGGTGAATAAAGTCTTGATGTATTCTTGATTTAGATTTGCGTGTATTTTAGTGAGAAGTTCTGCATCTATATTCCTAAGGAAAGTAGGTCTATAATTTTGGTTTTCACGGGGTTTCTGTGTGATTTATGTATTAGGGTACTGTAGCCTTGTAAAAACAATTAGGCAATTTCTTTCTTTTTCTATTTTGAAGGTATATTGTTAATTGTTCCTTGAATGTCTGGCAGAATTCTGTGCTGAATCCAACTAGCATGGTTTTTTTGGGGGGGAGTTGATAGACTTTTAATTACTATTATTTCATTAGATGTTATGGATCTGCTTAAGTTGCTTATTTTTATTAATTTTATTAATATTTTATGTATATTTTACATGTTTTTCCTGAATGTATATTAAGCATCACTTGTGCCTAACACCAGCAGAAGTCAGAAGAGGGTATTTGATGGTGTGTAACTTGATTTGCACAATTCTGAGATGTCATGTGGGTGATATGAACTGAACCTGGGTCTTCTGAAAAAGCATTAAGTGCTCTTAATCCTTGTGACGTTTTTGCAGCTCTTGGCTTTAATGTTAACATTAGTGTCTATGCACTAGAGATTTATAGCTAATATTTGTGTGAGATGAAGTTTTTGGCTACTACCATTATTATTAATCCTTGTTGCAATAAATTATTTGCCCAAATTCAACACATAAATAGCTTGTATTCAACAATCATTATAATAGCAGCTTGGGTTTGCAACTCAAACTGGTAAAACAAACCAACATTAAGGTTTTATTTACAGAAACAGAGAATCATTTTTGTGTAAACAAAAAACATTCTTACTATTCCACAAACTAGACCTCTTTGCAATTGTGCCTCCCAAGCTCTGATCAAACAATCAAAAAATTTGTTCCAGCAAACCTGCATGTATCATTACCTTGGATTAATGCTCTTTTTATGATGAATTGATGTCTTGATGAATTCTTCAAAGCTCTAATTCCTGGGGTCTTGTCCCTGCCCACTGTCTTCTGGGTCAAAACCAGTGGATTTAATGTAAAGTTACATTACGTTTAAAGAATGACCAATTCTCATCATAAATGTATATACTGCACTAAAATTATTATGTTCTTCATGTGTGTCCTATTGGGGCTCGCTGTAGATTCCTCTATTAAATTTTGTCTATTATTTACTTTTATATGCTGCTCTGCTGGCATGTGACCTAAACATATGACCATCTTTCTTGATCTAGATCTTATGAAGAGTGACTTTTGTATTACCTAATGAGTCAGCACAATGATATTTCTTTAAAAGTCTGATACCTACCTGTTTTGCTAATTTCTGTGTGGAAAACAAGATGCAGTTGGAAGTACTGGCTTTTTATGGTGGAAAGCTTGTCTCAGCATGCCCCAGGTCAAGGACTTCCGGGACTGCATTGGTTTGGCAGGTATCCACTGTCCTCTGGAGCATGAAATGAGCAGCATATCCAGAGTACTTGCCACTTTCTGCTTATCCAGTGGAATTCCACTGTGTCTGAAGTATAAGAACATATCTCGTATTTTCTCTAGTACACAGATGATTCTGGTCATTTTGGACTATTACAGAAGAATGTTAAAATTGTTCCCACAGGAAGGAAAAACAAAACACAAATGTGCATACTTTATACCATATGCAAACTGTTAGTGACCCTTTACTAATGGACGTGGAAAAAATTAAAGAATGAGTTTTCTAGATCAGTGGCCTCCCATGCGTACTAAAAGTGATGTTTTGCAAAGTTCCAAAACTTCTATGTCATCTGCATCAGGATTACCATGTGGTAGATTCAAGGGAGAACTGTCATCTGACATGAACTGTGTATGTGTGCACATATGCATGTGTGTTTGTGTGTAGGATACAGAGAGGTTAAACAAATAATAAATTGAGATATAATAGAAAACAGTATCCATGTACCTCAGAGTGTAAAATCTATGAGAGGTTAGTCCTTGCAAGTTGATATTTTTCTTTTACTTACTAATATGTTCTTTATTATAAACGTCCAGACTTTTTCTATAAAAATACTCCATCACAACTGTATTCTTACAGATGCTAAGTCTTTTTTCCCAACTGCATATTCAAGGACTAGATAAATACCAAAGAAATGTGTCCATATACCTACTGGAAAGTTTTAAAACCTCAGATTTATGAGAAACCTAATACAAATCCTGTGGCCTTGTACTCCTTTTGGTCACATCCCATAGTTTGGTATCATTACTGTCTCCAATCCAAACTCTTCCAAAAGGCCTAAAGCATACATAGATTCCCCTTGCTCCAAAGTATATTTCCATGATGCATGGCCTAGGGTAAAATATTGGGAGAATTGCTTCTTTTTAACATTTATTTTCACATGCATGCATGAGTGTGTGTCTGTGTGTATATGAATTAATTCGTTACTTTCACCAGGTGTGACCTGGAGCTAAACTCTGCTTATTTGGCTTCGTATCTAATGACATGTGCCTTTCTTAGTTGAACAATCTTGATAGCCTAAGAATCACTCCCGAATGCAACTTGATGAATAGTCAGAATCTCATTTCTCAAGCAAATCTGGCTTTTCTTTTTGATGTAAGCTTAGCCCAAAAGTAATTCAGGTTGGAGAACTGGGAGAAATGACTTGTCTTTAAAGAATCTGATTAGCCTTGCTCACCCATTATTGGCCCTTTTGGTTTCATAGTAAGCAGCGGTTCTATGAACTTTATTTAAACCATTCCTCAAGAGCACCAGGCTCCATGGGACTGTTAAATCAGGGCCCATCTTCTCATACTTTACTGCTATGAGGGAATGTTTCTGCCTGTTAAGTAATTATTTTCACCTTGTTTCTAGCTATTAAGGGTTGCTGTTTATTCACTGAAATGTTGGGAATCCATCTTGCATAACACTAAAGCTCTCATGCTGTAGTTTATAAGGATGTTTATACCTGCATCTCTTCATGGAGACCTTAATTATGGTTTTTCCTAGAGAGGACAGAGTAAGGTAGAGACTCTTCTACAAAGATAATACTTGAGTCCCTTGATTCAATTTTTTGAAAAATAAAACTGGTATTACAGAATGAAGTAGAAAATAATTCTAATTCTTCATTCCCATGACAGGCAAAACATCATGAGCCAAAAATTAAAAGAAAAAGGTTAATAATAAAAAAATCATAGTAATAATAGCTAAACAGAAAAAAGGGAATTAAAAGATATTAATTAAAATTTTCTGAGTGGCTGATAAAGTGTGTACAAACTGGAAATTTATGAACTATGTGAAGCATGCTGTCATACAGAACCACACACATGGATCATGGATGATGCTGGCTAACATCAGAGAGCATGGTTGAATCTCCCTGTGTCATGCTACCCATCTCCAAGGAAGGGTGGACACTGAATAGATCCTGAGCTGGGTAATGCTGTCAGCAAAGTCAGCTTCCTTCCGATTTGCTCATCCCTCTACCAGGTCCATAATTTTGACTTTCACTCCAGATGTCTGACAGATCTCATTGACTTTGGCTCTCTGACAAAAAAAAAAATCATTCAATCCATCAAATTGTTTCGAACTGTGAATTTATGAGAAGCCACCTGAGTAGATACCCCCAAACCTGTGTAATACTCTCACCTATGACAACCTGAATTTCATATTATTCAGACCTAATGTTTTTATAGGTTGGGAAAATAAGGTTTATTTTGCCAACTGGTGCAGCTGGGTTAAATCTGGTTGTGGAATGGCATATACACCTTGAAGGATACATGCTCCAGAGGCAGTTTCTCTGGTAAAGATTGAGACAGAGGGCATAGTGTACCTGTGATTGGAGAATTTGACAGTTTGTGCCAGCCCAGGATGGTTGCATGGTTGCGCAAGAGAGGCCTTGAGTGTGACCAAGGAAATTTGCCTGGCATAGTCAGGGATGGGTTGAAGAATGGCAGCAAAGTACTGGCTTGCTCAACTATGCATGCATGAGCCTCTGTGCTCTTTTCATGATCTTGCAACCATCGTTTCCTCTGAGAGAGACATAAGCCTTGGAGAGGTTAGGAGCCTGCAGGCTGCTCTGTTGCTTGTCAAAATTCTGCTGGTGTTATCTTCTAGTTTGTGAATTATAAAATTAAAACTTTAAAGATAATTAAAACTTCATGAGATAATTCTCTCATGAAAGTTCTCCTCTGAAGGTGATAGGTACATCATTTTCTACTGGTGTCTTCTTAACTGATCCTCTTTTTCCCTCTGATGATATTGCCAACTTTTTTTCCCTGTAAAAGTAACTTAATAGTCAGAGTGACATGTAATCCAACTTCAAACTCATCAGGACCCATGTGGAGCAGAATTATAGGGAACTAGGCTTTGAGTGACTAAATCATTGGCATTAGTAAGGATGAATACTAAAACCTGCAGGAATACAGTTCAGATAGAGGTGCAAATGTTCCTCTCACTCCTTCTCCTAACCTCCAAGGAGATAAGAGAAAGGAAGAAGAGGTAAATGAAAATGTGGATGTGAGAAAGAGAACCCAAGGATTGAGGGTTAGGTAAGGAAAGCATTGGGTGGTTGGTGGAGAATCGGTGGGCTGTTTCATATACCGCTTTTGATGGTTCTGCCACGATCCACTGAGTTTTAGAAAATTACTTCATTTTGTCCTAATTGGAGCCATCATCTTCCTGTCCATTTCATAGCTTCTTTGATATTTAATGTAGGGCACTGCATCTTTGAGACTGTTTTTCTTATTGGTTATTTCATTTATTTACATTCCAAATGTTGTCCCCCTTCCTGGTTTTCCCTCCACAAACCACCTATCCCATTCTCCCTCCCTTCCGCTTCTATGAGGGTGCTTGCCCAACCACAACCCACTCCCACATCACCGCCCTAGCATCCCGGTCCGCTAGGGCATCAACCCACAGAGGACCAAGGGGCTCCTCCCCAATTGATGCCAGATAAGGCAGTCCTCTGCTACATAGGCAGTTAGAGCCACGGGTCCCTCCATGTTTACTTTCTGGCTGGTGGTTCAGTCCCTGAGAGCTCTGGAGGGTGGGGTCTGGTTGGTTGATATTGTTGTTCTTCCTGTGGGGTTGCAAAACCCTTAAACTCCTTCAGCCCTTCTGCCAACCCTTCCAATGTGGTCCCCATGCTCAGTCCAATGGTTGGCTACAAGCGTCCGCATCTATATTAGTCAGGCTCTGGCAGAGTCTCTTGGGGCAGCCATACCAGGTTTCTGTAGGCGAGTGCTTTCTTGGCATCAGCAATAGTGTCTGCGTTTGGTGTCTGCAGATGGGATGGGTCCCTAGGTGGGGTAATCTCTGGATGGCCTTTCCTTTAGTCTCTGCTCTACTCTTTGTCCATGTATTTCCTTTAGATAGAAACCATTCTAGGTTAGAATGTTTGAGATGGGTGGGTGGCCCAATTCCTCAATCGGGGGATGAGCCTCTCCACTGGATATGATCTCTACAGATTCTATCTTCTCTTCGTTGAGTATTTCGGCTAGTGTCATACCCATTATGACAAACTATTGATATATCTCTAAGCACCACTGTCAGGAAATGACATTTGATGTCATGTAAAGGTGCTATGTTTTTGATTCTGTTTCTATCCCCCCCCCAATGGTCTTATTTCTTAGTATGCAGAATTCACAACTTGTCTAGACTCTAATTACCACTGCAATTAATGAAATCTCATACTGCTTTCACTATATTAAAAAAACCCAAACAAACAAACAAACAAAAAAACCAAACCTCTTTTCTCATGTAGTGGCCCAGCAGTATAATCTGTATAGAGTTGTGCTGGTATTTGACCCTTAGTCAAAGAGAGCAGACAGGAGGAGACATTGATCAAAACTGAAGATGGCAGTGTTGTCCTATGATATGTCTGGTTTGAGAGCCCTAAGCAAAAGGGGATGGAGGAAGTTGCTCTGAATTATGTGTGTCAGTGGGGTATTTTTGCCTGCACAGAAGATTCATGGTAATCTAGAAGTATGAAACTCTTCCCTGATAATCACTAATGTCCACACCTCAAGTGTTCAGGTACCTTTCTAATAGGCTGATTTGTGTCGTGAAACATTGTATAGGAAGACTTCAGTCTTCCTTATGTTCTACTAATCATACAGTGAGTCCTGGGCCTCATCTCCAGTCTGATTAGCTCTCCAACTCTAGTAGATGAAGGCTTCTTTCCAGGTTGACAAGCAAGTCCACATCTGTGCCTTGAATAATAGATTAGAGCCTACCCTTCTTTGCATACAGCCTATGCTCAGCATCAGCTACTCACATGCATAATTTTTTCATTCACTATATCCTTCTCCCGTGTCTCCAGAACATCAAAGACTGCATAAGCTAGTGCATTGGTAACTTAGATTGTGGTCTACATGTCAGAAAGAAAAGGCTTCTCTAAGTTTTTCTACCTCATTATTTCAGGGACTATTCGATGGAGTCTTCTTTGTCAGCTGGCAAATGAAAATTTAATTTTAGAATCTTATCTTTAATAAAGTCGTAAAGAACTATCTTAAGGTAGTCTTACATCAAGTTTCTAAGAAATGGAGCTATGAAAATAGGTATTCCTGGTTGAGACATGGTTCCTAGAAAAAAAAACCTGTAAAGCAGCTAGGGAAAAATGTCAGTGTAGGGCAAAGGAAGGCAACGACGGCTCTGATAGAGAAATATATTTAGACTGGCATCATGGTATATTCTGAAGCATAAATCATACCATGAAGATTTTCTTCTCCATCTGGCCATCAGTCACCATGCTAGGGCCAGGGCTAACAAGTAGATAGACTCAGAACCAGGTGGGTATCTTTGAGGTTACACAGAGAAGAGTACTGGCATGATTACGGACATTAGCAAAAGCAGTAGGTACTGTAAGTTGATAACAGCGAAGTAGTAGCCAAATCCGCTTCCACTTCTATATCCAACCTTACAATGTTGAGAAAGAATGTAGTTTTAGTACTTTGGCACATTGACTTTTAAAGAACTAATTTCATTTGGACAAGGCAATCTTTGTGATTCTGTTTCTTCTCTAGGGAAACATAATGATAAGAAGTCATCTGAAGGGCTTAAGTAAGGACAAATTTGTAATAGATCCAGTCAAGAGCATGTCTCTAGTGGCTTTGAAATCAGTGTTACATTAACAAGGGAGGCAGAAGTTGGCTATTTTACCAGGCAACAGATTAGGTTTACCTTATATAGAAGCTGATATCTATTTTTTATAAAAATGCATGTCACTAGTATAAAATCATGCAATATTATTATATAGGAGTAAACTTGTTAAATGCATAACACAGTTTCTTTTCCCTATAAGCAGGGGTCTGCAATAGTACTAGATGTTTTCTGTGAGGATAGATGTTTCCCTTATGAAAATGGGGAAAACCTTCCCATTTAGGATGGTACTACGGGCTTGTAGGATGCCCATTTTAGTTCACCAGATGCAAGAGACAAAAATAAAGGGCACAGGAATTAGGAACTGGTTGGTGAAGAATCTCAAGCAATTTCACTTCATTTCTGTCTCTCAGCTTTCCATCAGCTAGATCTCCAGTCCTGCAATTCTGCAAAATGACTTATTTTCTTGTCTTAAACCTTATTTAGAGCTGTATGAGATTTGTAGAGTATTTCATTAAGGATTTTTGTTTCTGTGCTCCTGAGAGACGTTAATCTCCCTTTTCGCATGCTTGTGCTCTGCCAGTTGCAGGGACCAAGATAACAGCAGATCCATCAGGAAGCTGGAAAGTGTTCTCTGCCTAAAGTTCTCTGAAAAGCTTTCATGTTACTTGTTTTATCTCTTTTCCTTTCATGTTTATAACGTTTTACTGTCAGGGTATGCACCTTTATTATGACAAAGTTTTTACGTGTGAAAATTTGATTTACTTAATAGAGTTGATCAGGCATTCTATTTTGATCTTCTCTTTTCTTTGTATTTTCAAAGAACTTGCTCACTCTACATTTTCAGATACTTGCAGTATGTTTTATAATTTCACTATCTTTTCGATGACCAAGTCTCTACTATTTTGAAGATCAGTGGCTTATATTATCACTGCTTTATTTAATTGTATGGGATGTAGTTGGCATGTAACAAATTACCCATATTTAAAGTACATAGTAAAGGATACTTGTAAAGTAATGATACTGTCACCATGTTTAAATTAATAAATGACCCATTATTCCTCAGTTTCGTGTTCATCTTGCCATTTTCCACATCCCTAACCACTCTAAGTACATTCTCTTCCCAAGTCTAAATTCATTCCTGTATCTGTGGATACTAGCGTTTCTCAGACTTATATCAAAGCAATCCTGCACATTCTGTTCTTTTTTTCTCTAGGTGTTTTATTTCATAAAATTATTTTCATTTATATCAGTGGTGTATGTGCCAATTGCACATTCATTTTAACTTCAAACCATATTTTTTTAATATCAGTATGACAAACTTGTCTATTCAAGTGTTGCAAATAAAACTTGGGATGGTTTAAAGCTTATGCTACACGTAAAACTCCTCTAAATACTCACACGCAAGTCTGTTTATGTACATTTGAATTCATTTCTCTAGGGAGTAAACTCGTAGACATGGGACACCTCTCCTATGGAGAGCATGTGTCTAAGTATTAAGGATCTACCAAAGTACTTTGCACAGTGATCACATTACTGTGTGTTCCCAAAGAAGGTTCTAAGGGGTTGAGTTTTCCATGTGCTCGACGCTTTAAAACAGCTTTTCTAGTATGTTCTCAGTATGGTTGGCTACGTGCTGCACTTTGAGTGTCAGCAGATCTGTGCCTTTTTGAGTGTATTTATTTTTCACTTTTATATTTTATAGGAAAGCATCTTGTCAAACCTTAATTTTAAAACACTGGGGTTTCGGGGGCTGGAGAGATGGCTCAGGGGGCTGGAGAGATGGCTCAGCGGTTAAGAGCACCCGACTGCTCTTCCAGAGGTTATGAGTTCAATTCCCAGCAACCACATGGTGGCTCACAACCATCTGTAAAGAGTTCCAATGCCCTCTTCTGGTGTATCTGAAGACAGCTACAGTGTACTTATATATAATAAATAAATAAATCTTTAAAAAAAACACTGGGGTTTCAGTATATTATTAGTATAATTAGTAATAAGAATTAAAAACAATTCATGGTTAAAACTCCTTTATTTATTGAATTTCTTTTTTATATTTCAAATATTATCCCCTTTCCTGGATTCCCTACATAAACCCCTTAACCCACCCCTCCTCCCCCTTCTTCTATGAGGGTGTTCTCCCCCCCACCTACCTACCCCTTTCTGCCTCCCTGCCCTGACATTCTCCTACACTGGGAGATCCAGCCTTGGCAGGACCAAGGGCTTTTCTTCTCACTGGTGCCCAACAAGGCCATCCTCTGCTACATATGCATCTAGAGTTATGAGTCTGTCCATGTGTACTCTTTGGGTAGTGGTTTAGTCCCTGGGAACCTTGGTTGGTTGACATTGTTCTTCTTATGGGGTTACAAACCCCTTGAGTTCCTTCGATCCTTTCTCTAACTCCTCCAATGGGGAGTCCTTTATTAAACAGGTAATTTGGAAATACTTTCTCACTCTGACCCGTGTCTTTATTTTTTAAGTACTAGCCACTTGTTAAACATAGAGACTTTGAATTTTGATAAGGTTTAGTATTTCAGATTTCATCAAAGGAATTTTTATCTAACAGACTCACAAAACTTCTTTATTTTTCTAGAATTTTTAATGTTGGGCTTTATAATTATGTTTATAACACATTGACAGCTAACTTTTCTGTACTTTGTGCTTTTTGTATTTATAAAATATATTATTTCTCTTCTGAGCTGACTGAATTTTCATTATAAATCATATCTGGTTACACCTAATCTTTGACTACATTTCCTGAATACAGTCTTCAATTTTTATAACATTTTTAAAAACATTAATTGATTAATTAATCAATCATTTAGTGTGTGCTGGAATTGATTCATTTAATCAAGTTGGACAAGTACATTACACACTGATTCACCTTGCCAGTTCCTATTGGTCTATTTTCATAAAAAATATGTCACATATTTACTTAGGAAGTGTTTATAATAAATACTGTTAGAGTAAGTACTTTTATTTTTGCTTAAACCTTTGTCAGTGTGAAAAGTTTCTTTTAGGAATGTAGGAAGATTTTTAACTACAAATTAAGCTTAAATTTTGTCTATGTATTTATGTCTCTCTCACATATATGTATATATATAAATATATACATATATATGATGATCAAGGTTATTGATTTCTTCTTGAATAAGTCTTATTAAATTGCAGGCTTCAAAAGTTTGTCTTTTAAATGTATGTTAATGTATATTGCATACTATTGTTCTTGTGGATTGTATTTTATTTCATTCTTTTTATGTTCTTCACACATTTATTAAGTGGATGATATGTTCAAAATTAGAAAGACTTCATATTTATTTTGTTCCACTGAAAAATATCAACATAGTTGTTGGCTAGGTTAAACTTCAGTTGTGGAGGTCTATGATTTGTGAAGAATGAAACCCAAGACTCAGTACGCAACAGCAAAGTATGATTATTCTGTAGAGAGCCTGCACGCAGGGGTCTACCATACTTCCAGATGAAATACAAGGGCACAAACAGTCCAGGGTCAATTTAACGCCTTTTAGGTTAAGAGTAAGTGACTTTAACCTTTCTTTCACTTGATTGGTTGGCTCTGTCTCTGGAGTTATGGGTGCCTTTGGCTCCATAGCCTTGCCATGGCTAAGGCTATGGAGGATTTGGAGAATTTTTGCTGATTATATTTGGCTCCAGCTAGGTGGTGGGGTACCTTCTACAGCTCCTGAATGGCTGACGATGAGGTTGGACTCGGGAAGGAGTAGAGTAGCTTCCTGATTGGCTGTCTGTGAGGAGTAGTTTTTCCTGGAATTGACGTGTTTCAGACCTTTCCAGTTCTGGGAAACAGAAAGTTAGGCGTAGTTCAAACTGCCAGTGTGCAGCCAGTCATGGAATCAGCCTGGCTCTGGCTAACTCTGTCCTCTCACAATGTCTTTCCTGAGTTGGTGGAAGCTGAGCACTGAGCTGTTTGAGGTCCTAGGTTGTCATGCTATTCTGCTTGGCTGCTTTAGAAATTTATATAGCTGGACAATATTAATCGAAGAAACTTATTTTTCACAATTCTGGAAGCTAGAAGTTCCAGAGCATGATCTTGATTGCAGAACCCCTCCCTGTATAGCAACATTGCCTTTTTGTTTAGCAAGGCACATAGGAGAGAACGCTCTATCTCCCTGTTCCTAGCTTTACTAACAGATCAAACTTATTGCATTAATATTCTATATGAGAAGAATTTCATTTAATTCCCATTTCAAAATTGCTATGTAAAAATATACTTTATTTTACGCCTAATGACTTCATTGGTGGATGTTAAAATGTACTGACCATACTAGAGAGTATTGGATTATGAATTACATACAAACTTGGTTGGAAATAGTATGTTGACCTCTAAACACACTGTTAAATACTGTGAAGGCAACTTCTAACAGTGCCTGGTGTACAAGTTTGATATCTGATAACTTTAATGTCTGAAATAGAGGACATTTTGCTTGCACTGGAGGCTGCTAAACAATAAGGGAGAAAGCTACTTAGGGTTGCTGATATTTGTGTCTTCCCCAAGGAAGTGGCTTGAAGAGTTTTTTTGAGACTGTCTACCATAGTTATGTTTATATTGAATGAACTGGTCTTCTCTTGTTTTTCCTTGAGAGAAAGAGAGAGAGAGAGAGAGAGAGAGAGAGAGAGAGAGAGAGAGAGAGAGAGAGAGAGAGAGAGAAAAGAGAAGAGAAGAGAAGAGAAGAGAAGAGAAGAGAAGAGAAGAGAAGAGAAAGAGAAGAGAGAGCATTCATATGTTTGCCAGTGAAGGCCAGAAGAGGAAATTGGATTCCCTAAAGCAGGAGTAACAGACAGCTCATGTGGGTTATATGTTGTGAGTACTTGGAACCAAACTCAGATCTAAGCCCTTTTTCAGGATCCCTTGAACTTGTTTTATGTTTTTGAGTCTTTGAAGATAAAAGAACATGACTGTTGATAATTTACACGCTTTCATGATTAAAATTTGAACAAAAATGCCTAAGAATTTATTGTTTTAAACTCTTCTATATTATTTCTGATTATTAGCAAATACATAATTTAACACAGAGGCTGGAAAAGGCCCCAAATGATTTGTTTTTCTTGTTCTTCCTATTTAAGAAATCAGAGGGAGATTGTTTTTGTTTTTTGTTTTTGCTATTCATTCAACTTTGGAATCAAAAGCTTTTTATTGAAGGAAGTTACAATTATAGTGTAGTATAATTGAGTTACTTAGAACTAGAAAAATCTGAGTCACAACTTGTGCCTGTAGGAGGGTTATCTAGGTACTATCTCTGAATAGTTTTTTAATGAACAGCTTTGACTATTCTGTTCTTGTGATGGATTTTCTTTAAAAGGAAACAAGGCAAATCCACGTATTACTAAGTGCATACTTAGCAGGCATTGTTTGCTAACAACCTGGGGTCAGGCACATTTCCTGCATAAGTATTTCATCAGAGAATCGGGTTCCCTTTATATCGTCCTGATAAACCAATGCTAATGCTTGGCAAACGTGGAATGCCTGTTACAGGAGATTCTCCCTGACCTCTTGGCTTGCAGTAGGTTCAGTGTTCCAGCAGTTAAATGGAATCCCATATAACATATCATGCTATAACTGATTGTGGGGCTGTCTTCTCCATGAATTCTGAACTATACGCTATCAGAACCATGGTTTTCTTTTGGGGTTTCTAGCATCCACAAAGATCTTGGTCAGTAATAGATTCACAATAATCCTACTGTAAATGAATAAATCAACCAATAAGTGATTCACTGAGAAAGTTGTAAGATGAACTCTTTATTATATTTTAGATGGCTTTTTAAAATAACACAGATTGAAGTTTTAAATAAAAGAATTATTTGGAAAAATAAATTGAAATAACCATGGCAAGCTCTCTGTAGATTGAACCAGTGCTTTGTGAGCTTTTATGTGTGTTTATATGATTTTTCATTAGGATTTCTTATTTTGAAGGGATGGTACTATGAAAATATAAACACCTTTGTTTTAAATAACCATTCAATTTCATTTCTTAGACTTTTTCTGATTAAATTTTACTTTGACTCCAAAAATTTGCAGAGAGATCATAGCAGAAAATTAACTAGCACTAAAATATTACAAGTGGTATTATTATTATTATTATTATTATTTAATTATGGAGATAGATAAGAAAATTTCTTCCTAAACTAGTTAGTAAGAGAAAACCAGAACAAGGGAAGGCTCATAAAAAAATCATTTTAGTAAAGAAGTCACACCCAATTAGATTATGAGATATGCACTGAAAATAAAAAAAGTCGAAAATATAATAAAATCCCAGGTTTAGTTAGGAGCCTGAGAGCAGGAGGGGTATCCAGGAGGACAGCATTTTCCTCAAAAATCAAAAAAATTTTCTTGTTATACACCAAGAAAATAAACCAAACTCTGAGCATGTATGTCATTTAGAATCTAGAAACAATCAAGGTTCCTGAAGTCAAGACTGCTATGGAAGAAGAATAGAAGTTTCCAGCATTTCAGAAGTTATTTGAGATGGTGGACATAGAATTTTCTTGCAGCCCAGATGGACGATTCATTCCAGATGTCAACAAAATCAAATTCAATTGATAGAAGAGGCTAATAGAAAAGATGTTCACAAGAAGGGCTTGTCAGGACCTCCTCCACATTTGAGGATGCATCAGAGCCGCAAGGATGTTGTCTTCTTCATAGCCTAAGCCCTATTGGTTGTGATTATCCAGAACTGTAAATTAAATAGCTTTGTTATGAATGCAGCTTCAATTGGAGAGTTATTTAGAAAGAGAATAAATGATATTTCATTTTCAACTCTTGGTGTCAATGTATTTTACTCAGTTGCCTTAATTTTTAATAACATCAAGCTCTGTAGTAAAGAGAAGAAAAAAATTGTAATTACACCAAGTTGGGAATCTATTGTTACATAGACTAGTTCATTACACCAGTAGATACTCTGTTGCTAAGAACATAGTTACTTGCCATTATTCCTTAATGTCTAACACACACACACACACACACACACACACACACACACACACACACACACACACACACACCTCTTGCAATATACAGTTCATCCTACGTAACTGAAGAAGAAACTGAAGATGTTGCATAAATTGACCAATATCATTCAACACATGGCAGAGATCAGACATAAACTTTAATCTATTTCCTTTAAAGTTATTATTTTTATTTGTTTCAAAACCTGAAAACAACACAAAGCTAATAAGCTGTCAATAGCTCAGTTCTTGGCATTCAATCAAGAGATCTTGAGTTCAGTTCTTAGTACCAATGAAAAACAGAGGGAATGGTGGTATATCCATGTAATCCTGTAGATTGACACACACACACACACACACACACACACACACACACATGCACACACACACACACACGCACGCACGCACACACACACACACACACACACACACACACACACACGAGTTCCTCGATCTCATTGTCAAGTCTGAATCCTAGAGCTCAGTAAAAAGAGGAGAAGGGGGAGGGTATTGGGGGAATGGACTGATAAAAGTGGCCTGGGAGGGTTGCTGCTATTGAGATATAACATGAATAAATAAATTGTTGAAAAAAAATATGTTGTCTCACAAGTAAGTCAGATAGCTTTTTACTCAGGTATCCATACATAAGTATGCAGTGCAATGCATCTCAAACCAGTGCACCTGCACACATGCATATATATGAGCATATACATAAATAGAAACAGAAAAAACCTTGCATATTTACCCAAATGTAGCACCATTTCATTTTTGTTCTTTAATTCCTGTCAAATAACAATAAAACTATAACTTGCAATGACTAGAGAGTCTTAACTAAAAGAGAGACACTACTCTTTAAGTAATGTGTTCACACTAAATAGGCTTACCATAGTATTTATTTGAACTATAATATGTCAATAAGATATTTCAAAAATATCAATTTTAGTAATTAAAATTGGATTTCTTTGTAAATTTTAACGATTCATTTAAAAATTTATAGTTAGACATCAAAATTCATGCTAGAATTATCTCCACCAAGGACATAACCATTTCAGTTAAAATACGATAGCTTGTAGAATCAGAAACTTTAAGAAGAAAAAATAAAATACATGATGAAATGTCAATTAAGTCTGGCCTCATTGTGACTTAATGATAGTGCATGCGGTCATTACTGCATTCATCTCATGGATGAAACTCATTCGTGGCTCTTGTCTTCCTGTCATTCAAAATTTTGAAATAATAAAAACTTTAAACATGGGGCAAAATTTGGTATCCCATGATTTTAAATATAGCATTCAAAAGGTCGAAACATGTGAGGTGCCTGGAATTCTGTACAAAATTTGTCTCTATAGGGAGTTCCAGAGAAGCCAAGGTTGCATTGTATATCCTGTTCAAAAAACATGAACTGATCAAATAAATAAACAACCTAAAATGTAATTCTTTGTAGATTTCTAGACCTTATAAAAGTTTTCTTTTTGAAACATATGTTTAGAATCTTTTAATAATGAAACAGGACATTTTTCTAAGGTCCTTGCTTCCAAACAATAATCAACATATTCTGTTATCATTTCTACATTTTTATTTGATACTATCTTTATATATCTGTAGGTCTTTATAGACCACATATGGTGATTGTTACTAAACTTTCCATCTTTAGTAAGATCAACGGGAATGCTCTGGACTTTTAAACAAGCCATTTTCATTTAACCCTAAAGCCCGATAATCTCATTATAAAATTCTACTGTGGCTTTTACCCCATATCTTCAGTGATAAAATAATCAACACACTAGTTTCAAACTCTTCTTTCTCATTTTATTTTTTGAGTTAGGTTATCCTGAAGTCCATTTGCCCTCTACTTGACCGTTATTCCAAAGGTGGCCCAGAATACTAGGTCCTTCTGCATTCACCTCCCAAATGTAGATTCCACATGTGTGTCACCAGACCTCACTTCCGGTATTTAATAGAAGTATGGGTGACTTTGCATTGATTGCCATTTTCTGTAAAAAAGCATTGCCGATGTAGATGCATATACACATACTTTTCGTTCAAGGAAACATAAAACAAAATTTTTCCCAACAATTGTGTAGAACTGTATTATAAATGGCACAAAATCTGCCACGCATGGCCAGTTCTACCATTCATGGTCAAGTTAATGTCTGTCCCGCTCTGGACAGATGGGTTTCTATTTTTAATATCTTTAGGTTTAGAAATTTTCTAAGTCCTCATGAGTCCAGCACATTTCAGTGGTTTATATTTTATTGGTCTCTGAATACTATTTTTGAATAATAATTCCAAGAGCTGAAATATAAAGGATTCATAATCATATTAGGTAAATGAAGGGCAGCAGATGTATCATTAGCATAATGGATAAATTGTAGGACAAGATCAATTAGTAAAGGTCCTATGAATACTCATAAAAATTTTAATCTGACCTTATGCCCAACTACATTTTGTATTCCAACAGAGGGAAACAATCTCTTTCAAAATTTTACTGTAATCAAGACCCACATTAAACCTTTCATGTGTTTTAAATATGTCAGGTGCATAAACTAAATTTATAAAGCAATTATTTCTTTAAAATTAGGTATTAGTGAGGACCTTAAAAGGATTCTAAGCTATGAACATAAATACTTATGTAGAATAGGCTGGAATAGTCATGTTCTGTTATTCTACCTCTATCTTGTTTCCTAAATGTGCTATTTGCAATTAGTTTTTATTATTTTATTTTTAAATATATTTAATTAACATAAAGATAAATGTTTCACTGTGATATTTTCATGGATATGCACACACACACAGACACACACACACACACACACACAAATATACACATACACACAGGAACAAAGTTTTAACTCTCCTACAACTATCCTCCCACTTCTCTTCAGCATACTGTCTTCCACTTTTACTGGTCAACCTCTTTTCCTAGTCTCCTCTCTGTTTTATTTCATAATATATGTATTCTACTACTCTATCTTGTTCCTTCTTCTTCCTCCATCTACTTTATTGATGGAGTAAAAGATGAAGTTCGATTCTGCAACAAAAGAGGGGAGAGAAAATTACCAGATGATAAAGTAAAGGTATCAGGTTACTTTATGAATGGTAGCAACATGGAGAAGTGTTAGATTTGGAAAGGCTGGTGGAAAAGCAATCAGAAAGCAATACTGAGTGAAGATGCATACAGCTTTGTGAGATTGAGATGGCTGCTCTATGAGAGGGCCTTTGGCCATAGGAACTTTGATGTGGGCAGACGCTATTGGCTGATGACTTTTCTGGGATTGGTGGTTGTCCATAAGAACCAAGATAACTTTGAAGGGTAGGGCTAGAGTGAGCTTAGGCTGAGTTTTAATTTAAGCATAGAGAAAGGAGTGTCATGAGGGCAAAATTGTTTTAATACTTTCATATTTAAATCAATCATTACAGATTAAGTGAAATGTACTAAATTTTCTGTAAAGGTACAAAATTTAGAAATAATATTAAATTGGTATTAAGTCATGTATAGTAGTGCATTTCCTCATGAAAATATGTATTTTTACCTTCTTCCACATTCACAATTACATAGTTATCAGTTTGGGATAGTTTTTCTTCTAGTCTTAAAAATAAGAATGGTTCTGTATCTGCACTGAAATGTGTTCCTCCCAGGAGCTAACTTCACCATTATAGCAGTTCAAGCAGACATTGCTTAACAAAAATGAGGTTTTTGCTGTGCTTATTTCTAGGATGTTAATGTGTTCATTTATTAATTAATTCAAACATGGTTTTTAAAATAAATGATATTCGTAGTGTCATAGTTCTAGGCACTGATACTTCAGCAGTCAACAAAACCAACCTCATATGTCTTTTCCATCCTTGGATCTGACACTGTGTAAAGTGATCTACAGCAAATTAACTACTCACAAGCTGAACAGATTTAATTATTGTGGTGCATTCAGGTTTTTGTTTAAATTGGAGCTAACAATTGTTATTTGTCCCTTTTTCCTTAGGAACAAATACACAACTCATGTATGATGTTTTGGTTTTGCAGATGTAGTCAGGAGTTAAGTCATAGCTGCCAGTCTTATCCTTTCTTCATAACGTGTCATGGTTTTCTAGCACCTTAGTCTTCTGAATAGATATCTTATTGATTCTTGGTTTGTGCTGATTAACACAGAATATATACCATTATCAATAACCTGTGAAGCTTAAGCTTTCAGACTGTCTGATGAACACACATTGAATTTAATGATGAATATACCCCTGTTTTTGTTAGTAAATATGCTACATTTTAATTTATATCATTAATTAAAATAATTCATTGTTACATATGATTACTTCAAACATCTTCTTAAGCTAAAATTTTGGCCACAAAATAGATCTTCTTAACTGCCAAAGGAACTTTGGGAGGCATAAATACAATTCTCTAGATAAATCTATGGCAGATAAGTTTTAATGCACTTCAAAAATTGCTAAAATAGGTTATGTCTGAAAGGGATTTATAAAAATAAAACAAAATCATAAAATAAAATAAAGCTATCTATCCTGAAGGAAAGTGAATACTTTAACCATATCACAGAAAAATAAATTCATGGAATACCAGGAAGGATATAAGCTAAACACGAGATGGCACATTAAGCTCGGAAACTTCTCTGTTGATAAAATTATCTGAACTATAGAAAAGGCAAAAATAAATTCTCTTGAAAGGAAAAGTATCTTTAATGCAGGTCCTAGAGAATTTTTACAGTAAATTTAAAAGCACAACTTAACTTTAAAGTTGGCAAGCATGTAAGGAGCAATTCCAAATGATTGAGATACAGGAAAATAGGGTATTATATTTCAATCACCTCCAGACACTGAATAAACCGGATAAAGAAATAATTAGACAAAAAACCTTAAAGCAATAAGAACATAATTACACAGATACAGGCAACAATCAATAGCATCTTAGATGGAGTTTAAAATATCCCAATATAAATTTTACCTACTAAAAATAGAAGTGTAAAGAGAAAACATTTAAGTGTGGTTTATAAAATTTAAGGGGAGCAGTGAAGTGCACGATAGAGTTTCAGCATTCCACCAGAACGTGATGAGAAAATACAAGGAGACATAAAATATAACTGAGGAAAGTGGATATAAAAGTGGTCTTGGTGCCAGTCGTGCTTTGGGGAATAAGCAAATATGGAAATTATCTGGGACAACTTTTTGGAGGTTATGGATTGCATTACTCCCCTACTTCCCCCTATTCCAGGGGGTTCTTGTCATGCCTGGCGAGGAAAATAAAAATGAAATATGTATGCTAAGATAAGTGCTCATAAATGATTGACTGAAAAACCATGGCATGATATATTTAGAAATGACATTTGCAAACACAGTGGGTTACAGTTTTCAGAAATAATGAGAAATAATTACTAATTACTAATTAATTAATTACTAAATAATTACTAATTAATAATAATATAATGATTTTTTAAATAATAAAATGATGATGATGAGAGGAAACCTTTAATAAAATTCAAAAGACAAGATGAAATACTGGAAGACAATAACATACAAGATTGATGATTAGACTTGATGCCAAAGTAACCTTTATTTCCTCAGAAGGAGGGAAGAAACAAGTGCAGTACACAAGTTGTGAGAATACATGGCTTGGGCAGAACCCAGAACATTTTTTTCATCTTCTCTAACTCTCACCCTGTCTTGTTCAAGAAGCTTCTAGCCATCATTCATATGTTCTAGGCCTAGAATGTTTCAGCTTCTGAGACTAACTGCTGAGTACACTGACCGTTTCTAGTTCTTTCTGAACTCTGGCTGGCTGGTTCAACTCAGCTGTTCTTTACTCAAACTCTTCTTTAAGCTGACTGATTCAGTCTTGCTTCTGTCAGCTTCTCACTTAATTGCTCTGCTTGACTAACTCTGGCAGTTTGTTCTAATCTTCTGGATTCTTTGTAGTCTCTGGCTCCAATTACTCCCACTGACCTGCACTGAACTGAATAAACTGACCGCAATTGACTGCCTCTTTTCCCTGTTCTGCCCCTCAATTAGATGTCATTTTAAAACAATGGTTGTTGATGGATATTGATCACACTGTGAACATGATGAAGTGTTATTTACTGAAAAAAAAAACTGTTTCTAGTTATGATATTGTTCCTTATCACACACCTTAGCATGCACCTTTAATCCCTCTGACTGGAATACTGACATACAATTAGTATATACTTTTAATCCCAAATGATGAAGGTAAAATTAGTTTGTAGACAGAAGCATCCATGTTTAAAATAATATCCAATTGAGTGACAGACAAAATGATGAATCAGGAAAAGTCTTGACAGAATAGGATATGTCCAATTCTCATGAGAAGAAAGAGGAAAGGGAAGCTACTTAAGAGAGAGCAGCATAGAAAGAGAAGAAAAGTAAAATCCACTTTTACCAGAACAGTTTTACAGAGTCAGGTTGAAGAGAGAAAAAGCTAGACACAAGACAGAATGAACCAGAGAATGAGAAGGAGCCAGAAAATTACAATAGATTGCTAGAGTTCAGTAGAGGCTGAGAAGCAAGTTTGAATAAGTCAGCTTGGAGAAGTGTTTGAACCAGAACAGTTGAGTTGCACCAGACAGACAGAGTTCAGAAAGAACTAGAGAGAATGAGCTTATTCATCAGTAAGTGTCAGAGCTGAAACGTTCTAGGCCTAGAACAGATTATATAATCGCTAGACGTTTCTAGGACTAGGCCTAGGTTAGCAGATAGAGGCAATAAGCCTCAGAGATGACAATTGCCTCAGGAAAATAAAAGCTACTTTTACATATGTCTACTGCCTTCTACAAATTAAATTTACCTTAAAGTTATGTATGTGCCAAGGGAGTGTTTGTATTCCAACCAGAGTATTAAAGGTTTGGAGCATGCCTGTATTCCAACCAGATTACATAGACATAGTTCTCAGCCACGTTGCTGGCTAAAAAATTTGTCTTCGCTTGAAATATATGAAAATATTTATTTTATGAGATTGTTCACTCCTTTCTTGAAATTTCCTGACTATTTGCTTTAGAATGCATTGCAAATAGCAAAATCTATGGATGCTCAAGTCCCTTAAGCAAAATAGTCAGTATTTTTAAATTACCTATGTACCAGGAGATATATTCCTTGAATTAATATCTGGGTTTCTTATAATGCTTAATACCATGTAAATGCTATATAAATAGGTTTTGGTACTGAAAGGTTTTATGGATTTATAATCGAGAAAAAGGTACTTTTTCCTGTATGTCCTAAGAGATGGTGAAATAGAAAGGAATCGTGATTCTGGGTAAAGTGTTAGAATAGAAGCTGTATGTCTGGCCTGGTGAAGGGGACTCCAAGCTGATCACAACTTCAACTCGGCCACCCTCTTGTATGGGGTAGCATATGGAGCATACACAATCATCAGTACTGGTGAAAATGGAATGGCATGTCCACCCTCAGAACAAACCTCACAAGATGCAGTCAGTTACAGGGTTTGACAAGACAGCGAACCCTTCAGTAATGTAAACCTAAAGAGAATCTCACTGGGCTATTTTGTATGACTAGGGTACTTGCTGGGTACCATAGTGAGAGGGAATTTACTGTTGGAAACTAAACTATACTGACTGTGTTATAAAAGGGGAAGTGGACAAAATACAGAGCCTGATTTTAATATGACACACCCTGAAGGGAAGACACAGACCTGGAGGGCAGCTGAAGTGAACAAAAGAGCCAGGCATTGATAAGCCACCAAGTTCAGGTTTCAGGAGCTCTCTGTACAGAGTGAAGCTCATAGGGGAGTTACACTGATTTAAATTGTCAGGAAGCATATCTAACCAAATAGTTTGTTGCCCTAGAACTAGAGGTCAATGTGTGGATTAACCTCTGTAACCACATTCACTGCTATAGAATCTGAAAACTTCGAGTCTCCAGTGGTCTTCTTGACACCCACAACTTCATCCTTCTATCATGGAGATTGAAATTTAGAAGGTTCAGAAAGTAGAGATTAAAACTTACTTATTGTAAAATAGGAGGACAAGTCACTACCTGGACATATCTTTGTAGCATCATTGTTTCCCACACTCCCAATGTATTTGCAAACCATTTGGCGTTAAAACATTACCTCCCCTAGGGTAGTAGAGGGTACTTGAGCGAACTTCAAAGTCATTTTTCCAATGCAATTAGTCCAAAATTTAAGTTGATTTATTTTTGCGTGGGTTAATTAATACTTCCCTGAGTTCTGTAAATTTGAATATCTTAATGCTGATGCCCAAGCCACATTGTTCTCCCAGCCTATCCTACAACCTTGTTTTTGTGCTTTTATGAGCAACACTGATCTACTTTCTCCTTTCTTCATCCAGGATTGAAAGCAATCCATGCTTCTTTTTATTATCTGTATCTGAAAGCAATCAATGCTTCTGATTCATCTTTCTGCCTGCAATATTAGCAAGTCTCACTGACCATATTTGCAGCAACTCAAGATTTGTTTCTGAAATTTTTCCATTACATTCAACTATGATGACCATAGATAAATGCCATCCTTTGCCTTCTAGTCTTTATAAGTAGCCTCTTCCTAATGTTTGTACTCTATTCACACTTTCTAATAGTCTGTTTTCTTTTTATGGAGATTAGCTGTGGTTACTAAAAACACAAACATTCAAATTACAAATTATATTCTTCTACTTCAAATTTCCCAGTGGCTTTCCCTGATAGTAAAAGGAGAATGGAGATTCTTTGTTTTTCTGTGACAGTTCTCCTGGGGTGTCTTAACACAGAGTATTATATTGCATTTTTCCATTCATACTGTGTAAACCTATATTCAGAAATCAAAAGGTTTCCTGTTTCTTTTTTCCCCATTACACCTTTAAGTACAGTAGTTGTTACATTTAACATTAAATCCACTGATTTCAGAAATGAAAGAAGTTATTCTGGGGAAAGGGTTATTGTAATAGTGCAAGGAGGAGCCTATCTCCAGGGGTCTGTTGGCAAGAAATTTTCATGTAGCATCATCATATTTTCTTTCTTTCTTAATTTTTAAAAATGTATGCACATAACATCCCCGTGTCAGCTCCTCCTCTCGTCCACGTACTTCCTTATGCAGAACCCCCCCCCCCACAAATCCCTCTGGATCCTTTTCCTTTGGAAAGGGAAAGTCCCCTCTAGTTATTACTCCCCCACCAATCACATTGCTGCAAGACTAGGTATGCTCTCCCCCACCCAAGGCCAGACAAGGCAGTCCATTTTGGGGGAATGGATCGAGAAGAAGTCAGGCAAACTGGCAACAGATTCAGGGACAGCTCCTGCTTGTGTTATTGGGAACCAAGCTGCTCTTCTGCTACAAGGGGGCTAGGTCTAGCCCCTGCTTGCTCTTTGGTCTGGGATTCAGTCTCTGGGAGCCCTCCTAAGAGTCCAGGCTAGTTGACTCTGTTGGTCTTCCTGGGAGTCCCTGTCTTCTTTGGGTCCCTTAATCCTTCTCCTAACTCTTTCATAAGACTCTCTGAGCTTCTTGTAAAGTTTGGCTTGGGGACTCTGCATCCTTTTTGAGTGGCTGTTGGGTGGAGCCTTCTAGGGGACAGTTATGCAGACTTTATCTGCAAGTATAACTGAGTATCAGAGTGCCCATGGGATGCATTCATTGGTTGGCCTTTCTTCCAGTCTCTTCTCCGTTTTCATCCATGAACATCTTGTAGGCAGGACACAGTTAGGTTGAAGATTTTATGGGTGGATTGCTTTCCCTATCCTCCCACTGGGAACCTTGCCTGGCTACAGGAAGTGACCATTTTTAGATACATATCCCTTACTTCTAAGAGTCTCATTTGAAGTGGCTCCTATAGACTTTTTGGGGTCTCTACCCTCCCATTCCAGGTCTCTGACATGTCCTTGAGATTGTCCAACCCACTAGCAATTTTCTTTCTCTCTCCTCTGCTCTCCCTATGGCTGATTTACCCTTGCCTCATTTCTCCTCTCCATCTCCTCTCATACCCAGTCTGCTCCTTCCATCAACGTCCAGTATCTGTTCTGTTTCCACTTCTGAGAAAGATTCAACCACTCTCCCTTGAGCCCTACTTGCTATTTGACTTCTTTGTGTCTCTTGATTATGGCATGGTTATCCTGTACATTATGGCTGACAGCCGCTTATAAGTGAGTGTATGACATGCATGTCCTTTTGTGTTGGGCTACCTCACTCTGGATGATATTTTCTAGTACCATTTTATCTTCCTGCAGAATTCCTGATGTCCTTTTTTTAACGGATGTATTGTATTCCATGGTGTAATGAACCACATTTCCCCTATCCATTCTTTGGTTGAGGGATATCTGGGTTGTTTCAAGTTTCTGACTAATACTAATAAAGTAATTATGAACATAGTTGAGCAGGTGTCCTTATAGAAGGATTGAACATATTTTGGATATATGCCCAGGACTGGTAGAGTTGGGTTTTGACATAGAACTATTCTAAATTTTTGGAGAAACTGTCAAATTGGTTTCCAGAGTTGTTGTACAAGATTGTGTTCCCACCAGCAATGTTCCCCTTATTCCATACACTTGCCAGCATGTGCTGTCCCTTGAGATTTTTGATCTCAGCCATTCTGATGCGTATAAGTTGGAATCCCAGACTTGTTTTTACTTGCCTTTCCTTGATGACTAGGTCGCTGAACATTTCTTTAAATGAAGGCTTGGATAATTTTGTTTCATCACCTAACATCTAGAATTGATAGGCAGGCCACATTAAGGGACATCTTTGCTGTTGAAGACACAGAAAACAAGGTGTGTATTGCTGGAAATCCAGGATGAAAGTAGACTCTGGCATATTTCCACAGTGTTGCTCTCTTCTATCTGCCTCAGGGATAAATAACCTTCATTCCCACAAGTCCTGACTCTCTTTGTATGTGACTTAATTTTGGGATGGGGGAAGGATCTAAAGGGTCTCAGACCATGTGTTGGGAAAAAAAGTATGGCGGCATCCTACCAAGTAAGAAATAGAATGTCTCTTTTCTTTCACAAGTTGAACAAACAAAACCATGGGGTGAATCAGGTAAAAAGAAGAAGGTGAAAAGATGCAGCAAATTCAGTGGCCACCGGAAAACTCACTGGTGAACAGAACTGAGTCAACAAAGAAGCCCTAGAGGTGGAAAACAGCTATGCAGAATGAAAACCAAAAGGTATTTGTTTACATTGGGCCATGGTAATAAAGTATAAAACATTTAATTTTAAAAGTCTGTGCAATAAAAAGATGATCTCTGCAGCTTCCTTCTTTTGTTAGTTTTTAGAGTTCCTATGATTCTAAGTTTTGTTTCAGTTCCATTTTCTGTGAAGCTAAATCATTTTGGTTAAAGTTCTTTTGTCTCTTTTGTTTGAGTTAATAGTCTTTTTCTCTCAAGAGAATGGAGTCTGAACAGCTTAATCAAAATCCACAATTCATTTCAACATTATATCCAAAAGAAAAGGACATTGCACAGAATTAAACAGGCAGGTAGAATTGCTACAATTGCAGCGGGAGTCAAGGCTGTTGTTGTAGGAAATGAATCTCTGCCTCATGAGACAAGGCAGTTGAGGTTTGAGCATTGAAGCAAGGTAGTGGAAAGTATTGGAGGACTTTTGAGGGATGAGGCAATGTGATTGGGATACTGCTGACTGGAGCTCAAGGAAGTTAGCCTTCTTCCCTCTCACAAACTGAGAGATGGGCTGTGCCTTTTTAGATAGTTAACATTTTAAGAGTTCCAGAAGTTTTTGTTGGGCTGTAAATCAGCAAGTAACCTGGGATGAAATTTCCTTCTCACGCAGATAAAGAGTTTACAATAACCAGAGTTCAGAAGTAAGTGGTCTAAGAAAAGCAAGTCAGGGGCACATAATCTGGAAGAAAATTTGCTAATGTCGATTCAGACTCAGTTAGCCTTAAGGTTAAGGGCGCTTTATCATTTATCTTTGTAATAATGACACGATAACAAAGCTTATGAAGAATAAGAATAAAGGAGTCTGCAGGGACCCTGGAGAGTTCTTGTTTCAAACCTGCCATCAGAATATATTATAGTTTCTAGTTCATTGACTGTAACAAATGGCATTTAAAAAAATTGTATAGTCTACATATAAATAAATATTTTTTAATAATTCTATTAATATTTTCATTTGTTTGGAAGTTATTGATTGCATATCTTCCATATACCAGGTCTAGGGAGTACAGATTTATTCATCAGTGAATAAAATATTCAAAATGTTCTGTAGATCTAGAGATGGTTCAGCCATGAAAAGCAGTTGCTATTCTTCTAGGTCACTGATGTCTGTTTCTAGCACCCACATCAGGTAGGTCATGACTGCTTATAACTCTAGCTCCAAAAAATGTTTAATAAACTTCTTCTAGATTCTGCACTTACCTGGCATTCTCTCACATGCACATGCACACGTACAAACACACACACACACACACACACACACATACACACACACAAACACACACAAACAGATTATACAAATAAATTATAATATACTATGATCATGAATATAAGAGTGCAATAAAGAGCAGGCCAAATTTATAAAATGGCATTCGCTCACATGCACGTGCACACATACAAATACACACACATACACACACAAACCCACACACACATACACACAAACAAACACACACACAGATTATACAAATAAATTATTAGAATATTCTATAATCATGAATATAGGGGTGCAATAAGGAACAGGCCAAATTTGTATGTAGTAAGGCATATGCTGGTATGTTCCATGGGGAAAATAAAAGCAAAGGAATGGAGATATACTATCTTTATTACAATTTAATTTAATACATGCTCAGTGTTTGATCCTTAAGAAATTGTTCACATTCTGAATAATTGCTAAGTTTGAAGAACTCATTGTAAGATGAAGAATCAGAGGTATTTGTCAAACTTTAATTAACTTAATCTCTTTCTACAATGTACTTTCTTTTTTTTTAAATTTTCATCAGCTTATATTTATTTATTTATTTTTATTAACTTGAGTATTTCTTATATATATTTCAAGTGTTATTCCCTTTCCCGGTTTCCGGGCAAACATCCCCCTCCCCCCTCCCCTTCCTTATGGGTGTTCCCCTCCCAACCCTCCCCCCATTGCCGCCCTCCCCCCATAGTCTAGTTCACTGGGGGTTCAGTCTTAGCAGGACCCAGGGCTTCCCCTTCCACTGGTGCTCTTACTAGGATATTCATTGCTACCTATGGGGTCAGAGTCCAGGGTCAGTCCATGTATAGTCTTTAGGTAGTGGCTTAGTCCCTGGAAGCTCTGGTTGCTTGGCATTGTTGTACTTTTGGGGTCTCGAGCCCCTTCAAGCTCTTCCAGTTCTTTCTCTGATTCCTTCAACGGGGGTCCTATTCTCAGTTCAGTGGTTTGCTGCTGGCATTCGCCTCTGTATTTGCTGTATTCTGGCTGTGTCTCTCAGGAGTGATCTACATCCGGCTCCTGTCGGTCTGCACTTCTTTGCTTCATCCATCTTGTCTAATTGGGTGGCTGTATATGTATGGGCCACATGCGGGGCAGGCTCTGAATGGGTGTTCTTTCAGGCTCTGTTTAATCTTTGCCTCTCCCTTCCCTGCCAAGGGTATTCTTTTTCCTCATTTAAAGAAGGAGTGAAGCATTCACATTTTGATCATCCGTCTTGAGTTTCGTTTGTTCTAGGGATCTAGGGTAATTCAAGCATTTGGGCTAATAGCCACTTATCAATGAGTGCATACCATGTATGTCTTTCTGTGATTGGGTTAGCTCACTCAGGATGATATTTTCCAGTTCCAACCATTTGCCTACGAATTTCATAAACTCGTTGTTTTTGATAGCTGAGTAATATTCCATTGTGTAGATGTACCACATTTTCTGTATCCATTCCTCTGTTGAAGGGCATCTGGGTTCTTTCCAGTTTCTGGCTATTATAAATAAGGCTGCGATGAACATAGTGGAGCACGTGTCTCTTTTATATGTTGAGGCATCTTTTGGGTATATGCCCAAGAGAGGTATAGCTGGATCCTCAGGCAGTTCAATGTCCAATTTTCTGAGGAACCTCCAGACTGATTTCCAGAATGGTTTTACCAGTCTGCAATCCCACCAACAATGGAGGAGTGTTCCTCTTTATGCACATCCTCGCCAGCATCTGCTGTCACCTGAGTTTTTGATCTTAGCCATTCTCACTGGTGTGAGGTGAAATCTCAGGGTTGTTTTGATATTCATTTCCCTTATGACTAAAGATGTTGAACATTTCTTTAGGTGTTTCTCAGCCATTCGGCATTCCTCAGCTGTGAATTCTTTGTTTAGCTCTGAACCCCATTTTTTAATAGGGTTATTTGTTTCCCTGCGGTCTAACTTCTTGAGTTCTTTGTATATTTTGGATATAAGGCCTCTATCTGTTGTAGGATTGGTAAAGATCTTTTCCCAATCTGTTGGTTGCCGTTTTGTCCTAACCACAGTGTCCTTTGCCTTACAGAAGCTTTGCAGTTTTATGAGATCCCATTTGTCGATTCTTGATCTTAGAGCATAAGCCATTGGTGTTTTGTTCAGGAAATTTTCGCCAGTGCCCATGTGTTCCAGATGCTTCCCTAGTTTTTCTTCTATTAGTTTGAGTGTGTCTGGTTTGATGTGGAGGTCCTTGATCCACTTGGACTTAAGCTTTGTACAGGGTGATAAGCATGGATCGATCTGCATTCTTCTACATGTTGCCCTCCAGTTGAACCAGCACCATTTGCTGAAAATGCTATCTTTTTTCCATTGCATGGTTTTGGCTCCTTTGTCAAAAATCAAGTGACCATAGGTGTGTGGGTTCATTTCTGGGTCTTCAATTCTATTCCATTGGTCTATCTGTCTGTCTCTGTACCAATACCATGCAGATTTTATCACTATTGCTCTGTAATACTGCTTGAGTTCAGGGATAGTGATTCCCCCTGAAGTCCTTTTATTGTTGAGGATAGCTTTAGCTATCCTGGGTTTTTTGTTATTCCAGATGAATTTGCAAATTGTTCTGTCTAACTCTTTGAAGAATTGGATTGGTATTTTGATGGGGATTGCATTGAATCTGTAGAATGCTTTTGGTAAAATGGCCATTTTTACTATATTGATCCTGCCAATCCATGAGCATGGGAGATCTTTTCATCTTCTGAGGTCTTCTTCAATTTCTTTCCTCAGTGTCTTGAAGTTCTTATTGTACAGATCTTTTACTTGCTTGGTTAAAGTCACACCGAGGTACTTTATATTTTTTGTGTCTATTATGAAGGGTGTCCTTTCCCTAACTTCTTTCTCGGCTTGTTTCTCTTTTGTATAGAGGAAGGCAACTGATTTATTTGAGTTAATTTTATACCCAGCCACTTTGCTGAAGTTGTTATCAGCTTTAGTAGTTCTCTGGTGGAACTTTTGGGATCACTTAAATATACTATCATGTCATCTGCAAATAGTGATATTTTGACCTCTTCTTTTCCGATCTGTATCCCCTTGATCTCCTTTTGTTGTCTGATTGCTCTGGCTAGAACTTCAAGAACTATATTGAATAAGTAGGGAGAGAGTGGGCAGCCTTGTCTAGTCCCTGATTTTAGTGGGATTGCTTCAAGTTTCTCTCCATTTAGTTTAATGTTAGCAACTGGTTTGCTGTATATGGCTTTTACTATGTTTAGGTATGGGCCTTGAATTCCTATTCTTTCCAGGACTTTTATCATGAAGGGGTGTTGAATTTTGTCAAATGCTTTCTCAGCATCTAATGAAATGATCATGTGGTTCTGTTCTTTCAGTTTGTTTATATAATGGATCACGTTGATGGTTTTCCGTATATTAAACCATCCCTGCATGCCTGGAATGAAGCCTACTTGATCATGGTGGATGATTGTTTGGATGTGCTCTTGAATTCGGTTTGCCAGAATTTTATTGAGTATTTTTGCGTCGACATTCATAAGGGAAATTGGTCTGAAGTTCTCTTTCTTTGTTGTGTCTTTGTGTGGTTTAGGTATAAGAGTAATTGTGGCTTCGTAGAAGGAATTCAGTAGGGCTCCATCTGTTTCAATTTTGTGGAATAGTTTGGATAATATTGGTATGAGGTCTTCTATGAAGGTTTGATAGAATTCTGCACTAAACCCGTCTGGACCTGGGCTCTTTTTGGTTGGGAGACCTTTAATGACTGCTTCTATTTCCTTAGGAGTTATGGGGTTGTTTAACTGGTTTATCTGTTCCTGATTTAACTTCGATACCTGGTATCTGTCTAGGAAATTGTCCATTTCCTGAAGATTTTCAAGTTTTGTTGAATATAGGTTTTTATAGTAAGATCTGATGATTTTTTGAATTTCCTCTGAATCTGTAGTTATGTCTCCCTTTTCATTTCTGATTTTGTTAATTTGGACGCACTCTCTGTGTCCTCTCGTTAGTCTGGCTAAGGGTTTATCTATCTTGTTGATTTTCTCAAAGAACCAACTTCAAAAGAAGAAAACAATAATTCAGATATCACAGTTCTGTGGTTTCTGGAACTACAGTCTATTATTTTCCTAAGAATGGTCCTTTATTCAAATAATGTCAAAATGATTTCCAGTAAATAAAGAGAAGGTGCAAGGGAAGTAATTATATCAGTGTGATTCCATCCGCATTTGTTGAAAGGGTATTCCTTGCTACCTGTACATATGGTCAGTTTTTAAAAGAGTGGTATGTGGTTGTTTGTACTCACACTTATTTTTTTTTAACTTGACTGGTTAGCTATTTACTCTTTGGCTTGTTGATGTCTCCCCTAATTGGACTGAAAAGGTGTAGTTACTCACCACACTATAAAATATTGAAAGGTGATAGAAGAAAAGCACTTTACTGTTCTCGTGGGGGAAGAAAATTTCCTATCTGTAATTGTTTTGCTCTCTGAAGAAATATATCAGACTGCCATTTCCACGTGAACTTTCTAGATATAGTGTGACCCATTATTTTAATGTCAACAGAAACAAGCCCTTGTAGTGTGTCTCTGCTTTTTGTATGCTCTAGTTAACCCAAGGGACCTTTCAGCTGTAATTTGCCAAGAAAAACTGCAGTCTGACATTCCAGAGGTACAGACTGATTTCTAAGCCACGGGGTAGCATTCAGAGTGATAAATTGTGGGCAAAAGCAAGGAAGAAAAAAGGAGAGAGGTAAATCACTTCATACTCTGCTCAGTGCTCACTAATCATCCCCAGGGTCAAATACCTTTCAACACTATTGGCTTAAAAAGCAACAGGAAAGCAAGCAAGCAAGCGAGCAAACAAACAAACACCAACTTTTAACTCAGATTCAGTTCAGTTCAAATTGAGCTTGCTTTTGTATGTCTTTCACAATGAGTACTAATTCTGGAGTCAAAATGAAACTTGTGATATAAAGGGTATTGCTTTCTGCAAGCGAGTGCATGAAATGGAGCAAGGAAATATTAACTGGAGCATGGCGGTAGCCTGCCACAATCATCTATCTCCTTATACCTCCATTCTGCGTTTTGCTTCCCAAGCTGAGGAACAGTGCAAATACCAACCAGTGGGCATAGACATGAGTTCATCAAGGTCCACATGTTGATGACAAAAAGTGCATCTGAGAATCACCCTTTCTGGGCAGAGACACAGAAACTCTGTTTGTCCTTGGGCATCCCTGAATGTGACAGAGGACACAAGTATCCACAGAAGCATCTCTGAAAGAAGAGAATGAAGGACTCAGTAAATCACAGACAGAAAAGGGGCAATTCACAGAAGGATAGGCATGCAACCGTGCCTTTCTTAATAGTTCATTTTGCTAGAGAAGAATACACAGTGGAACCATGAAAAGAGGCGATATCAGGCAAGTTTACTATCACCATAGTGGGGGGAGGGGTTGGCTTGCATCTGGACTTTTCATTGTCTTTATGCTTCTGCTTCATCCTTGAGATGTTAAAATAGTGAGTACCATGAGTTAAGTGTCAACGCCCCAGCCACTGGACGGCAAACTGAAGTCCCAAGTACCATATATGTAGGGTTGTCTTCTCGTAGACCTAGTGGAGAGACCTGTGCCCTGGTCTAGGTCATTGTGCTTGACTTTTAAAACAATCTTTATATATTCTGAATATTAATCTTTCGTTAGATATATAGCTGGCAAGGGTTGCCTCCCACTTTGTGGACTTAATTTTTACTCTATTCATTGTACAGCTGGCAATTTATGATTTTATTTTTGTTTTTATGAAGTTCCATTTGTCAATTTTTGACATTTATTCTTAAGCAAATGGAATCCTGTTTAGAAAATGCTTTCTTGACTATACATGGACTGACCCTGGACTCTGACCTCATAGGTAGCAATGAATATCCTAGTAAGAGCACCAGTGGAAGGGGAAGCCCTGGGTCCTGCTAAGACTGAACCCCCAGTGAACTAGACTGGTGGGGGGAGGGCGGCAATGGGGGGAGGGTTAGGAGGGGAACACCCATAAGGAAGGGGAGGGGGAGGGGGATGTTTGCCCGGAAACCGGGAAAGGGAATAACACTCGAAATGTATATAAGAAATACTCAAGTTAATTAAAAAAAAAAAAAGAAAATGCTTTCTTAATACATATCATATAGAACATTGCCTACTTACTCTAATGTTTTCTCCAGTAGGTCTTTGATTTGCTTGGAATTAGTTTATATACAAAATGATAGGTACAGGACTAATTTCAGTTTTCTGCAGGTGGATATCCAGTTCTCCTAACACCATTTATTGAAGATACTGCCTCTTCTGTACAGTATGCTCTTATCATCTTTGTTAAGTATTGGATTACTGTAATTATGTTACATATTTGGCTTTTACATTTTGATCCATTGGACTACATTGCAGTTTTACTGCCAGTACCATATTGTTTCTATTACTATGGCTTTCTAATATAGCTAGAGGTCTGGAAGGGTAATCCACTAAGCTTTGTTCTTTTTGCTCAGTAGTAACAAAGACATGAGGGGCAGTTGCCATGGGGATAAAACTGTTTTGGTTATCTTGGGTCTTTTGTTGTTCCAATTGAAATGTATATACAGTTTGTGAATAATGAGACAGGAGTTTGAATCTGTAAGTGGTCATTTCCATGATAATTTTTCTACCAATCTATGAGTAATATATCTTTCAATTATCTAGTGTTTTTATTGCTTTCTTCAGAGGTTTAAAGTTTTCATTTTAGAGGTATTTCACCTACTTTGTTAGGTTTAATTCTAGTTATTATTTTCTTTGAAACTATTGTTAATGGGGATATCTCTGTGATTGTTTTCTCTGTATATGGTCTTGGTTCTTAGAAAAGCTGTTGATTTGTGTAGACTCACTCAGTACTTTCTCACATTGCTAAAGTGTTGATCAATTTTTAATGATTTATTGTTAGAAATTTGAAGAACTCTTATGTTAATATCTCTTATTTGTGCTGACCAAACAGGAATGAATATGGGGGCCTCCACTTGAGAATATAGGCCCCCATCTCCAGGGTACATACTCTTAAAACTGATTTTCCCTTCCCCAGAAACCAGAATTTGGCTAAAGATCATCAGTCAGAGACAGGGAGATGTAAGACTCCCCCCATCTTCATGGTAGAATATTTACTGGTTTGATTTTGTACAGGTCTTATGCAGGCAACCACCAAGGACCTGAGTTATGTGGTAGCCTTGTCATGGCCAGAAGACAATGTTTTAACCTATTTTCCAATCGCTTGCTCTTAGAATCATTTCAAGCTACCTTGCATTGTGGTCCATAAGATTTGGTAGGATGAATTGATGTTGATATCCCATTTACATTAGAGAACTCCATTGATACTTGTTCTTTGGATGTTGATCAGTTAGGAAATTTTTTATTATCTACTGGGCACTTCACAAAGAAACCTCAATGATGAAGTTACAGACTTGCACTAATCTGAGAATGCAGAGTCACATACTTAGAAGGCAGTTTGGTACTATGCCCCCTTGGCCTAAAAAAATAAATGAATTAATAATAATAATAATAATAATAATAATAATAATAATAATGGATTCACATAGGAGCTTTAGGCTCCCAGCCATTCATTCTGGTGGATTTTCTGTATTTCACATGTACCTTCACATAAGGATTAGGCCTTAATCCAATCAGAAAGAAGTTGGTTACAGATAACTTTTATGCCACTAATTGCACAGATAGTCTTAACTTCCCATGTTGGAATTGCTGTTTACAGTGGCTCAGACCTGGTTGAGACTGCTTATGATTCTTCACATCAGTAGCTTACATAATACCTTCTGGCATTATGAAAGCTAGGGACCAAGGAGTAAGCCTCCTCGCTAGTATCAACTTGATGTCTCCATGTCCTATGGCCAAAGTGTGTGGTGTCTTTATCAAAAGAACATTTCAAAGGAGAAACTTAACTGATAGAAAACAATTTTTTTAAAAAAGAAGTCAAGTTCTGAAAGGAAAACAGTGTCTGATTATCAATTCTAAATGCATCCTAAAAGTACAGAAATAGAGGAACTGGTAAATGTTCCCTTGATTCTGCACTAGGAATCATTTTCTTTTGTTTAAGTATTCCTATCATATCTTTAATGCATTTGATAAATTATGTACTTCCATAGATGAGCTTTTATAATATATTTTTTCCAATTATTTTGTATAAGGCATAAATATTAAGATAATTTTGTTGTGTATGATTCTTTGATAAATTGAATTTTAACAAGGGTTGTGGACAGTTGGCTATGGGAATAAAGTAGAGAACAACATGACATATCTATTCCAATTCTCTGTGTTTCTCTTGTGAAAGGTACACTATACATTGTAGTAATCTGCTATTACAAATCAGAAATCTGGTTCTCTCTGAACATTCTGTTCTGAAGAATGAAAGCTCTTGAGTTGTTTTGTATTGTTTATAGAAAAGCAAGTATATATTTATAATGTGTGTGTGTGTGTGTGTGTGTGTGTGTGTGTGTGTGTGTGTGTGTGTGTGTGTTAAGCGGGAGTAGCTAGTTATTCAGCACCTAGAAATTTGATCAGAGATGTCTTAAAACTAGATGGATTGGGAATAAAATCGATACCACACAAAGTTTGTAAGGCAGAGTGTTAAGGTGTTGTTCAGGGGAGTTATTGAGAAATGAACCATAGGATGAGCTGCAGTGTAGAAGCTTAAATGTGCAGATGTACGAAGAGCAGAGCATAATTTTAGAAGACAGTCATCTTTGAAAATCAAGTTCACGTTACAGTTGTGTGCCATTTCATTTCTGAGATTTAAAATCGGATAACCATGTCATTCCTTTTAGGATCAGCTTTTTTCATTGAGTTGGCTGATTGACTAATTTATGCATCAAAGTTCATGTATCTGTTTTATTAATCTGAAAATAGTAGAAAATAATAATACAGCAGTGAAACATGTATCTACTGGGGAATAAGTTGGTATCACTGAAACTGTAGAATACAAGTCAAGGCAATGAGGGTGTGTGACTATCTTGGTATGATGTCATCACCCCACCCACACGATGACTTCTACATTATGTGCAAACACTGATGTATATTAAATGTGTATAGAGATCCATATTTAGTATTCTTTGCATTCAGCAGTGTGTAGTAGCAAGAGTTTTGGCTGACATATATATTTTTAATGTTTTTACTTTTGCCCTTTCCTATCCTCTTTAGAAATTCTTATACACTGGAGGTTTTGCCTGGAGGTCTGAATCGACTCCCAGAACCCTTTTTCCTGCCAAACAAACTCAGGCAGGGCAGAGGGGCATCAAAAATCCTGAGGGCTTGCTTGTGATATGGGAGTTTGAATAATTTATTTTTCTTCCTAGTACATTTGCCTTTTTTTTTTTGTCTTATGGTACAAAACACTATTTAATCTTTTGAAATGCAAAAGAGTATTTTGGTGTGGATAAATAGCTGTGGTTTCTCTATTTGCTGTAGCTCACAGTAGAGGCACATACTAAAATGAAAGCATGTACTCTTGCTGGGAGCTTTGCACTCAGACAGATGAGTGCATCGGGATTGGGTGGATGACGCTTAGGAGATTTTCATTAAGATGCAGGTGCGTGTGTAGCAGAGGATGGCCTTGATGGGCACCAATGAGAGGAGAAGCCCTTGGTCCTGCCAAGGCTGGAACCCCCAGTGTAGGGGAATGTAAGGGCAGTGAGGAAGGGAAGGGGTGGGTGGATGGGTGGGGGAACACCCTCATAGAAGAAGGGGGAGGGGAGATTGGATAGGGGGTTTATGGATTGGAAACCAGGAAAGGGGATAACATTTGAAATGTAAATAAAAATATCCAATAAGAAAAGAATGAAAAAAATTTACAGTCTGAGAGCTGTCAAATAAAATAAAAAGAAGATGCTGTGAGTGGTGCAGTTTGTTTCAGATAGTTTTGATCTTCAGAATGCCCTGAGTAAATGAATCTGTCTAGAATATTATTAATTTGACCTTAGGGTTGAGGTCTTTTGACTTAGACTTCCAGTAGCAAAAGTGAGACTATGTAGTTTATTAGCTAGAAGGTTTCATAGTATGGCTTTACTCCTACTCCCTTGTTGGTAAGCTTCCTAACAGAACTCAAGCAGCTTCTTAACAGTATATGGTCTATAACCTCATGAGAAAATTGAGTGAGTTATACATGGCTCTTAAACATGAGACACACAGTAGACACTCAAAACTATTTTTGGAGAAAATAGATTATATTAATAAGATTATTTAAAATCTGGGGTACTATCAGTGGCACTATGAAAAAATGATATACTTCTGTATGGTGTTCTGAAGTTTGAAGAACAACATAAATTCAGTGGCCTTGCCAGTTTTAAGCAATGGGCCCTTCTCTGGGTCAGGGGCAGTTGAATGAATCTTAAAATCCAGAGACCAGCAGGCAGTCTGTTGTCTTACAGAAAAGTGGTGGGTGTTCAGGTGATGTGTTTAGGAATGTTTGTAACTTGAATGTAATGCTTACACTGACTGGGAATCAGTCTAAGGATTTTTATAGTGTGAAGAGTAAACACTAAGAAAGCAGCCATTGGGAAGCAAGTACTTTTCTTTGTTGTGTACATGTGTAGAAAATAGATGCTTTCTACGCTCTAATAGCCGGCATGCTATTACTTGGCAAAACCAAGCTGTAAACCCTGCATCCACACACTTTGAAGCTGTATACTATTTATTCCTAATTTCATTCTTCAGCTGGCTTTCAGTTCTTTGTTTCCCTTCTGTAGTTAGGAAGCTGTCAAAATTTAGTGTTATAGTAAGATATGAATATGTAACTTTACTTTTCCCTCTTTGTGAATGTTATGGTTCGTACCGATTTCAAATCACTAGCGATGATCAGGACTTGTGTTTTATTTTTCTGTCTGGCCTAGTGAACTCAACTTCCCTATGTTGAATTAAATGGGGCCAAGAATATTGCCTGATTCATTTTAAAATTTCTTTTTATTTTTATTTATGTATATGTTCATGTGTATGTGTGTTTGTGTGGTGTGTGTCTGTGGCGTGTGTGTGTGTGTGTGTGTGTGTGTGAGAGAGAGAGAGAGAGAGAGAGAGAGAGAGAGAGAGAGAGAGAGAGAGAGAAGAGAGAGAGAGAAGTTCTCCATGTGTAGCAAACCTCAGAGGCCCCGAAGGTACGTCAGATTCCCCAGAGGTGGAGTTACAGGTCATTGTAAGTTACACAACATGGACGCTTGGAACTGAACTTAGGTCCTGTGGATGAGCTGGACATATCCTTAGCTGCAGAACAATCTCTTAAACCACATGCTTACTTCAATTTTAAATTTTGCAAATAATAATCACTAAGTTTATTTTAGTTTCATGACAGATGGAAAATTTTTTTGATTGAAAGCTACATATGCAGCTGGAGCCGTGGGTCCATGAGTACTCTTTGGTTGGTAGCTTAGTCCCTGGGAGCTTTGAAGGGTTTGTTTGGTCGATATTGTTCTTCCTATGGGGTTGCAAACCCCTTCAGCTCCTTCAGTCTTTTCTCTAACTCATCCATTACAGTCCCTATGCTCAGTCCGATGGCTAGCTGCAAGCATCTGTATCAGTAAGGCTCTGGCAGAGCTTCTCAGGAGACATCCATATCAGGCTCCTGTCAACAAACACTACTTGGTATCAACAATAGTGACTGGGTTTGGTGGCTGCATATGGGATGGATTCTCAGGTGGGGCCATCTCTGGGTAACCTTTTCTTTAGTCCTTGTTCCATTCGTTGTCCCTATATTTCCTACCATGAGTATTTTGTTCTCCCTTCTATGAAGGACTGAAACATCCACACTTTTGATTTTCCTTCTTCTTGGGCTTCATATGATCTATGAATTGTATCATGGGTACCCCTGGATCATGTCTGAAGGAAATATGAGGGCAAAGTCCTGCAAGCCCTTCTTCTCTTAAATTAGGGCTATTATATAAAGGGAGCAAGATTATTATGCCATGTGAGGAAGCAGTGTCACTTCTCATCAGAAAATGCTATGTTCAAAGTACCACATTAGAAGAAAAGCAAGCATCCTAAACAGTTTCAAAGTTAACATTGTGATCTCACCCACTCAGCCTCTAAGCCTTATGAGAAACAATTTTCTCTATGACCCCCTTGAAGATGTTGGATATGTTGTTCATCTTTGTAGATGTTGAATATCTTGATCATTCTTATATGTTTTAAATAATCTTATAAATTATAATTTAGTCTCATGGGTTTTCTTACAGCAGCACAAATGGGTTACAAGAACAGTTTTTTGCTTGAAACTAATTTTAAATCGACTATATGTGGGATGTAAACTATGTCTCAAGCTTGGTGAGTAGAACAGGTTGAGACCCTAGGAGCTCCATGGGTGCACACATGAAATGGTAGGTGCCTCACTGCTTCCTGCCAAATTCCTGGTCTGGAACATGGGCTACACTTCTCACTTCAAGAAATGTGCCCTGTGGTCACATAACCCAGAACAGAGAGAGTTCTCTATGCTAATGCAGTACCTAGAGGCCCTGAGCGTTTAGCCAATAAGCTTCCCTTCCCAGACATTTCTTCCAGCAAAAGGTATTTAATCTTGGGTTCACCCTGAGAAGTTGGTATTGAACACGTCCATTTTCCATGATGAAAAAATAATTAACAGTTTGGAACCAAGGACTTTCACTTTCATCTACAAACACCACGGGGAACATGGAGCAGGCCTTCACCTATAGAGCCACTGCCTAAATCTCCCATAGAAGGTCCATCTACACGCCCAGACATAACTGCTGCCAAGCTGAGGACAATCGCCGCTGAGCTGAGCTAAGCCTTCCCCCCAGCCCCGTGGTATTCCTCAGTCTCAGGTCTTTTCCATTCTTGGCTCTTAATGGACTGACTCCCAGTGGCCTAGATATCCAAGAGCCTGAGAACAACCATGACCCCAGCTTGGTCACGGGCACAAGGTCTTCCGACACCTCGTTCCCAACTTCCGCGTCTGGTACCCTGTAGATGACTGGGTGCAGAAGAGGGTTCAGCTTCCCACATTTCAACCTGCATTTTCCTGCCCCTGAAGGGGTGTCATGGTGCTTCCCGGGAGCCCAGCCCCAGCCTGGAGATGGCATTGGGATAAGTGCACTTACACAGCATTTGGCCTTCCAAATAGCCCTGCCCTTTAGAGGAGGCAGAATGCAGACGAACAACTATATTTAATTTTTGCTCCTTCTAGGAAGGGTTTAAACATAGTCCCATTGAGTGGCGTTAAATACAAAATTGGTTAAATAACTCCACTGGAAGTAATCCAAAGCTAAAAGGGACACATTTCTCTTTGTATGTGCATGCGCCAAGTCAAGAAAAACATTTAAGCAAAAAACTGTAAGAGTTCAAGAAAAGGAAATGACAATATTGCTAAAATAGAGGGAAGTAAGCACCAGATTATTTCGAGGTAGGAGGAAAATACATAGTATTTGTCTATCTTGCTTGATTTAACAATAGCTAAAAAAAAAAAAAAGTAAAAAAGTGGGGCTTGAGCATCCTAGAAGAAAATTGACCCAGTTAATAATAATCAGTTTAAAATGTCAGTTCTTTAAATGCTAAATGCTTTTGTCTCCCAAGAGTCAGATATTGAAATATCTAATTGATAATCTTATAAAACATTTTAGCTTCTCATTTTTATTCATTATCTAAAAGATTATCTCTAGTGTTATGCTTATTATCAATTTTCAAAATATCAATTTGATTAAGTGATTGACATATTTATGGAGTTGCATTTTAATAAGTGGCACACACACATATCTCTCCGGAGTACTCTGTGCTTCTGAGTTGTGGGAGCTTTGTTTCTTTGTTGTGCATGTTACCCCTCAGCCGATGGGGAATTTAAATGAAGATGAATGCACACCTTCCTAAGGCTTGACCTTTACATATACAGTAGATTCTAGAATATGCTAAAGAAGAGTTATTTTGGATTGTGTTATTTTCCTGTTAAGTGTCTTGCAGTGACTGGAGTTAGTCGGCAACTCAATACAAATTCAACAGACTATTTTGAAGAAAAAATTTCTAATCAATCAATCAATCATCTTGACAAAGAGAGCCCTTTTATGCCTGACTACTTACCATTCCAGAGGTATTATGGTGGAAGGAAAGTTATTTGCTTGTATTTCAAATATACTGCCTTTCTCTTAACTCATTAAATCTCTTAAATATATTATAAACTAATTTTAAAAATTGGACCTACTAGATAAAATGGCTCATTATTTAATCTATTATAAGTTTCCAGCTGGTCTCAGGATATTAATTTTACAACGCCCTAATTCATCCTTTTCTGTATAGCCACACTGCATTTTGAAAAATGTATACCAATTTAGCTGTGCCTTATCACTAAGCCGTTGGATGATTTTATTTTTTCTAACAGCAATGCTCAAACCTTTCAACAGGGTTTACAATGCTTTCTAACACTTTGCCTCCCATATTATCAAGGTTCATTTATATCCAATTTCCTTATTGTTCCTTGCAATCCAACCAAATTGGCCTTTTGTGTTTGTGTGTTTCTTGAGTATGTGATTCTATCCATATATAGGTTAGGCTTCTTTGTTACTTTCTCTGACACATAAATTTCTGCCTGTTATAACACTTTTTTTTTACACTCATTGTGTTTAATGTTTGACTTTCTCTCTAAATTTTAAATTGAGCATGCAGGACCGTATCTTCTGTTTTTTTTTTTCTTTTTGCTACATGCCAATATTTAGAATAGACTGCAAATTAATCATTGTGCAACTGTACTGAATAAATGCATGAATTGAACACTTAGACTAATGTTGAGGGTGTTTTCTTTTTCCTTTTTTTCTTTTTTGCTGACCTAAGAAATCATAAGTCTAGGTAGAAACTACTATTTGTGTTTGAAATCTGACATGTAATTATATCTTTTGAATAAAAACAGTGTGATTAAGTGAAGAATAAATATACTTCTCATTAAAATAACTGTCAGCTTTGCTTCCTGAGAAATTTGTAGTAGTGGTGTTGCATATTAGATAAAAAAAGCTGTTCCAAATGTCTAAGTGTAAAAGAAAAAGGAGGAGTCTTTTTTAGACATCAGTTTATACTACATAG
Source organism: Rattus norvegicus (assembly GCF_021556685.1). NCBI lineage: Eukaryota > Metazoa > Chordata > Mammalia > Rodentia > Muridae > Rattus > Rattus norvegicus. The sequence continues at coordinate 37,621,532 of NC_141538.1, read as the reverse complement.
TACATATTGTATATTAAAGTAATACATGATTATCTTGTATATTATGGCTAGGAATGATCTGAGAGCAAGGTAAGAAGTAATTTTGTAGTGTATTATAACTCAGTTGTAAACATTTTGGAATGTTTGTTGTAAACCGCTCTAATATTATGGCCTAAGTTTGTGAAAGATGCTTATAAACGGTCTTTGATGAGGTACCTCGCCAGAGGATGCTCATAAATTGCACATTTCAGCTTGAAAAAATAAGCATATAGATGAATTATTTGTAACTTTTTAGTCAGTGATTAGGCATGTAGAAATTTAGATATTAAACTAGCCTATTATTGTTTACTTCAATAACATGGAGTTCTAAAAGAGCTTGGCTTTCTTTGTTCCTTAAATAGTCACTAAGAGTTTTCTTTCTTCTGTATACCATGGTCTATTTTTAAATCTTAAAAGCAGAGTTTGGTTATTAAAAGACTGGAAAAAGGAGTTAAAGTCAATGTCTTCATTTATTCAATTTCTATCTGTGTACAGCATAACAAAGAGAGAACAGTTTATTGGACCACTGATGTCCCCACCTTGTGAATGGCCAAACCCAGTTTCTGGAGGAGCTGATAGTGTTCAGCATGTGTCCTGAGAATTTGGATATTCAAGCAAAATCAATTGTTATTCTGTTCATTCTTCCTTGACTGATGAAGAAATCTAAAAGAGAGTCAGACAGAGAGTGATGTGCATATTAATGACTAGTGATTCAAGAAATAGTTCAAGTGAATATTACATTCTAGGAAGTAATTTTATAGTGAATTACTTGAAAGTCTGAAGGGGTAAAAAGGGGATCCTCAGGAAAAAAAAATGAGATTTTGAGAGAATCACACTTTTAATTTTTATGACATGTATTGAAATTTGCGCGCGCGCGCACGTGTGTGTGTGTGTGTGTGTGTGTGTGTGTGTGTGTGTGTGTGTGTGTATAGGTCAAAGAATAATATATAGGACTTGGTTGTCTCTCTTTACCTTTTGACTCCTGGGTATTTAATTTATTCCCTTAGGCCTAGCCTTGCTATAATAGTCTTAGGCTATTGAAGCTATGGACTCAACCTTCTGTTTCCCTGAAAGCACTGGAAATGTAAATGTCAGTTTAGCCATTCCTTGAGATCTAAGTTAACATATGAAAAGGTGAAAGTATATCTCTAGCTCTCCCTAGAGACCTGGTTTTCCAAACTACCTAAAAAGAGATGGAAAAGCTGTGCTGTGTTCCTTAAAGGAGATAATGCACTTTTCCTTCCCTGAGACCTCTTGTCAATGTAGATGCTGGCTTCCTCTCAGGGAGTATATGGCACTGGATTGTCTACTTTTCTGAGTTAAGCCCCCTTTCTAACTGCCTGGTTTTATGGCTAATGTAAGGGCAGACTGCCTAATAAATGGCACTTGAAGAGGGCTAGCCCATGGTGGAATGGTTACATTTACATTGGTATATTTAGTTATAGCCTCAATGAGGTGAACCAAAAGAAAAGCCTGTGTTTCATCAGAGACTTGGATATTTCTATGATTTTATCATAATTGACAGTAGAGTGGAATTTTCATTCATTTTGCACAGCCTTTAAAGGTTATGTGATGATCATCAAGTGAATCCAATAAGAGCTACCTCTAGGGAATTGTTAATTTTGGTTGGGGTGCTTGGCTGGAACTGCCTCCTCTGTGGAGGGGTTTGCTTATTTATAGCATGTAAATGATCTGCATGAGCCTTGGAAAAATACAGATGCATTCCTTTGCGTCTAGATTGAAAGAGGAGATTTTGATACAGTATGTGTCATGCCGGGATAAGGGGAATATTTGGGTCAAATGTGAAACTCTTTTCTAAAATGGAGGACATTTTCTGAAAAACAAATCTTTGGAAGAGGACCTTTCCCATATTTGATTTCCTTCCGAGATAGAACAAGGGACGTACACTCAGATCTATTCTATCCTACACCTTTCTCTTGGGAAACACATGGCTGTGAGTGTAGGAGTGAGCATGAGCCGAAGACAAGAGGAGAGAGAGATGAAGATTTTCTGGGAGGGTGGTTCTTGGTGTCAGAGGAAGGGAATGGTAGATAGTATCTGTGAAGGAACAAAGGAGGAGGGGTGGAGAAGGGTGGTGAGAAGGTAAAGGAGCTGATTATAAGTTGGGAGGGGTGAGGAGGAATGGAGGAATGGAGGGAAGTAGGTGGATAGGGGTTGAGAGTTTCAGGAGGTAAAGAGGTATATAAGAAATCGGGTAAAAGAGCAAAGCTGGAAAGGGTGGAAGTCAGAGAGTGTATGACCCTTGGTCAGTGGTACTTCGAGTCACCCCTGAGTGAGACACTGAGAAAACATAGATGGATGCAAAAACAAGAAGTTTATTTTCTGGAGTGTCAGCATCAACCCTTAATCAAGGCAAGTGATGAGAAGGTGACCCCAAGTGGTTATTACAAGCAGTTTTTATATTTGTTTTAGGGGCATGGGTTACATCAGTAAGGTTACAGTTCAAATGTATTGGTTAAGCATATTGGCCTTTAAATCTATTGGCTAGCAAGCATGAGTCAGTATATTTTGAAAACTTTCTATTTAAGAATGTTCCTGTGGGTGGAAAATAGAACTTGGCCTATTCTTGACTTGAGGCAGGTGAGTGAAAGGCTGATGAAAGCCCATAGGGCCCTTCAGAGAGGAGGGTGAGTAGGTTGCGTGGTACTAAAGGATGTTTTCAGGGAGATTTTTGAAGCAGCAAAATCTAGTAAGCTATGCCATTTTGACAGAAGGCCTGAGGGAAGTGTCCGAGAACAAAAAAGAACTTGGGGATAAGGCACTTTAGACCACTTGCAATTTCCTCTAGTGAAATTATTTAAATTGATAAGGATGTGGAAATCAAAGATGCTAAATTCAGGTCAGGTGCGGTCCATGACCAGATTTTCAAAGAATGTGGAAATCAGTCCACAAAATTGACAATAGAAGCTGAGGAACTCCCAGAGTTTAGGAGAGGGTATAGAACTGACTTCTTCCAGGTATTGTCTTAGCCTTACCTTCCCACTGAGTTCACTGGGGATACAGCCTGATAATAACTGACAAAGAGTCTCTCTCTCAAACAGAGAGAGTAGATTGTAAGACATCAGTAGATTGTAAGACAAAAAGAAAGGGGACAATCTAAATTGAGTTTATATGTTACAAATACAAACCCTGAATTGGGGTTGAAGCAGTTACCAGGGCAAAGGTGATGTCTTAGTTTCTGTGGTGTTTTGAATACGTTTGGCCCCCATATACTAATATATTTGAATGCTTAGTCACCAGGGAGGGTAACTATTTGAAAGGATTAAGGGATTAGAACACTTAGCCTTGCTGGAGTGGGTGTGGTCTTGCTGGAGGAAGTATGTCTGTCACTGAGGAGTGGACTGTTAGGCTTCAAAAGCCAATGTCAGACCCAGCCTTTCTCTCTGTCTGCCTTGGGGTTAGGGTGTAGCTCCCAACTATTTTTCAGCACCATACATGCCTCCTGCTATGTTCTCTGTGATTCTGGTAATGGACTAATTCTCGGAAATTGTAAGCAAACCCTTACTTAAGTGCTTTTTCTCATAAGAGTTGCCTTGATCATCATGTGCCTTCACAGCAATAGTATAGTGACTAAGACAGTATTGTCACTGTGAACAAATACCATGACCAAGGAAACATATAGAAGAAAAAATTTAATTAGGGGCTTGTTTACAGCCTCAGAGGATGACTTCATTATCATCACAGCAGGTAATGTGGCACTATTGTGCTAGAAAAATAGATGAGAGCTATATCTAGATCTACAGGTGGCAAGTACAGAAGTGGGACAGTGGTTGGAGAGACTATGCTTGCCATAAGCTTTTGAAACCTCAGAGCCCACTCCTGGAGACATACCTTCTCCAACAAGGCTACACCTACTCCACCAATAAATACCACACTTCTTCATCCTTCCCAAAGAGTTCTACCAACAGGGACCAAGGATTCAAATATAGGAGCATATAGGGTATTCTCATTCAAACCATAAAAATCCAGAGGTTTTAGGTTATAAGTGGTGGTTACTTGGTCCATGTAGCAAGGTCAGTGAGTAGTCATACTCTTGATCACATGGATATCAGTTTAAATACTCTCTATTACTTTATAATTTATATTTTAAATATTTTTACTATGTTACAAGGATATCTTTTTATATATTTTTGGATAAAAAAGGCAAGAAAATTATGCTTCTTCTCTCCCCATTTCATGAGTTTTCTCAAGGGTCTGCAGATATTTGGTATGTGGATTTTGGGTAGATATAATTCACACATACATACACGTGCATGAGTGATAGTAAGATTTGTTGTTCATGTAGTAATATTTCAAGATTGTGATTTTTTAAGTAAACAGTAATCTATGTGTCCGTGCAGTTTTCTGGTTTTGGTTAGTTGTAGAATGCCACATCATTGCTTTCTCATTATATGTGTGACTGAGTACTTTGATTTGCTGTTGTTTTGTTTGTAAATATCACAGCTCAGTTCAGTTGCTTTGCTTATATATTCCCTAACATTTAGTTAATAAAATCTTCAGTACATACAAAACAACTCTTTCTCTATCCACTGACACAAGGACATGGTCAATCCCCTATGTACTCTCCAGAAGAAGAATTTTCTTGAAGTAACTCATTGGTTGTACTCTTATTGAAAAGCTGGGGAAGTCTGTGTCAATTGGGTAGTACACGAAGTTATATTTTATGACTTCTTAACTCTTTTTTTTTTCTTTTTTCTTTTTTTCAGAGCTGGGGACCAAACCCAGGGCCTTGTGCTTGCTAGGCAAGCGCTCTACCGCTGAGCTAAATCCCCAACCCGGACTTCTTAACTCTTAAATAGAACACTATCTAAGATTGTTAATATTGTTAATAGTGCAAAGATTTTTGGTTTTGTTTTCTCCTTTATTCAAGTAGATTAGGTTATTAAAATGATTAAATTAGTTTTAGAAAAATAAAAAAGCCTCATTTCCTTTACATTCTTACATCCTAATACATGTAAGTTAATTAGTGTTATAATATAGAACTTAAAAGAACCATAATCAATTTTCTATGAACCAGAGATGTTCGATCTAGTAGTCATGTCATGAGCAAGAAATACGAAGGACTAGTGAGTGTGAAGTCAACAGACATGGAAAGTCCTTCAAACCTTCAGTGATGTGTCTATTGCTGTGGACTTGAGGTCTGGAGAGTAAAGTGAGGATGCCAAAGGTTAAGAGAGCTAAATTCAGATGGTGTTGCCTTAGGCAAATCCTGAAGCAGAGGTGAGGTAGCTGCTTGTTGTGAATCTTAATGAGCCTCCAGTTGCACTCCATGCTGAGACAGAAAGGACTAGCAAAGAAAATTCTGAATATTGCCTCAGAGTTTACCAGAAATTCCTGGCATATGCTATTTTCTTCCTCCTTCCTTTAGTTCCTCCATTCCTTCTTCCCTCCCTCCCTGTATCCCTCCCTCCCTCCTTCCCTTTCTCCCTCCCCTTCTTCTTTCCTCCCTCCTTCCCTCCCTTCCTCCCTCCCTCTCTCCCTTTCTTCCTTCTTTCTTTCTCTTTTCTCCTACTTTTAATCCTCTACCTCTTCCTCCTCTTCCTCCTCCTTCTCCTTTTGGACAGTTACAATTGTAGCTAACATTGAGTGCTTTCTCCCTAAAACTGTAAAGACCAGAATAACTATTCTGAATCCCCTATTTCAGCACTACCATTTAAGTCCAATCAAGGAACAGTAGTTTTGACACAGAAGTAGAAACCCACTAGGAAAGGAAAGGAAAATTGTCTCTGTCTACAAATTATATTTGTTTTGTTAAAAATTTTTTTTTAGTATTGTGTTTTATAAAAAGACCAGGATATGTTTGGTAGAGCCAGGTATGGTGAGGTGGGAGGGGTGCCTTGGTGAGCTCATGCTGGGTTATCCCTTCCCCTTGAGGTACCAGCCATAGAAAAAATACAGTATCAAATTTATTTAGGGCATGGGAAGGGGAGTTGAGAGGAGAATAGAGACAGAGAGAGGGAGGGAGGAGAGGCCAGCAAGGAACATGTGGAGAGAGAGGGGAGGGCTAAGGGGAGAGAGGGAGAAAGGGATCAGGGAGAGAAGAAAGTCAGAGAAAAGGGGAAGAGAGAACAAGGAGTGGCCAAACAGTCCCTTTTATAGCAAGCCAGGGCTACCTGGCTATTTTCTGGTAACTGTTTGGTACAGCCTAGAAGGAATGCTAACAGCTAAAGAAAATTTTAAGACAGGCAGTAGATTCATTGCAGATAACAAAGGGGATCAACAAAGTGGGGGATATGATCAAAGCTTATGTGTACAATCTATATGCTAGCAATGGATACCTTTGAAGATGACTATTTAAAATAGCCTCTAATGCATAAATACCAAGGAACAAATTTAAGAAGAAAACACAAGACCAGAACAGTAAAAACTGTGGAATATTGTTGAAAGTAAAAATAACGTTTGAAAAATAAACAAACCCTAACCCTATTTTTTAGTTTAATGGAATATAGGATTTTAAATATGCCCTTATGATTTTCTGAAATTATTCAAGATCTGCAGTAGCATTTTCCCTTACATTTCTGATATAAATGTTAAATATATATTTCAATTTTTATTTTATGTGTAGGAGTGTTTGGTCTGCATGCCTGTGTGTATACCACATGTCTTCCTGGTGCTTGTGATGGCACACAAGGATTCAGAAACTCTTGTCCTGGAGATGCAGATGGCTGTGAGCTGTCACATGGGTACTGGGACCCAAACCAGTGTCTTCTGAAAGAATAGCCAGTGTTGTTAACTGCAGAGCCATCTCTGCAGCCCTTTCATCTCTGAATTTAATAATTTGGGTCCTCTCACTTTTGGTTAATTTGGCTAAGAGTTTGTCAATCTTTCTAATACTCGGAAAGACCCAAGCCTTCATTTAATAAATTAATTTGTTTCTACGTCTTTAATTTTATTGTTTTAAATTATAGCTTCTTTTATATTCTGCTTTTCTATATTGCAAAGCCTTCAGGTGCATCATTAAGTTACTAATAAGTACTTTCCCAGGTTTTGCAATGTAGACATTTTTGCTGTGAACTTTCTCCCTAGGATTTCTTTGTTTCCCATAGACTTGGTATGTTGTGTATTTCTCAACCCTCATTGGATATGTTTCCTTCTTGCAGTAGATGAAAATTCACATAGAAACCTAAAACCTGTCATTGAACAAAAAATAATAGAGTGTGCGGAGTGTTCATAATAATACCCCTTCTCCCAGGTTTAAGGAATCATCACTGAAGAGGGTGGCAGAAAGATTGTAAAAACCAAGTGTCATGAACGACCACAAAAAAAAAAAAAAAATCAGTGCTTTCAAAGCAAAACTTGGTTTTGTCCATAGTTGTACATGTGAACTCACAGCAGTTGTGACACTATGCCTAGATCTGTACAAACTCAATCGAGTCAAAAGTCCCTGTATTGTGTGTGTGTGTGTGTGTGTGTGTGTGTGTGTGTGTGACAGAGAGACAAAGAGAGACAGAGAGAGAGAGAGACAAAGACAGAGAGAGGGAGACAGAGAGAGAGAGACAGAGAGAGAGACAGAGACAGAGAGAGGGAGACAGAGAGAGAGAGACAGAGAGAGACAGAGACAGAGACAGACAGAGAGAGAGACAGAGACAGAGAGAGACAGAGAGAGACAGAGACAGAGAGAGACAGAGATAGAGACAGAGAGAGAGAGAGAGAGAGAGAGAGAGAGAGAGAGAGAGAGAGAAGATTAAGAGAAACAGAGACAGACACACATGCGCGCACACACACAAAAAGACATAGGTGACAGAAGTGGGCATGAAATTCTAACCCTGGATAAGCAACTCTTGACAAATGATAACTGCTGAGAAAGGGAGAAGTTCTTTAAGGGGGTGACACACCCAAGAGAATTCAGTCAGCATACACACATTCGATTAGTCTTAAAAAGAAAAAGAACACTATGTTTTGTGTTTAAGGAGGTGTGGTTGGTCTGGGAGGAGTGGGGAAAAATGTAATCATTATACTCTATGAAATCCTTAAAGAAATAATAAAATATTATTTTTTAATTTTGAAGAAAAAGATCTCTTATTTTTATAAAATTTAACCTAGTCTTCTTGAGAGTCTTCTTTGTTGCTTTAAACAAGGTATCCCCCATTTACAAAAGAAAGGATGGTTCACTAGGGAAACTTGCATATTTTTCATTGCAACTCCTTTGGATGGTGTAACATACCGGTCATGTACCTTATGTGGGGTGTGGAAGCCAACTTTCGCCCATGAGCATTCCACCCAGATAAAGTACCTATAAATACTAATGTTGTATGCGTTAATTCAGACCATATTATTGGGCGTGCCTTGAAATTACAAATATGCAATCTAAATTAAAAAAAAGTTCCTGTGGCCATCATAAGGCCTATACAGCATGCTAGGTTGACTGCATACAGGCTGTGGTTGTTTAACTTTGGTTTCGGTGCGATTCGTAACAGTGGGAGTTGGACGTCTCTGACTCTTGTCTGCTCTTCAGACGCTTTTCCTCCTACTGGGTGGCCTACTCCAGCCTTGATATGAAGGTTTGTCCCTACTCTAACTACACCTTGTTATGCCATGTTTGGTTGATTTCCCTGGGAGGCCTGTTGTTTTCTGAAGGGAAATGAAGGAGCAGTGGATCTGGGAGAAAGAGGTAAGGAGACTGCAGTCATGTTGCATTGTATGACAGAAGAATAAATAAGAAAACCGAAAAAAATTCCTGGCTTGTTACCATTGTTTATGGTTTCTGCTACGGGATAGTCATGAAACAGGGACTTGATCATTTCTTGGCATGCTGCATTAGTTTTTGTGTTTGCTGCATAGACACATATTCCTATTTTAATTTACAGAAAGAGAATTTGGCACACAGTACTACAAATGAGGCCCTACTCTTATTTATATGTAGAGGTATAAACACAGTCCACACATATTTCTGTCATAAATGTGTTATATGTACCTTTTTCATTTATTTTGATATATGAGCACATACTCACATACATATATGATTTTATGCCTACTATGTGAACATACATATTCTTTTTATCTTCATATAGAATGCTTTAACATTTTGACTATTTAGTAAGCCATGCCTCTCTGTGTCTGTTCAATTTTTAAAAATTTTTATATTTTACTTTACATCCCCGTCATTGCCCCACTCCTGCTCATCTCTTTCCACAATCCTTCCCCCATACTACCTCTCCTTGTCTGTTCAATTCTTATTGGTTAGAATTCAGTCACATGGTAGTAGAGGATATAAAAATGCCTAGCGAATCAATTTTTAATAGTTCCGGTGTCTTCAAGTCTTTGTCTCTTGCTGGCTAATAGTTTTTTTTTTTTTAAGATTATATTCATTCTTTTAAAAAAGACAAACTAAAAGCTTCATTTATAACTACGTCTCAAAGTTGTGGCTCTTGGTTATCTATCCTTCCTTGTGTTAACTGCCATTATAATTGTTTCAGGTCCACTAACATAAGAGCTTTCTTTACATTCGTATAATGGTGAAACCAGGGAAAAACATTGAGTCATTAATGGCATACTAACAAATAAAACAAAACAAAGTCACAATAAAAGTATTCGTTCATGACAACCATGCTACTTCCATGGGCTAATTTATGCAAACCTAAGAGTGTTGCAAGTTTTAGGTCTTGGATTTTTTTTTCCTTTTCTAGTTAGGGAGGGAGGGCCCTGGAGTAGAGCACCTCTTGTCTTCACTATCTGAAGACAAGAATTCTGTGTTTGAAGATGAAGCGTCGTTCCGTGTGCTTTGGTTTGAAAGCTCAATCCTTACAACTTCATTAGGTCTCAATACTGGATACTTTAAGGGTAGACGTCCTTAAAATATATAAAAACATCTACATATCTCTAGTACTGTCCACTTGCCAAAGTCAAGGTTATATTGCCGCTATTGTTTGTAAGGTTGTTTATTCTCTGCTCACCCTCATTTGCTCAGCTTTGCTTGAAGGCCTTCTGGATCAGTGACATAGACGGGAGCACAAACTCTACATTAGGCCTTTCCTAAAGGGTAAGGCAGCTTCTTATAACCAAGAAGACGTAAGGACTTAATGAACCTGTATAATCTTAAGACCTGTATAATCATATCTTTTTCAATAAAACCCCCTTTTTGGCTAAATGGGTTAAGGAATACTGTTCTTCATGACTGTCCTTCATGTTTCTGTCTTCCTTTCTTCCCTTTTACTTGTATTTGAAAACTGCTCCACTTAACTGCATTAATGATCCGTTACCTCAAGTGAACAATATCAAGCACACAAGGTAAAATAGGATTCAGTGAAGTAAATTTTCTAAGCAGATGGTCCAGTACATACATACTATATACATTATATGTCACATATAATAAATTATATATTACATATATGTTATATAATTATATATATTTTATAACTATACATATTTAATTATATAATATACGAATTGTATTTTATATAATTATATTATTACATATTATAGTATATTATATATAGTATTTGTCCTATATTATTATTTATTATATTACATGTAATATATTAATAAATATTTTACATAGAGAAAGAGAAGCATTATCTTTACAATAATTATGCTAATGACATATTTGATTTTACTTTCACATACTATTAAGGATCAAGTATAAATAGTCAGATACTATTAAGGATCAAGTATAAAATGTAGAAATTTAAAACATCTTCTTTAGTTAATATCTAAATGGTCTTTTTTGCTAATAAATACATTCTTTAATTGTAATTAGGTTTCTATTGAAGTTTACGGCATCATGGTACTTCTTATTATTAGAAACAGAGTGGATGTTAAATGTATATCAAAAATCCAAATGAGGTTTTAATACAGTTTGAACAACTTCTAAATTAAAATAAATTAAAAAATGGAAAATTTAAATCTGCCAATACATTATCTTGTTTTTCTTTTTGCTGTAATCTCTGAATTTATAATCTGTTTCATCCTTTCCAAGGCCAGTATACAGAACAATCCATGAACATAACTTTGTGTGGAAGATGTTGAAGAATATTCCAGCTTTAACCTCTCAACTTAGAAGTGAGCATCTAAAAATCCTGAGTAAGAAAGTCATGTCTGAAACCTGGATCAAAGGTAGCACAGGTATTTGACTAGCATAAGGTATCTGGCAGAATGGAATGCATATATTTATGTCAACTTGGTGATTGTTAAGTGCTTATGATTTTTACTTGGCATGCTAAAATATACTCTTTGGAGATAGTCTATTTTCAGGTATTGCTATTTGAGCAACATTTCACACTTCAGTAAAATTTATAGCATATATTCTTAGTTAAGGTTTCTATTGCTATGAAGAGACACTGTGACCAGAACACATCTTATAAAGGAAAACATTTAATTTGGGCTGTCTTATATGTCAGAGGTTTTATAATCATGGTGGTAAATATGGCGGTATGCACACAGGCATGATACTAGAGAAGGACTGAGAGTTCTATATCTTGATCCATAGTCAACAGAATGAAACTATCAAACTACCTTGAGTTTATGAGACCTCAAAGCCTTCCTCTACAATAATACATTTCCTCCAGTAAGGCCACACCCACTTCAACATGGTCGTACATTCTAATGTATATCACCCCCTATAGGCCAAGCATTAAAACACATGAGCCTATGAGAGTCATTCCTATTCAAAGTACAACACGTATGTTTGTGCATTTGCAATTTGAATAAGTATCCAGATTACTCGTAGTACCCCCTGAGACACAATGGGCTTAATTCTCTAGAATTCTGGTTCATCAGGTCTTGAGTAGAGCCTAAAATTATTTATAATCATTTGTTGATGACACAAACACACAGTACAAATTTATTAGCAATCCACAGCAGTCTTTCACTGTTGGTTAAAATGTTTGCCTACCTGGATGCAGATTTGAGTATAGATATAGGGAAAGCACTTGTTGGGCATAATGTTCATCTTTAGTCTCTTTACCATGGATATAGGAGCTAGTTCAGTATAAATGCATGCATTTGAACCTTTAAAGGGAAGGAAATCAAGAGATATTTTTTTGTATCAAGAAATGGATGTTTTATTACTTACAGAAACAAAGTGATGTCATTGTTTGCAGGTGTGGTCCCCAAGGCATAAACGTCACGCAGAGGAATTCTGCTTGTAAATGAATTTTAAGCATACTTCAGCCCTCTGCACTTGCCCTCTATATTTGCGACTATTTGTGGAAAGTAGTTAATCAGGAACCTGACATGTAAAACCAAATTGAAATTTTGGAGACTCATGATTTTTTGAAAGACTTACATAATTTGAAGGTTTTCCCTCAATGGTTTTCTCTCATAATTGGCTCCATTTAATTAATGTCTAATGGTAAAAAATAAATCATAGGAGTTTGCCATGATTAAAATGATTTTATGGCACAGGGAGAGGGGGACAAATGCTCACTGTTGGGTTGCTATTAGGTTGAGGATAGTAATTAAAAACTACTTTATATTATAAAGTTGTATATCTAATGATGAAAATTTATGATGCAACATAAATGTCCTTCAATGAAAGATTGACAGTCATCAGTTCAATAGAATTGTAGGCACTGGCTATAAAGAATATGTTGCCCTAACCCTTGGTCCCTAGATACGGTCATTGGGGTAGGGGTTAAGAAGACTTAGTATCAAAGACACCGATTCTAGTAGTCAGATCAGAAGCAGAAGCAGACTCATTCATTGCAGAATTGGAAAGTGCCTTTATATTCTCTACCCATGCCCCATTGGCCCATGACATCTTGCCCCTTGGTACTGGCACCATCTGATTGACTGTGCAGTTCATATGCTCCATTGTCATTTGTCTCCATGTACCAGGCAGATCTTAAGGCTGTAAAATGAAGATGCAGTTGTTGCACATGTGTGGACCATTAGTGGACACCAGTCATGTTGTGCTAACTCATCCTTCCTACAAGAATGTACTTGTATGTGCATGCATACGTGTGTGTCTCTGTATATATATATATATGCACACACACACATATTTGCAAGAGGTAGTAAATAGAAGTTCAACAGTAGAAACTTACAAATACCTATAAAAAATCTAAGTGTATGAAAATACATGTATAAATATTTAAAATTATAAGGTGACCTAGATTGACATTTTAAATTTACATACATTTTTTTTCCTTAGTGGACAAAAGTAGAATTGAGTCCTGTTATGGTTTGGGCATGGTTCAAATGTTCCAAAACACTCAATTGTGATTGAAACCATTGCTTATCTGTGGCCTAATTTACAGTGTTGGGAGGTAGTACGATCTTTGGGAGGTGGGTCCTAGTAGAGGACTCTTTTAAGTGATTTTGCTATTAGATAACATATTTGCTAATCATTGAGTTCTTGTAAGGGATTATGATAGTAGTCACCATGGCTGTGTTAGCACCATCCTCTCTTTGCTCCTATTAGATATTTGATTGTCACAGTACATCTTCACATTATGGCTCTACAATTAGTCAAACAATTGTGATATGTGATCTTTGGTTCACAGCTACCAATCATAGCCTAAATGTACCCTTTCCCATTACAAAACCAAATAGCTCAGGCTTTGATTGAAGTAAAGAAAAATATGACTAAAGGCAAATAATTTTCTAGTCCTTATACATGTATGGACGGGCTAATTCATACAATAAATTTAGAGTCATGTATACTTTAGAGACATATTTTTCAAGGAAGTTCTACAAGGAAAAATAGGAAAAATTTTATTCGGATGGCGTATTAACTCTTGTCCATAATTATTAATAAAGTACGAACTCTTACAGAATTTCAGCTTGTATTTTCCAGTTCTTTAAAAATTTATAAGTCTCTGTTTTTCTTCACCTCCCCGTACTTAGATCCCTTGGAATTTTTAAGACATGTAGTTCTAACTGCTCAGATGTTTCCCTATCAAAGTGTCAGCTCATTAGGTTCACAAACTTTGAAGTTCTCTTTGTTCATCCGCCTTAAGAAAAAAGCCTAGCTAGGTGTCTGCTTCTCTCCATTTGCTTTATTCGCCTGTGTGCTTTGCTCTGTCTGCTGTGGTTTACAGTGCTCCCTCATGCACACCCTCGTCCCCAGGCTGCTGACTTTCAATCTGCCACAGAGACTCATTTCTCTGGTGCAATTCTGCACAGATGTTTGTACCTTCTGCTCTTTTTTTTTTAATGACCATTAGTTCTTTTGAGCTGCATTATCTAAGGAAGTTTCCTGAATATTTCTCTCATCCAATAGTCTTTTATACATTCAGCTTCTGCAAGTAAAATATTAAACAATGAAACAGTATTAGAACTTAAGTAAATCAAGCATATATATATTTCTAAATAATTATGGAACCAATCATGTTACCTTATATTATTATTTACTATAAAATTACGTTAGCTGAAGATAACTATTACTAACTGTACCAAATTACTGAAAATAAGGGACGGAGGAGATGGAAGTCAGTACAAAGGGGAATTAGGTGTTGATCTGCAGTCTTTCTCCAGATAAGAGATGATATCAACTCATGATGCAGCACAGAAGCAGAGAGAAACAGTGCGGGAATTTTCTGCATTCTACAGGGTCCTGTGTTGTAAGGCTGTCATACATACCAGAATACGTGTGTTTCATGCATTTTTTTATTTCATTTAATTTTTTGTTTTGTAATCTTACCTTTGTTTCTATGCTAAAAAATAAAATTTACACAAAGACAACTAAAGAAGAAAAGAAAAATGTACTTCTACATTAAGTTCTTAAAGGACACTGTATATGTGTCTACAACCATATAGCCAAACATTCTTCACCACAGTTTGAATTAGTGAATAAAATATTTTACTGATAAATCAATAACCCTACATATTAATATATATAATTATATATAATATATAAAATATAATATGTTTATATATATATATAAACATTCTTTAATAATGAGTGTCCCATTTTCTGCAAGAAATTCTAGAAAAAAAGACTTGTGCATTTAAAGCTGTTTTATACAATTTTCAAAAATGAATAAAATGAAAAATTGTTATACGTGTAATATTTATAGATATATATTGATATCTATAATATCTATAACATCTTCAAAATTTATAGATACAAATATAAAACTTTTAATTGTAACTAAATGAAAATATTCCTCAAACTAAATGATTGGTGTTCCAATAACTACCATCAGATGAAAATACTGAAAATCAGAAATGCTGTGTACCAGGTAACCTACACTAAAACACAGCCCTAACTGTAGAGTTTTGAAGTTAGTTTTAAGAATCCCAGGACCTCTTGTGAGCTGTGGCTTGCTGTAAAATCTGGAAATAGCACCATATGACATTTTACTAGCCTCAGAAAAGATTGATTTTTTCAAAACACTAAGTCCAGGTTTCTACTTGAAAGTTTCCAATAAGTCAAAAAGGATAATTCATAGTCACAGATTATGTGTATTACCATGAAACACAAAGACCCTTAAATTTTCATTTAATCTTTTCCCTCTGTAACAAGCTCGGATGGAAAAAATCAGATCTAAATATTGCATTTTTCGCAGTTTTATTTTGACATAATTTTTCCTAACATAATTTTTAATCAGTCATTTCAAAGCATGGATGATTTAATTAGGAGGTCCTTTTATAAAGATCAATCTCCAAAGATTGTTGAAAACTGCTTTCATTCTTTATTCTATGACTTCTGTCCCTCTGTTCTAGTAAAGTCTATCCCAAAAGCTTCTCTTCGTTTCCCTTTTCTCCATGAAAGTGTTCATTCTTCCTCTGGTCAGTGATTCAACTCCCATAAGTGTGGTTCTGAGTCTTACATGCCATGGCCCTTAGTTTGCTCATATTTATTGCTGCTTTAAGTCCTCTCTTGCCTAGCACACCTGTCAAGGAACTTGGCAAACTTCTTATAAGTGAAGTGCTTGCCTGTTACTAGACACAGACATAGATCTCTTCCTATGAACTATTTCACACATGAAATCTTAAAAACAGGGAAATTTAGGCTACTTCTTTTCCTCCTAAATTAATTGATTTCTTTCTTTGTTCCTTCCTTCCTTTCATCTTTCTTTCTCTCATTCTCAGAGATCACTTAAATCTCCCATCCATTTCCTCTCATAAGGATACTTCCTTCAACGACTCTTTCTTGATTGCTTCTATTTCCATTTTTAATTCCTTCAACTGTTTGACTGTGTTTTCCTGGAATTCTTTCAGGGATTTTTGCGATTCCTCTCTGTAGGCTTCTACTTGTTCTCTAAGGGAATTCTTCATGTCTTTCTTGAAGTCCTCCAGCATCATGATCAAATATGATTTTGAAACTAGATCTTGCTTTTTTGGTGTGTTTGGATATTCCGTGTTTGCTTTGGTGGGAGAATTGGGCTCCGATGGTGCCATGAAGTCTTGGTTTCTGTTGTTTGGGTTCCTGCGTTTGCCTCTCGCCATCAGATTATCTCTAGTGTTACTTTGTTCTGCTATTTCTGACAGTGACTAGACTGTCCTATAAGCCTGTGTGTCAGGAGTGCTGTAGACCTGTTTTCCTGTTTTCTTTCAGCCAGTTATGGGGACAGATTGTTCTGCTTTCGGGCGTGTAGGTTTTCCTCTCTACAGGTCTTCAGCTGTTCCTGTGGGCCTGTGCCCTGAGTTCACTAGGCAGGTCGCTTAGAACAGAAAAGTTGGTCTTTCCGGTGTTCCAGAGGCTCAAGTTTGCTTGTGGGGTGTTGCTTATGACCTCTCAGCGGGGGTAGCAACCAGGAGGACCTGCGCCGCCCTTTCCGGGAGCCCTTGTGCACCAGACTCCCAGATGGCGTTTGGTGTTTTCCTCTGGAGTCAGAGATGTGGGCAGAGTGTAGTCTCTTCTGGTTTCCCAGGCGTGTCTCCCTCTCTGAAGGTTTAGCTCTCCCTCTCACAGAATTTTGGTGCAGAGAACTGTTTATCCGGTCGGTCCCTTCAGGTTCTGGAGGTGTCTCAGACCCAGTGGACCTGCTGCTCCTGGGCCCTCATCTACGGGAACCCAGAGGCCCTATGTAGTTTCCTCTTGTGCCAAGGATGTGGGCAGGGGTGGGCAGTGTTGGTGGTCTCTTCCTCTCTGCAGCCTCAGGAGTGCCCACCTGTCCAGGCATTGAGCTCTCTCTCCCACGGGGTTTGGGAGAGTGAGCTGGAGGCAGGGAGCGCGAGATTGGGACTCCCGCTAAAAACAACAATCACCTATTTTTGATTACTATAAGGATAGGTTTTTATTTTAATTTGGTGATCAATATACTCACTATGACCACTGTGGAACTGAATAAAATCTGCTCTGAACTAATTTTTTTGTTGTTGTTAAGCCCTGGAGGGAGGGGGAACTGCAGTTTGGGGATGTATTAAAAAAGAGTGAAAGAAAATTATAAAACATGTGAAATTATTGCTCAGCTTTCAAATTATTCTTTACCAATTTCATACATGTAGATGCTATAGTGTGATCCTATTCACCCTCTTTCTTCTCCCTGACAAATTTACCCAGAAGTTTCCCCTACCTGCGGCTCTGCCAACGTCATGTGTACTCTTTTTTATTTCACATCTCAATGAAAATTGCCTTAGTAGCATTAGTCAATTCATAGTATCTTTTCAGCTATGGGTAGGAGCCTCATGAACTCCTACTCCGGGATTTTGATTGGCTTGTTTTTGTGCAGGTAAATCACGGCTATCATGAAGTTGTAAATATACAAATCACCAAGCCATCCTAGAAGATAGAAATTTCCCATCCTCTCTTATTTACCTTCTGCTTGCCTTCTCTATGAGGTGTTCCCTGAACCTTGACAGGGGTGGGTAGGAAACTCTATTTCCTTTTAGGGCTAACTACTCATGGTCACATAGACTCAGCATTTTGACAAGGCAAGTGTATGTGCTAGTTAACTGCTGCCCACAGTCCAAGGAAATGTCTTAGAGCAAGGATGAGAAAATCTGTGGGTATAAATCTAAGTATTTAGAAGGCAATTTAACAACATTATCATTAAGCAGAACAACAGTAGCTGACACATTAGAAGCCATGATCTCCTCAGAATAGACTTTTGACTAGGTTTTCATTCCTCGGTATGGATTTCGTCTTGTAGAATATGACTCAAGTCCA
The DNA here is from genome assembly GCF_021556685.1 of Rattus norvegicus. Classification (NCBI taxonomy): domain Eukaryota; kingdom Metazoa; phylum Chordata; class Mammalia; order Rodentia; family Muridae; genus Rattus; species Rattus norvegicus. The sequence goes on along the minus strand of NC_141538.1, from coordinate 37,603,498 downwards.
ACCAGAACTGACTTCAGGACAGTCATACATTAATGCACCAGTGGGTCTATTTGTGTGGTATATCTGTAGTTTACCACTTAGTAAAAGTATCAATGCTATTTCTTTCTCCACAACCTACATTACCTCTTTTGGCACAATGAATGCTGGCCACAATGAGAAAGCTTCATGTTCAGTTTGAGATTGAATTCTCTATGTCGTATAGCCCAAGTGTGTGGTATCATTCATAGTGTCTTACCATTTAGGAGCAGTGTTACAAGAGCAATGACAATGGATTGTTACTTGGGGTACCTCTGGGACCCTTCAGGGAGTAGTGGTGTCACTCATGCATGGGGACTCCATTGCATCTCTTTTTTAAATTTTACTTTATATAGTGAAGTCAGCTTAATAACAACTGGATTTTTCTCCCACTACAGATTTTATCTTTGCTTGGAATTATCTAATTATGACATATTTATAAAATCCAAAATGAAAGTCAGCAGTCTGAATTTTTTATCATTCTTGATCTTTAGTGCTCTTTATATCTTTTATTATTAATATTTGTTGCATGATTTCATATGTATGATAACAAGGCTTCTTTCTTAATTTGAAATTATTATTTTTAAACTAGACATTTTAATTAATAAGACTAAATATATTGCTGTGGATTATTTGAATAGTTACCATTTCAATTGCTTCTAAAAATATTCTTTTTTTATTATTACCTTTCATTTTTCTTTTTTTCCTCGATCTTTATTAATTGGGTATTTCTTATTTACATTTCAATTGTTATTCCCTTTCCCAGTTTCCCGGCCAACATCCCCATAACCCCTGCCCCTCCCCTTCTATATGTGTGTTCCCCTCCCCATCCTCCCCCCATTACTGCCCTCCCCCCAGTAATCACGTTCACTGGGGGTTCAGTCTTGGCAGGACCAAGGGCTTCCACTTCCACTGGGTGCTCTTACTAGGCTATTCATTGCTACCTATGCAGTTGGAGCCCAGGGTCAGTCCATGTATAGTCTTTGGGTAGTGGCTTAGTCCCTGGAAGCTCTGGTTGGTTGGCATTGTTGTTCATATGGGGTCTTAAGCCCCTTCAAGCTCTTTCAGTCTTTCTCTGAACCCTTCAACGGGGGTCCCGTTCTCAGTTCAGTGGTTTGCGGCTGCCATTCACCTATGTGTTTGCTGTATTCTGGCTGTGTCTCTCAGGAGAGATCTAAATCCAGTTCCTGTCAGCCTGCACTTCTTTGCTTCATCCATCTTATCTAGTTTGGTGGCTGTATATATGGGCCACATGTGGGGCAGGCTTTCAATGGATGTTCCTTCTGCCTCTGTTCTAAACTTTGCCTCCCTATTCCCTCCCCAGGGTATTCTTGTTCCCATTTGAAAGGAGTGAAGCATTCGCATTTTGATCATCCTTCTTGAGGTTCATGTGTTCTGTGCATCTAGGTTAATTCAAGCTTTTGGGCTAATATCCACTTATCAGTGAATCCATACCATGTGTATTTTTCTGTGATTGGGTTACCTCACTCAGGATGATATGTTCCTGTTCCATCCATTTGCCTATGAATTTCATAAAGTCATTGTTTTTGATAGCTGAGTAATATTCCATTGTGTAGATGTACAACATTCTCTGTATCCATATCTCTATCGAAGGGCATCTGGGTTCTTTTCAGCTTCTGGCTAGTATAAACAAGGCTGCTATGAACATAGTGGAGCACGTGTCTTTTTTATATGTTGCGGCATCTTTTGGGTATATATCCAAGAGATTTATAGCTGGGTCCTCAGGTAGTTCAATGTCCAATTTTCTGAGGAACCTCCAGACTGATTTCCAGAATGGTTGTACCAGTCTGCAATCCCACCAACAATGGAGGAGTGTTCCTCTTTCTCCACATCCTCGCCAGCATTTGTTGTCACCTGAGTTTTTGATCTTAGCCACTCTCACTGGTGTGAGGTGAAATCTCAGGGTTGTTTTGATTTGCATTTCCCTTATGACTAAAGATGTTGAACATTTCTTTAGGTGTTTCTCAGCCATTCGGCATTCCTCAGCTGTGAATTCTTTGTTTAGCTATGAACCCCATTTTTAAATAAGGTTATTTGTTTCTCTGTAGTCTAACTTCTTGAGTTCTTTGTATATTTTTGATATAATCCCTCTATCAGTTGTAGAATTGGTAAAGATCTTTTCCCAATCAGTTTGTTGCTGTTTTGTCCTAACAACACTGTCCTTTGCCTTCCAGTAGCTTTGCAGTTCTATGAGATCCCATTTGTCGATTCTTGATCTTAGAGCATAAACCATTGGTGTTTTGTTCAGGAAATTTTCTCCAGTGCCCATGTGTTTGAGATTCTTCCCCACTTTTTCTTCTATTAGTTTGAGTGTGTCTGGTTTGATGTGGAGGTCCTTGATCCACTTGGACTTAAGCTTTGTACAGGGTGATAAGAATGGATCGATCTGCATTCTTCTACATGTTGACCTCCAGTTGAACCAGCACCATTTGCTGAAAATGCTATCTTTTTTCCATTGGATGGTGTTGGCTCCTTTGCCAAAAATCAAGTGACCACAGGTGTGTGGGTTCATTTCTGGGTCTTCAGTTCTATTCTACTGGTCTATCTGTCTATCTCTGTACCAATACCATACAGTTTACATCACTATTGCTCTGTAGTACTGCTTGAGTGCAGGGATAATGATTCCCCCGGAAGTCTTTTTATTGTTGAGGATATATTTAGTTATCCTGGGTTTTATGTTATTCCAGATGGATTTGCAAATTGTTCTTTCTAACCTTATGAAGAATTGGATTGGAATTTTGATGGGGATTTCATTGAATCTGCAGTTTGCTTTTGGGAAAATGGCCAATTTTACTATATTAATCCTGTCAATCCATGAGCATGGGAGATCTTTCCATCTTCTGAGATCTTCAATTTCTTTCTTCAGAGGCTTGAAGTTCTTATCATACAGATCTTTCACTTCCTTAGTTAAAGTCACAGCAAGGTATTTTATATTTTTTGGGACTATTATGAAGGGTGCCATTTTCCTAATTTCTTTCTCGGCTTGCTTCTCTTTTGTGTAGAGGAAGGCTACTGATTTATTTGAGTTAATTTTATACCCAGCCACTTTGCTGAAGGTGTTTATCAGGTTTAGTAGTTCTCTGGTGGAACTTTTGGGATCAGTTAAGTATACAATCATATCCTCTGCAAATCGTGATATTTTGACTTCTTCCTTTCCATTCTGTATCCCTTTGATCTCCTTTTGTTGTCTGATTGCTCTGGCTAGGACTTCAAGTACTGTATTGAATAAGTAGGGAGAGAGTGGGCAGCCTTGTCTAGTCCCTGTTTTTAGTGGGATTGCTTCAAGTTTCTCTCCATTTAATTTAATATTAGCTACTGGTTTGCTGTATATGTCTTTTACTATGTTTAGGTATGGGCCTTGAGTTCCTATTCTTTTTGAATACTTTTGAGTACTTTTATAATGAAGGGGTGTTCAATTTTGTTAAATGCTTTCTCAGCATCTAATGAAATGATCATGTGGTTTTTATCTTTTAGTTTGTTTATATAGTGGATTATGTTGATGGTTTTCTGTATATTAAATCATCCCTGCATCCCTGGAATGAAGCCTACTTTATCATGAGGGATGATTTTTTAGATGTGCTCTTGGATTCTGTTTGCAAGAATTTTACTGAGTATATTTGCATTGATATTCATAAGGGAAATTGGTCTGAAGTTTTCTTTCTTTGTTGGGTCTTTGTGTGGTTTAGGTATAAGAGTAATTGTGGCTTCATAGAACGAATTTTGTAGTGCTCCATCTGTTCCAATTTCGTGGAATAGTTTGGATAGTATTGGTATGAGGTCTTCTATGAAGGTCTGATAGAATTCTGCACTGAACCCATCTGGACCTGGGTTCTTTTTGGTTGGGATACCTTTAATGAGTGCTTCTATTTCTTTAGGAGTTATGGGGTTGTTTCAATGGTTTATCTGTTCCTGATTTAGCTTGGCGTTTTTCTCTAGAGTCAGAAATGTGGGCAGAGTGTAGTATCTTCTGGCTTCCCAGCTGTGTCTGCCCCTCTGAAGGTCTAGCTCTCCCTCCTACCGGATTTGGGTGACGGGAGTTGTTTGACCGGGTCCCTGTAGAGCTGGGTGGTGTCTGAACTGGAACATTGAGTGCCCCTCTCTTCTTGTTCCCAGAGGCCCTATACTGTTTCCTCTTGGGCCAGGGATGCGAGCAGGGGTGGGCAGTACTGTGGGTCCCTCCTGCCCTGCAGTCTCAAGAGTGACCACCTGTCTGGGCGGTGAGCTCTCTCTCCCACAGTGTTTGGGAGCAGGGAGTTGTGGGCCCGGATCCTAAAAATATTAACATACTTTTAATTAAATATTGTAAAATACTTTCTCTTATACTTATGTTTGAAAATGCCTGAATTTTGTCTTCCTATAGTTGATTGACGATGATGTGGTAATTCCATCTCACTTGTGTTCGTGTTCTGGTTATAGTTTTTCTGTATTATAGTGTATAAAACCTTCCCAATAAAATTCTCTACATTTCCAAATCTATTTAACATGCTATATTTTTCATTAGGATAGCTTAGATAATTTATACCAGATGTAATATTTTTTCTCTTCATATATTTTTGTACTTCTTTAAGAGTGCTGACGTTTGGATGCTTTATCTAATTATAATATATTTAGTGACTTTTATTAAATACTAGTTTTTATTTTTGTCCTGTGAATAGACTATCTTAGTATTAACGGGTTATTTTAGTGTGTTGGACCATTATTTCCCACACTTGTACTTCAAAGTACATATTTATAGATTGTTTTACTCAAATTATAGACACATAATAAGAAATCTTATTATACTTGTGCTGTATAACTTCTGCTTGCATGAAATGATGAAGGATATATTGACTTTCTGCTCAGTGCATTCATTTCCAAAGATGCCTAACATAGTAACAGCTATGAAGAAACTATCCATTGTTTTCATTCTATTGTCTGTGGTATCATGTTGTATTTCTAAAGTTGTGAATCGATAGTTCAGAATCTCTCTAAACGCACATGCACACACACACACACACAATTTTCTTTTATTGAGTTTATGTATACGAGGATATAAAGAAAGTAGATATTTAAACTTGTCATTTTCAACAGCAGAAAAAATTCTAAGTGCCCCAAAAATGAATATTTTGGTTTCTCTTAAGATCATTTAAATCTTCTGTCTTTAATGAAAATGCAACTTAGCCTTCGGTCATTCACAAAACGCATGCTAAATATCCCCAAATAATTGAACCTGTGCAATTGGGGCTCAAGGGAGTTTAGAGGTCTGGTGGGGTGGGTGGGGTGTGGCCATCCTCTTGGAGATGGGTGGGGGTGAGTTATAGGAACAGTCGGAGGGTGGACCAGGAGGGGAATAAAATCTGGAATATAAAAACAAAGAAACAAAAGAAAAAGAAATCTGAGAGCAGAGCCATAGCCCCATCTTAGAGGAGGGTTAGCTATTTAGGCAGAGAACAAAGTGATCCATGACAGAAATGTGGTGTAGAAACTTGCCTGAGGGGCATTAGGTAGTTGGTAAAAGGCTGACCAGGATCAGGGAAGTCTTTCCTGATATTAGATAACACATTCAGTTTACAGGTCAAAGGGGTATTAACCAGTTGAAGTATAACCTTATGCATCCAAATTGTTTGGAACATTATGCTCGATTTGGAATGGGTGATCTTAAAGACCTGGGCATCAGAGAAAGGGAGACACAAATATTTGCTTTGATCAACTTTTGCATTTGGCTTTTAACCTTTGAAAAAGTCAATAATAAAATAATAATAATAAAATGATTAATTAAAATTCCCTTTAGTTTTAAAATCCCTTTAAATGCCTTTTGTTCTCCTTATATAAGTAGTTAAGAGTTTTTTTTTAAATATGAAATTATATAATGGCACATTTTTACAAAATTTAAAATATTTTTTGGAGTTTGTAATATAGCTTAACTACATAATGCTATTTTATAAAATTACTTTTAGTTTGGTAGATTTTCATGAAGTCTTAATTTTCTCGTGTCTAGGATTCTATATTTTATGCCTTTGAAATCAGTATTTCTATAATATTACCTGAGATGCTTAAATCTCTTTTATTTAAGATTTGTATAAAATAATTTTACATATGTTGAAATGTATGTAGAAAACCTATTTTTCAAAATTTTACATTTATCTTGCATGGTTGACAATTGTAGCTTTTACAACTCTAATAATTAGTATCACTATTTCTCAGCATTTTAATTGTTTTTTTTTTTTTTTTGCGAACTTTGATGTATATATTTTCTACTTCAGATCATTATGGTCCTTAAACAATTTGTCCATACATCAGAGCAAGTAAAATAAAATATTTCTTAAATTAACTCTGGTAAATTTTTGTTAACTCTGTTTAGGCCATAATTTAGCTATATTAATTTAAAGAAATATCTGAGATTGATTTTAGAATTCTGGAATACATAGTAACTATCCTTTTACATTGAGAAGTTTTATGGATGTATAAAATGAACATGCAAGGGGTTGGGGATTTAGCTCAGTGGTAGAGCGCTTACCTAGGAAGCGCAAGGCCCTGGGTTCGGTCCCCAGCTCCGAAAAAAAAAAAAGAACCAAAAAAAAATGAACATGCAAACATTAATTGACATACATGACATGGATCCATTATACATATGTGCAGTATACTTTTTTGTCTGTGTTTGAATGGTGGTAACTTTGTGTCATGGTCTTCATAGGTAGCAATATAGTCCTTAACTTACAGAAGTTCATCTACTTTAGGTCAAACACTTAAGTAATTCGTGTGATGTTACATGATTATTTTGAGTCTTGATTTCTTCATTTGGAAAAATTGGACCAGTTGCTGTTGGTCCAAAATGGCTAATGGAGCCATTTTGCCCGTTTCTGTAAAAACTTGCCTGTCAGGTAGAGTTAACTGAGACCAATGTTTACTGGCAGATTTCCTGGTGTGCTGCCACATAGAATGATAAGAAGGGATACTTCAAGCTCAAGGTGAGGGGCTGAAGATTATGTTAATCTTGAAAAAGGAACAGAGAGAAATAGGGAGTCCTTCAGATTGATACAGATATGGATTGTGCATCAGACATTGTCTCTGCTGGCTTGTGACTTTGTTTCTCATGATATTGTAAAGTATATGAAGTCTGAGAGAATTAAACTCAAGACTGTCAAGGTACTAACTGGACAGCCCTGCTGATTTCTTTTCTTCTCTTCTCTTTTCTTTTCTTTTCTTTTCTTTTCTTTTCTTTTCTTTCTTTCCTTTCCTTTCCTTTTCTTTTCTTTTTTGAGTTTATTTAAGTTTTTATTGGTTATTTTATGTATTTACATTTCAAATGTTATCCCCTTTCTCAGTTCCCACCTCAACCATGCCCCCTCCTCCTGCTTCTACGAGGATGCTCTTCCTCTCACCCTCCCACTTCCACTTCAACACCCTGTCATTCCCCTACATTGGAGAAATGAGTCTTCACACGGCCAAGGGCTTCTCCTATTGATGCCAGACAATGCCATCCTGTGCTAAATATGTGGCTGGAGCCATGGGTTCCTCCACGCATACTCTTTGGTTGGTGGTTTACTCCATGGGTGCTGTAGGGAGTCTGATTGGTTGGTATTCTTCCTATGGATTGTAAGCCCTTTCAGCTCCTTCAGTCTTTTCTCTTAACTTCTCCTTTGGGGTCTTATGGTTAGCTTCAAGCATCCTCATCGGTATCAGTAAGGCTCTGGCAGAGCCTCTCAGGAGATATACATATCAGGATTCGCTGAAGGAGGCAGAGGCAGAGGCAGAGGCAGGAGGATCATAAGTTCAAGGCCAGCCTGGACCCTCCTGATTTCTAACCTTTGTCTCTGAGTCTTGTTTTCTCTTTCCTATAATTATCCTCATTGTCCCTTAAAAGAACTGCTCCACTTCCTACTGTTGGGAACAGTACAAACTGCTATACTACTTTTGGGGTTATTGGAATTAGGTTAGTAACTATGTATGACAAACATTTAATGCTCAGAATATGTTGCTGTTGATAATTAGTATCTTTAGGTAATGGAAAGAGTTGCTTCAGGATTCTTAGATTCAGATTTAAGTTATTTAAAAATAAGTCATAATTTTAGGTAGAAATAATCATGTCACTTATCAAAATCTAAGTATATTAACTTCTATTTTAAGGAGATAGTCTAAACAAAGCTAAGTATGGAGTCCAATCAAGTATCATTATTTTGCTCTGTTATCAATCACAGTCCCTTTGATAAGGTTGATTTAAATCACATATTATTCTTCAGGAAATACTAAATTATAGTGCCAAACATCCTTAATTCATTTATTCATTTATTACATAATGTTTATACTTTTAGCAGGTGTTACAGACATATATGTTGACATTTGCTCTTTGAATTTATGAACATTTTTGAAAATATATTTTTTTTTCAGGAAAAATTTTTTTTATTAACTTGAGTATTTCTTATATACATTTCGAGTGTTATTCCCTTTCCCGGTTTCCGGGCAAACATCCCCCTCCCCCCTCCCCTTCCTTATGGGTGTTCCCCTCCCAACCCTCCCCCCATTGCCGCCCTCCCCCCATAGACTAGTTCACTGGGGGTTCAGTCTTAGCAGGACCCAGGGCTTCCCCTTCCACTGGTGCTCTTACTAGGATATTCATTGCTACCTATGGGGTCAGAGTCCAGGGTCAGTCCATGTATAGTCTTTAGGTAGTGGCTTAGTCCCTGGAAGCTCTGGTTGCTTGGCATTGTTGTACTTTTGGGGTCTCGAGCCCCTTCAAGCTCTTCCAGTTCTTTCTCTGATTCCTTCAATAGGGGACCTATTCTCAGTTCAGTGGTTTGCTGCTGGCATTCGCCTCTGTATTTGCTCTATTCTGGCTGTGTCTCTCAGGAGCGATCTACATCCGGCTCCTGTCGGTCTACACTTCTTTGCTTCATCCATCTTGTCTAATTGGGTGGCTGTATATGTATGGGCCACATGTGGGGCAGGCTCTGAATGGGTGTTCCTTAAGTCTCTGTTTTAATCTTTGCCTCTCCCTTCCCTGCCAAGGGTATTCTTTTTCCTCATTTAAAGAAGGAGTGAAGCATTCACATTTTGATCATCCGTCTTGAGTTTCCTTTGTTGTAGGGATCTAGGGTAATTCAAGCATTTGGGCTAATAGCCACTTATCAATGAGTGCATACCATGTATGTCTATCTGTGATTGGGTTAGCTCACTCAGGATGATATTTTCCAGTTCCAACCATTTGCCTACGAATTTCATAAACTCGTTGTTTTTGATAGCTGAGTAATATTCCATTGTGTAGATGTACCACATTTTCTGTATCCATTCCTCTGTTGAAGGGCATCTGGGTTCTTTCCATTTTCTGGATATTATAAATAAGGCTGCGATGAACATAGTGGAGCACGTGTCTCTTTTATATGTTGAGGCATCTTTTGGGTATATGCCCAAGAGAGGTGTAGCTGGATCCTCAGGCAGTTCAATGTCCAATTTTCTGAGGAACCTCCAGACTGATTTCCAGAATGGTTGTACCAGTCTGCAATCCCACCAACAATGGAGGAGTGTTCCTCTTTCTCCACATCCTCGCCAGCATCTGCTGTCACCTGAGTTTTTGATCTTAGCCATTCTCACTGGTGTGAGGTGAAATCTCAGGGTTGTTTTGATTTGCATTTCCCTTATGACTAAAGATGTTGAACATTTCTTTAGGTGTTTCTCAGCCATTCGGCATTCCTCAGCTGTGAATTCTTTGTTTAGCTCTGAACCCCATTTTTTAATAGGGTTGTTTGTTTCCCTGCGGTCTAACTTCTTGAGTTCTTTGTATATTTTGGATATAAGGCCTCTATCTGTTGTAGGATTGGTAAAGATCTTTTCCCAATCTGTTGGTTGCCGTTTTGTCCTAACCACAGTGTCCTTTGCCTTACAGAAGCTTTGCAGTTTTATGAGATCCCATTTGTCGATTCTTGATCTTAGAGCATAAGCCATTGGTGTTTTGTTCAGGAAATTTTTTCCAGTGCCCATGTGTTCCAGATGCTTCCCTAGTTTTTCTTCTATTAGTTTGAGTGTGTCTGGTTTGATGTGGAGGTCCTTGGTCCATTTGGACTTAAGCTTTGTACAGGGTGATAAGCATGGATCGATCTGCATTCTTCTACATGTTGCCCTCCAGTTGAACCAGCACCATTTGCTGAAAATGCTATCTTTTTTCCATTGGATGGTTTTGGCTCCTTTGTCAAAAATCAAGTGACCATAGGTGTGTGGGTTCATTTCTGGGTCTTCAATTCTATTCCATTGGTCTATCTGTCTGTCTCTGTACCAATACCATGCAGTTTTTATCACTATTGCTCTGTAATACTGCTTGAGTTCAGAGATAGTGATTCCCCCTGAAGTCCTTTTATTGTTGAGGATAGCTTTAGCTATCCTGGGTTTTTTGTTATTCCAGATGAATTTGCAAATTGTTCTGTCTAATTCTTTGAAGAATTGGATTGGTATTTTGATGGGGATTGCATTGAATCTGTAGATTGCTTTTGGTAAAATGGCCATTTTTACTATATTAATCCTGCCAATCCATGAGCATGGGAGATCTTTCCATCTTCTGAGGTCTTCTTCAATTTCTTTCCTCAGTGTCTTGAAGTTCTTATTGTACAGATCTTTTACTTGCTTGGTTAAAGTCACACCGAGGTACTTTATATTATTTGGGTCTATTATGAAGGGTGTCGTTTCCCTAATTTCTTTCTCGGCTTGTTTCTCTTTTGTATAGAGGAAGGCAACTGATTTATTTGAGTTAATTTTATACCCAGCCACTTTGCTGAAGTTGTTTATCAGCTTCAGTAGTTCTCTGGTGGAACTTTTGGGATCACTTAAATATACTATCATGTCATCTGCAAATAGTGATATTTTGACCTCTTCTTTTCCGATCTGTATCCCTTTGATCTCCTTTTGTTGTCTGATTGCTCTGGCTAGAACTTCAAGAACTATATTTTTAAACATGCTTTTTAAAATTTAAAATGAAATGTAGTATAATATATACTCCCTCTCTATATATACACTCAGATATATATACATATTCATTATATATACTCATTATATATACTCATTAGTGATATGTTTATATACATATACCCATTATTATGTTCATTACATATACATATATACATAAAGTGTATATATCCATACTCTATATTATTATCATCTATCTATGTATCTATGCATCTATCTATCTTAGTATCTATCTATCTATCTATCTATCTATCTATAGACATACTACATAGATCACACTAACCAAGATGGGAATTTGAAGGCCTGCTGGGTTGAAAACTGGCTATACTAATATCAGGCTTCTGGACTTATAGTACTGGACTTATTTCCTTTCTCATAACATTCAGTTTTATTGCTTATAGAATTAAAGCAAGCATACTACCTGATTCAAAATATCAATAAAGATAAAAATAGTTCCTATACAATGTATTTCCTTTTCTTTTTTTATTTATTCTTTAATCTGTTCTTTTCAGTCCAGAGTTTACCCCCTCTTAGTCCACCTTCTGACTGTTCCACATCCCACCTCCTCCCCCATTTCCAAGAGGATGTCCCCACCCCCAACCGCACATCAACAGACCTCCCCATGCTGCATCTTCTCTGACTGAGTCCAGACCCTGAACTCCTCTGCTATATATGCTGGTTGTGGTGGCACACACTGGTAGAATTTGCTGAAGGAGGCAGAGGCAGGAGGATCAGGAGTTCGAGGCCAGCCTGGGCTACATACACATACAATGTATTTCAAACTGCACTTAAAACAGGGGTTACAAATTACTTGTGTTCATTAATGGGCACTCATTGTCGTTTTAGCAGTTTTTCACTCAGTATATTAACATGTCTAAATATTAAAAGCATATTTCAAAATACCAGTCTCTTGTAATTACAAATACAACATATCTATATATCCATGAATTTATATATTTATATCTATCTATCTATCTATCTATCTATCTATCTATCTATCTATCTCTATACACACATATTATTTTTAACAATCTCATAAGTGTACATTGTATCTTGATTGTGTCCAGCCTTGAGAAAATTTGTTTTACTCATAGAGTCATTTGAAGCTTATAGCCTAGCTTAATATGAACTTTTTGGTAAGGATAGTTTGTGGTTCTGGCATATGTTCTGGTCTAAATATTTTTCCATGGTCTACAAATCTTCCAGTTTGTTTGACTCCTTTATGGCCTTATTTTAAACATAGACTAAACAGAGACTGTACAAGAAAGTCTCTGTCACTCGGCAGCGCCGAAAGGACAGGGATGTTTTCTTTAGAAGATTGGTGAATTTACCTTCACTCACAGGAGAAATTATTTTATTTTGAGCATGCTGCTTATGTTTGCAGCTCCTAGTGGGACAGCCCCCTGTGTACTAGTTAGCACGTGGACACTGGCTGCTAGTGCAGCTCCTAGTGGGACAGCCCCTTGTGTATTAGTTGGCACATGGACACTGGCTGCTGGTACAGCTCCTAGTGGAAGAGCCCCCTGTGTACTAGTTAGCACATGAACACTGGCTGCTGGTGCAGCTCCTAGTGAGATAGCCCCCTGTGTCCTAGTTAACACGTGGATACTGGCTGCTGGTGTTCCATGATTGTAAGGGAGATTATTGGGAAGTAGCTTTTATCGTAATAATGTAAACTTTTATAATAGGAATCCACACATAACAACATGTTATTTCTTTTTATCAGGTCTGGCTTATTTAACTATAGACTTGCAAACCAAATAGCTTTACATGTGGATGTTACATTTCTGAGAGTTATCTATAGGTACTCCTTTTTAAAAAATACCCTTCTGTAAGTATATTTGCTTAAATTTGATGGCATATATATGTTTCTCACAACAATGTAACTATGTATATTAGTAATACATGAACCAGCAATATCCATACAGACACAGAATTCAGCTTCTATAATAGAGAATTAAAGAGCATTGTTCATACAAACTAAGGAGTTATTTGTTATATCATAACAAGACACCTGGGGGGGACACTTAGAAATGTTAGGATTTAATTGTCTCACCTTTTGTTTTAGTTTCAAGATATTTTTCTTAGTTCTAGCATCATTTCCTGGTTCTTAGCCACATGAGGAATGGGTGGGAATACTTGAAAATGGTCTCCTAATATTTTACTAATCAGATGGTACTGTGTGAACACACATAATAAGAGCATGGGTGAAGTAGTATTTTTAACATTGCTTATATGGCATCCAGTCAAAGTGCAGTTTTCTTGGCCAAGGGACAAAAAAAAAAGATCATTTCCCCTGAGAAAGAAACAAACAATGTGCATAAGGATCCACATTGGGCACATCTTCCTACCATTTTAATGTGAGCAATGCTTCCTTAATCAACCCAAACCTTCAACATAGCTGTGATGTCTGGATGTCTTCTAATTTACTTTGGTCCTCTCTTTACCCTATACAGCCATAGATCACCTAATTAATTTTTTTCAGTTTTCTCACCACATAGATAATTTAGTGGCTGATAATGTACCACCCAGAATGCACTCCATTTATCTTAGACATCCATGCAAAACTAATGTCTGCTTATAGAAAACATTTAAAGTCCATAGCATTGGTAGAGTAATTGGGAGAGTTAATAAATACTCAAATTAGAGAAAAAATGTAGAGTATATGATCAATTGATAGCATTTGAAGTAATATAAAGACATATAATTGCCTCTGAAAGTCTGTTTGCAAAGTTTCTACTTACAGGAAGTGAATGAATAACCTGTAAGAAATGATCTCATAGCACTTTGGTGATGTTGCCCATTCATAATGTGATACAAACAGTCATGAAATGGGAAAATATACCATCTACTTTCCATATCCCAAAGAATATACTTTTTTTGAACTGGACATGATTTTGAATTGTATTACAGTACTAACAGAGGAATATACTTGCCAAGGCTACGGGTACATAATTGAGCTTCAAGAATGGGGTAGGACAACAGGTTTGGACACTTATTGTGTAGTAGGACAAGTGCTATCCACTATCATTCCTGAGCAAATGTTAATGAAATTATTAGTAGGGATGTTTTGCCATATAAAGCGGGATATGGCAATTTGGGGGAGAGAAGATAAGGGTTGAAGATTTTCCTAATCCAATTTTTTCATAATGGCTTAAGTCTATTAATAATGAATGTTACCTTGTTCTCTTTTTTATTAAAATCCAATAATTACCCAAGAAGATGAGTCGTTACATGACATGGTTTAGAAAGGGAAGGGGTAATGATGTAATTATATAAAAAGTTAAAATAAAAATATCACAAACCAAAATAATAGAATATATCAAATATTCATCTGTTATTCTGTTCTGAGTGTGGGTTCCTGAGTATCACACTGAAGTTACTGTGTAGGCTGGCAGGAATTAGCTTGAGGTGCAGGTTTAATCGCTGTGTGATTATTAACCAAATATGTATTTGGTTTCAATTTTTTTCAGTGATTGGTGATGATGGACTTTATATCATGCTGACAGGCCACGCTCGACGTCGTGTAAAGGTGTTCAGAAGTCTGATTGAAGAAGAGGACTCAATCGTCTCTTCTATCTCCAGAGAAAGTTTTCTTTTTGACGTAGACTTAAAAGATTCTACAGTGGTTGAGTTTTATGTACCTTCAAAGAAATTAACAGTAAGAATTTTTACATTTTATAAATACAGAGATAACAATATTATAAACAGGTTTTTCTTTTAGATTTCCTGATGCCAACATTGTTGGGCATTTAAACAGACCAAAATAATATAGCCTTACATTATAATTAATACTGATATCATTGAACTCAACATTTGGTTGAAATTTTTAATGAAGAAGACTTCAGTAGTGTATTACACACTTGCAATGGTTACATGGTGTGTTTTATACAATGACAAGATAGGCATAACTGATATACTGGAAGAGACAAACTGTTAGCTTTAGATGAAGAACTGAGACCAAATGACTTAAGGAAGGATAGAGAAGGTTATTAACATATGGCTTTAAAATCACAGCAGAATGTGTTTTTATTATGTTTTTTTAAAGAGCAATGCTTAAAGAATCACAAAATAGATTCCTTATAATAATAGTAATGAGAATAGATTGCATTATAATAATTAAAATATATTTTTAAAAAATCTCTGGCTTTCTTCTTCCAGAGGTCTCTGCTATGTTTGTTCCTAGATATATTCTCATGACTGGTTAACATAACAAAATAAAAGTTTAATAGCTTTTGGTTCCTTATAGGGGTTACCCTTGATACCCTTCCTTCCTTCCTTTTCTTAAAATGTTTATAATTTTTAAAAATTACAAGATCATTTCCCATTTTCCTTCCTCTCTGCTTTCACACATGCACCCTCTCTGCTCCCTCTCAGGTTTATGGCCTCTGCATCTTTATTTGTTATTGTTACATTTATAAAGACGCATTAAAAAATGAGGCAGGAAGGCTCACCTTAAATACGGACAACTTCATTCCACAGACTTGATCTCATACTGAATAAATGTGAAAGGGGACTTGAGTTCCAGCCTCCATCTTTCTCTGCCTCCTACCAGAGGACTGGTTGTCACTTCCTGTCTCATGCTGCCTTCATGGAGGACTGGCTGTACCTTCAGATATTAAACCAGAATTAATTCTGCCTCCCTTACATTGTTTTGTCAGAGTTTGTCAGAGCAACAAGGAAAGGTACTGGTCTTTTGCTTCAGAGAGCTAACTTTTTTTTCTTGTAGAGGTGTCTGTTATGTTTGTTCCTAGGTATATTCTTGAGACTGTTGGGAATTGAAGTGGATCATATTATCTTTCTCAGTATGTTTTGTTTTTAGTGTATGAAGAGTCTTCTGATTTTTGTAGGTTGATTTTGCATCCTGCTGCTCTGCTGATAATTTCTAGACGTTTTCTGGTGGAATTTTTGAGCTCTTATTATAAAAACATATCATCTGCAAATAGAGATATTTTGACTTCAACTCTGCCAATTAATATATATATTTTTAAATTTTTCCTTCGCCTTATTGCTCCAGCTAGTGCTACGAGCACACAATTGAGAAAGAATTAGCGTAGTCACAGCCCTATGACATTACTGATTTATTTTTTAATGGTAAAAATTCTGTTCCCTACATTTAATTAGAATAATTTCATACAAAATAATTTTTTAAAATTGATATAATAAGTGCAAAATTAAGTAATTTCCTAGAGTTTGCTAACATTAAATTAGGATATTTGACTTGACATGAAGCTCTTTACACTTGTGTGCAGCTGTTAATTTGTTGTGTGGATGGATATAGGGACTTTGTCATACCTCTTTCTTCACCATTTTCCTTATTTTATTTATTCTTCTTTCATACAATACATTCTGACTGCAGACTGCCCTCCCTCCACACCTCCCTTGTTCCCCATATCCACTCCTCCTATGCCTTCCTTCAGAAAAGAGCAGGGATAGCAAACACACCATTCTGTCAAGGCTGGAGGTGGCATCCCAGTCGGAGGAAAATTGAAGCAGGCAAGTGAGTCAGGGACCCCCCACTCCCACTGTTAGGAGTCCCACAAAACTCCCATTTCTGATTATAATGGGCTTTGCCTTTGCCTTAGGCTATGTCTGTAGTTAAGTTCTATAAGATCTTGTTCTCTCTAGCCTTGGTTAATTAGCTAGGTTTTCAGTACCAGGACTACTTTCCCTGCTTTTTAGTAGACCTTAAGTGCAATTAGAGAGAAGGTGGTATTCTCAATGCCATATTGTATCTTTAGAGATATTTTACCATGCTGCTCGTTGATGTGGAAAACCCATACTCAGAGGGCATCGTCATGCCTCTAACAAGTTCCAGTCTAGGTGAATCTCGTGATGTTTATTCTCGGTTGTCAACTTGATGGGATCTGAATTCACCCGGTTGACACATCTCTGAGCCTGCCTTTAAGGATTATCGTCACTAGATTGAGGTGGGAAGGCCCTCCTACCATACTGGCACCTTCCTTCTGATGGGATCCTGAAATAAACAGGAGAAAATGAGCTGAGCACACGCATACATCTCTCCTCTGATTCCTATTTGCAAGTCCAGTGTGACCAAGGTGCCTTGTGCTCCTGCAACTTTACTGTCATTATGGATTCTACTACATGGGACTGTGAGCTGAAATAAACCCTTCCTTAACTTCCCCTTTTCAGAGATTTTTTTCTTTTTTTTTTCAAGAACAGAAAAGCAGCTAAGGTAGGTGTCTATACTTTTCACATACATGTTAAATGGCAATGTACAGCCTTGGAAGAGTAACAAGTTATGGAGACTATGTGTGAGGCAGTGTTAGAGATACAAAGGTCTCTCCTGCGAGAGGACAAAGCTGGAAGATGTCTAGAGAAGTAGTACTTGTCTATGCTACAAGGAGATAAGTCATTAAGCTATTATTATAAAAATTAATTATTCAAGTAGATATTTAGGAAGGAAAGCGGCCATATTAGTTTAGGTAAACCTTATACCTCAGGGCTTTGGTGATTTTATTTAAAGGCTCCTTTGCTTTCTGGTTTAGGATTTAGCCCATGAGTCTTCCAGCTGGAGACAGAAAAAAAAGTGGACAGTTTAATCCAGGACTCCTGTTAGTGTCAATGGCATGAAGTCCTCCTGTGTTTTCCTTTTAAACCTAGAGGAGGTACCTGCATCCTGCCCAACTTATGAGATATTCTGTCTGATGACCACATGGCCATAAAGAAGAGAGTTCTAGGGTTTTACTCTCTTACCACCCAAGGCATTTTTCCTTTGAGTAAGATCTTGAATAACACAAAGAATAAAAGCAAAACAAGTGCTTTATTATTAGTATCATGTCAAAGACATAATAAAAGATTAAAAAACAGTATTAAGGGAACAATCAATGAACAGAAATGGGTATATAAAGGCAAAACAGATTTTTTAAAAGAAGTACAGCTACCATTGGAGGAATAATCACAAAAAGTCACAATGGAGATAGTAATGCAATATTAAATATTATTAATGACAGTTACAGGGATATGGAAATTGAATCAGAATGTGGGTTTAGTAGAGAGAGTTGTTAAAGTAGATAGTTGTTAAGAGCTAGAGTTTGGAGCCCAGAGTCACTGTCAAAACTGCTATAAAACACAAAAGAGGGAAGGGCACAGATCTCTAAATGAGTAGAGACCCAGAATTTCAGATGATATGGTTTAGATGACAGTATGTTCATAGAGAAATGTACGTCAGATGTTGAGATGGGGTTGCCATTCCAGTAACTTGTCAGAACTGGCAAGTAGTTTGGGAGTTTTGCAAATAGAAGTGACATCATCACACGGGCATTGTCATCAAGTTGAGTTATCTAAAGTACAGAACAGAGATAGGAGGCTTGACGCTTGGCAGAGAACGCACTGAATAAGCATAGGATTTGAGGGGAGCAGAGGAAAGGGTTCAGGAAGCTTTCCTCTGTGGAAAGCTTTCCTGCAAGGCATTACAATGCTTTCCTCGTCATGTAACACAATGATTTCTCTTATAATTAGTAAGAATTTATGCTCTAATTTTTGCTATAATTGGGATTGTAATGAATAAAGAGGAAAATAAATTTTATTGGACCTCTTCAATTTCCATATTATATAAGCCTCTCATTCCTCTCCCAATTTTTGTCCATATCTCCTGAATATTTTTGTCACTGAAGATGTAGCAGTCAGATCACCGAAGTTGACTGTAAAGTGGGCTATTAATGACTCCACTGTAGCAGTCAGATGATTTGAAGATTTTCCTTTGTAGTACCTTTTCTATTCCTTGGGAATTATGTCAAGTAATTTCCCACATAACATCAAGCAATTGGAGTTGCAGCAGTTTCCACATGCTTGCCAACCTGAGGTTTTAGCCTGCTTCCCAACTTTGTCTACTTAGAGTTAGGTCATTTTACACTGGTTCTTGCTCTGCCAATAGGCCACTGTAACAGGACAGTGGTATAGGGGTAGGTGAATTAAATTTATTTTTAGATTATTGAATTTTGTCAAAAGTAAAATGAAATGCTTTTTCTTTCTGGTCATACTTCATTGGCCAGTGTAAAATATTTTGCTGCTGCCTTGGCAAAGAAAAGGTGTTTACTACCTTATCTTGAATGCAACCAGCATGGTCTGTATGTCTGCAGTTCCAAGCATAGGTTTGGATTCTGGGTAAACATGAAGTCATGGTAGTCTGTATAAAACACATTCATTTAAGTAATTTTTGTAGCCAAAGATCTAGAAAAACTGAAAGTTTCTAAGGTGGTTTTTAAAAAAATAAATCCGTCTACTACGTGTAGTTATTTGATGTGCAGATGTCTATGGATTCCAAGAGAGGGAACTATAATTACATGAGATTGTAGGTCATCAAATGTGGGTCCTGAGAAATGTCCTCTCTTGCCCTGGAGGAGCAGCAAGTACTTTTAACCGAGGGGCCATCTCACAAGCTCCTAGAAAGTATCTTTGAAAATCTTCTGTAGAGGAAAACAGTGCATGTTGAATAGGAAAGACTTAGTGTTGAGACCAAACCTGAGACCAAATCCTTGTCCTGTAGGGGTATAGAGGAAACTTAGGACTGTTTGCAATTGATTGTGAACACATAAAGAATAAACTTGGGAAGGTTCATGGAAGCCAAAGGCTCTCTGTGGTCTTGGAAATGAGAACATGAAAATTGAGAAAGGGCCACTGACCATGAAATAAATTACTGAATAGTTAAAATTTTTACGTAATACAATGACCTATTAAAATTATTTCTGTGTCCAAAAATAGAGCTGAACATTTAATGATAACCAACATATAATAAAAATGAAAAGAAAAAGAATAAAACAATAAAAAGTATGAAATGATTAGATGAAACCTATTTTAAAACATTTTTAATGATTGTAGCGTGTTCTTGTAACTACCCATTTATTTTTGTAACAATTCAAAATTATGTTTGCTTTTCATCCAAGCTAACTTTAGAAAATTCTGAAAACATCAGTTTTGAAAGAATAGTAAATATTGAATAGAATAACTATTGTTTTAATTTCCAGCATTAAATACTCATATCCTTGTACTTGATTCATCATATATAGGTTATAAATGGGGGTAACCTAGTCTGTTGTTTTTCTGGACCAGACCATTTAACTCTCTAAGCTGTGTTTGCTACTGACAGTTCAGAACTTATTTTTGTGGCCTTTATTAGCTTTCTGTGTCTCAATGAGAAACGTTTATAAAGCTCAAAGCATGGTACATAATTCAGATGAAGAATTCCATCTTTAAAAAAAGAACTAAGGCACAATTCAGTGATTTAGTAAGATTAATTTGTACACAAGAAACTAACTTGAACGATATGATCAGTAATTGTAGAAATAGTTTAAATTTGAAAACTATACTATTTCTAAGTCAAAAAGTTATTTGCACAATCACATAGCTTGACAGGATATAGTAAATTTTGAACTTGTGTCTTGGGAGGCCTGTTCTCACCGAGCAGATTAGAAACCTTTGTCAGTTACTGAACCTCATCCAGCTGCAAACAGCTGTTAGATGAACGCAGGTGGAGCCCATGTTTGCTCCACATGCTGCACGTTGCAGTCACCTTGATTTTCAACTAATCGATCTGTTGTTCTCTTCTTGGGAGCAGATATTTGGACTAATGCCATTTTTTCTTTATATGTAAAAAGATAAGTAATATAGAAAATATGGTCATTTGGTTGGTTCTGTAAGGCATCATACATCTTTCAAAGTTTCCTCCTGGGATTCTTGACGACTTTTGCAAACCCACTGTAGATGATTTTTTGAAGTTGGCTTTACACTTTACTGCAGAGTCCTCCAGCAGATTGTCTCTTCATGCTGTTGCTTTTTCCTTCACACTTGCTTGATTCTTCTGATTTGTTCATTAAAGAACAACTTCAGTGTTTTATTGAACTACCCGATGACATTTCAATTTACCTCTGAGTTGTTTTCTGGGGTGCATTTTGATTATTTTTTCTCACATTAGAAACAAACATTTTGAATTAAACTTAACAGTTATTAGAGGTTCATACAGATTTATTGAAACTATGGCCTGGCTACTGCTTTATGAAGACCAAGCATCATTTTTTTCAAGTATGGGGATAAGCTTTACAGTGGAGTATGCCTCTGTAACACCAGTAGTGATTCTCATAGATCAGACAGTCATAGGTTTTGATCCCAAACCAAGTTCTATGAAGCTGAAATTTATGCTCTTTTTTGATTGTTGATTTACTTAACTGTAGTTCAATAATTACATTTTGCCCCTACAAGGTTCCTAACTAGCACAATATAAATGACAATTATGTTATATTAAAAATATTAGTGAGAAAAATATTCAAAGCATATGAATGTTAAATTCATCTACACATGTGTTCTTTTGTCTTCCTTGGGATAGAACACACAGCCTTGCACATGAAAGACACTTCTTCACTACTGAGGTACATCCCTATGCTTTAAGATAATTATTTTGAGGCACAATATTTATAATTACTCTCAGATGACCCTTTTTTTGCTTCAGGTTTCAGGAGAAGCTTGGATTAGAGGAATACGATTCTGTGTCTATTTTTACAAATTTTAAAAAGTATATCTTAGATTTTTTTCTTACTCATGGTTAAATGCATATTCTAATGAATAAAGGACTAAAGGAGCTAATAGCTGGCAAAACATTATTTTTGGATGCAGTATGCCTCTGCGGGTGGTATGACTGAGTTATTTCAGGACGAGATTAAATATTTGAGTTAGTAGGCATAGAAAGGAGAAACACTCTTATCAATATGAGTGGACAACATTTTCCTCCATTGAAAACCTGAATAAAACACAAGAGTGGAGAATAGTAAATTGGGTTTTTGTTGAATTGAAGTATAAGAATTCTGGTGCCTTTGGTCATCAGAGGGAATTTTAAACATATGTTTCAGAATTCTATATTATTCGTTTAATTTTAATAATCAGGAAACTGGGAATGGAATAACATTTAAAATGTAAATTTAAAAAATCTTAAAAAAATCAAATAAAAATGAATTTCAGACAGAAAAATACACTACCCACGGAGAAATAATGCAAGGAAATTGAATGCTATATATGTAAAATATAAATGACACTGATATAGCTGGGTCCTCAGGTAGTTCTATATCCAATTTTCTGAGGAACCTCCAGACGGATTTCCGGAGTGGTGGTACCAGTCTGCAATCCCACCAACAATGGAGGAGTGTTCCTCTTTCTCCACATTTTGCCAGCATCTGCTGTCACCTGAGTTTTTTATCTTAGCCATTCTGACTGGTATGAGGGGGAATCTCGGGGTAGTTTTGATTTGTAGTTTCCTGATGATTATGGATATTGAACATTTCTTTAGGTGTTTCTCAGCCATTCGGCATTCCTCAGCTGTGAATTCTTTGTTTAGCTCTGAACCCCATTTTTAATAGGGTTATTTGTTTCCCTGCGGTCTGACTTCTTGAGTTGTTTGTATATTTTGGATATAAGGCCTCTATCTGTTGTAGGATTGGTAAAGATCTTTTCCCAATCTGTTGGTTGCTGTTTTGTCCTAACCACAGTGTCCTTTGCCTTACAGAAGCTTTGCAGTTTTATGAGGTCCCATTTGTCGATTCTTGATCTTAGAGCATAAGCCATTGGTGTTTTGTTCAGGAAATTTGGACTAATTGATTGATGGCAATTAGAAATACTGAGGAAAATAAAGCACAACATGTCTGCTTGAAATTATTGGTAAAGGGGAACATGAAGAACATACTTACCCCTTACTTGTGAGCATGAGTCCTGATTGTTCTGTATGTGTTCCTTTATTTGCAGTCACTGTCACTCTCTGACCATTTCCTACGTATTTTTTGACTTCTCCTGGAGTTTCCATATACTTAATATTGCCTGTCCATCTTCCAATCTGTTCAACACCCTTATTTCTATTCCTTCTACATTTATACATTTTAAGTACTAGCTGCACATTGTATATGAATTCAATTTGAATTACTTTATAAATAATGTATCCTTTCAGTAAATTTTATGTATGGAGTTTTAATTTAGTTATTTTTCTTTTAAAATATTTTTTGCTCTAATTTTATTTCATGTGTTCATTTTAAGTCTAAATAATTCAGTATGAATAAGTTCTTTTAAAAATAATGTTGATTTTCCTTCATTTGTATTCATTCTTATAAATATCTTATCATGTTAATTAGTTATTTTAAGACTCCTTGCTTCAGCTGGAAATACCTTCCTTCCTAAAATTATATACGTGTTTAAATCTTATATGAGTTGTTAATAGGATTTTCATTAACTAGTCAGCTGTGAATCCTGTACAATATGAAAACTGCACATATGCAAGTTGCAGGGTTAGAGATTTTCTTTTCTGAGAATTCTGCCAGGACTTGCAGATAAAAGACAAGTTTTTGTGTCTTTCATGGATTAGTGGACACAGCTTTTCTTGTCTGTATTTTGCAAGCCCAGCTTTCATCAGAATTCCTAGGCTTTAGGATCAGTTCAGGTGTCTCACCTTGCATGGTAATGAATCTTATGTTCTGTCCTCCATTCTAACAAGCTCCAGGACCTCGTGCCAGCTAAATAGCACTGTGAGCCACTTTGGCCTCTGCAGGGATTCTCTGATTTGAATATCCTCTTTCTGTAGGGATACTATATCATGCGCAACAATTTATTTCCTAAAAATGAAAAAGAATCAGTCTTTATCTATATTTTAAATAGAATTTTAACCAAACATTATCTCGAATAGCCTTGTGTTACTTTTCATTTATATTTTCTATTTTTTACTTAGGAAAGTCTAGCATAAATATTCAATAGGTATATGATTTTTTACAATAATGACTTAAATATTCTAGAAATAACATTCCCTGTTTAATATTTATCTGCCACATATTAATACACACATGAATGACTTATCCATGGCATGACACTGTATTCATTTTATTTATTACCAACATACACAACTATTAATAGAAGAGCTGTACCCTGACTATTTGTACCCCTTCTTCCATCAAATAATTTTGTAATTCTGACTCTATGCCAAACATTTCCCTGGCACTTGAAGGAATGAATGAATAAAAGAAAGCATGGCTCTTCCTCATGGTGTTTTCTCTATATTGCTGAGGAATAGATGTTGTGTCAAGGAAAAGGCATGTTTGTGGAAGCCTGAATGATCCAGGCAAAGATCAGGGAGACATTCTTGCACAGTTGAGGAACTGGGATTCCAACCCTCTTGCTGGCTCACCTAGACTCTTCTCACAGTTTTCACTGGTGTCTGTGTGAGTGGATGTCAATGAATAATGCTGACAACTTCCTGTTTCTTGATACCGTTCACAGGTGAAAAAGTGGGGTGTCTTTGGATCGCTGGAAGTTCGACCTGACATGGATGAATGTGAACGTTCAATTGTGACAGACGACGACTGTGAAATCCTGAAAATACCTACAAAGGAGTATGAGAAGTTAAAATTGGTATGCTCTGCACATCTATTTCCCTTTTGAAGTCCGACTTGATTGGAGAGACCATGATTTGTGGTTTATTGGCCGATTGGCACTTCGTCAGCTTCTTTTTCAGTACTTGCAGGAAAAACAGCAGAGCGCTCCTCTGCTCTTTATAATTTTTAAATTCACTCATTCAGTCATTGAGCAAATAGGCAGTCTGTGTGTCAACAGCATGCTGTTTGATGGGGGACAAAAATGATTGGATGGTTACGGCGCTACTGCTTTCAAGGGTTCACCAGTCTGTACTAATCTTTCTTCAGAATATGTGACTAATACTTTTGGTTGTGAGCCTAGCCTTTAATGGCTGAGACTAGTTGCTTTCTGTCAGCTTGACGCAGACCTGCTGGAAGCGGGATTTTAGTTGGGGAACTGTCTCCATTAGATGGACTTACGGGGATATCTCTGGGACATTCTCTTGATTGCAAATTAAAGTAAGAAGACTCTGGTACACCTGTGCAATATAAGAAAGTTAGCTGAGTCGAGTGGAGAAGTAACCCAGCAGACAGCATTTCCCCAAGTTTTTATGTTCTATGGGGCTGAAATAACTGATCTCATCCTCGAGGTGCTTTGGGTTATTTGGCTTATCACAACCAAGGAAACAAACAAAGACAGAATGGTTGACATGCTAATACAGAATTGCACAAACTTTCAAATTCATAATTGGATAAGAAGACATTTAAACTTTATTCTGAGCATCAACTTCTGCTGTTTATGACGTTTTAGTGTAAATCTGTATTTTTCTAGTCTAAACCAAATCTGTTCCTACTCCCTCCATCACCTCCACTTCTTTTAAAGGGTAGAAAAAACTTATCTAAACAGTGAGGTTGGGAGGTCCCTGTTGTCTTCTTGACAGATTCTAATACAGGCCTAGGTCCTGCATGATACTTGAAGGTTCAGTATTCATGCTGAAAGATAAATATCTTTCTTATTGCTTAGGATCTCAAAAAGTAAGAAATTTCCTTTGGTGTGGTAACCTCATAAACATGTAATTTTCCCAGAATTCATTGTTTCCCCAAATACCAGATATTAGTATATTTAAATTTCAGAGTGTTTGGCTTAAAAATTTTTCTTGTTTTGTTATTGTCCCTCATGAAAATGAATTATATAACTTCACACACACACACACACACACACACACACACACACACACACACACACACACCTTTTGAGCTTTGTTTATAAATCTTTAAAATTTGTTCATATTTATAGTAATTTAAAGCATTATAGTACAGATTGGGTATATTGGCAAACAAATCTGAATATTAGAATTATAGTATAGCTATTGGTCATAGTAATAGCCAATTGTTACTCAAACTTATACTGTGAAATAGCCATATAGCTGTTACTTCTCTTTTTCTGACATTTTTGGCTAGTTTTTGTTAGTTTTTAATGATCTCATTTTGAAACCTGACAAGGGCATTCTTTTTTTTTTTTATTGCAGGAAAAAGTAAAACGTGAAAATGCACAAAAGTTGAAATTAATTCGCAAGTGTCCATTTTATGAAATTTGGCCTACCTTATCCATATATGAACTAGTTTCACTTAGTACATTCAAAATTTTTCCTCCAGGTCATGGTGAGTTTAACTCAATTTTAGACTTGTTTGTTATGTAAAATTCCACTACTGTATTTGCAAATCTTTATAATTTCAATATATTAGGCAATATAAGTAATGCATCTCCATATAGGTATTTTATTAATGAATTATTAACTATGAATTGGATTTTTTTAAAAATTCTCTTTTTAATTAAAAAATGAACATGTTTTGCTTCAAGAGCAGCTTTAGTCCAAACCTGCATTCCACATCTCTCCACATTTTCAATTTTCCATACTCATATTGCTACACACTGAGAATTACAGTAAGGGCCAACCTGCAAAGAATAAGGGCAAGATGTCTGTGTAGTCACTGTTTTCTTACTGTCCTGGTTAGTAAGCTCTTAACCAGCAAATTTTCAATCAACATCTGTGTTATATCTCAGCAGTGAAAAAGTAACAATTCCAAGTTATCTGTCACTCATCAAAGCCTTGACAAAGCATGTCAGATTCAGTCCTTAATTGCTGTCGTGAGACCTCAAATAAATATAGATGTATCTTTGGTGTGGGTAAAAAAACTAAATATGAAAATCCCTTACAACCCACATTTACTTTCTGCACATTGCCTGTAGTTCACACATTACTTTTTGTGTACTTGTATTCTGATTGTGACCTATCATGGGAGGTCAGATGTTTTTTACATGTGGCATTATGTGGAGCTAATAGTTCATAATTTTGGAGATTTGATATTTGCAATTTCTGGAGAAGGTGAAGTCTTAAAAAGAGAATCAAGAGGCAAAAGCCTCCGATATCATTAGAGTCTGGAGTGCATGTACAGACCTCTTAGAGTATGTGTGCACAAAAGCATAGACAGTATTGACTCATTCTATTTCTTCATGAACCTATGAGAGACAAGTAAACAAGAGAGGACAGTGAAGTGTCCTCTATGAAAGTGTGGGCAAGATTTTTGTCTTTAATAAGGAGTCACTTTGCCCCACAAGATATGGCCATGAACAGCAAAATGAGCAGTGAGACCTGGTACTTTTCTCCTCTCAAATACTGTTGGAACAAATACTTGGACTACTACAGTACAGGAAACCTTTCAAGAAATACTGCTTTACAAATCCTGCTGAGCTGTGATGGCCAAGGGCTAACTTCAAATTAGGAATGAGACTAAAGCTTCTACAAGTTTGATTCTGAGTTATAAATCTTAAAACATAGCTAAGATATCCTTGGAAAGTGAGTTTCAGCTCAGTGTGGTGCAAAATATTCCTGGTAGTGTATTGTGGGAAAAAGTATAGTGAGAGGGAAGCTTAGGTTTCAAACCACAGAAATAAGGCACTCATATTTGATGAGTGTTTTTCAGTGCTCATATTTACAATATCATTTCTTAAAACAGATGTTTAAACTATGTTGCATCAACATTAAGTATATCTTGCTTATAAAAACTAAATACTAAAAATTATTAAAAGGGTAACAAGTGCTAAGCACTAAACCATCAGCCTGGAAAATGATTAAGAATATTGAACTGTTCACAAAAATTTTAATAACTAGGTCTGAATATAAATATTTTCATTAATGTACACATGAAAATCATCCAATCAACTTATATAAGTAGAAGTTTAGCTTTTCAAAATTTAGTGTATTTATTGCAGAGAAAACTTGATGAATGCAGTTTTTCTGGGTTTAATCATAGATTTTCTACTTTATATCAGACTTGTTAAATATTTCTCTCAGAGGCTAGTATATATAAAAGTAGATCATAAGTAAGCTGTTCAATATTATGTGAACAAATATTCTGAATGTGGAGGGGTCAACTATTCTATTACTCAAAAACATTCAGTTATTATTTTTAATGTTTCTCAAACTAAAACATGGGCCCAAAGTACTTAAGAGCTAAGCAGATTGTAGAGCTAAAAATAGGCTTGACACAACATGTTTCATATACTGGAATATCTGAAAGGTAATAATATTTTCTGTGTTATACAGCTTGTTATATTACATAATAATAAAACTCTGTTATTATACTGTATAGTAAAAATATCACTTTGTCTCATTTCTAACCATATAAAAGTTAGAGCATATATGTATACAAGTTTAGACAAGATTATATTCCTTAGATAAGAATGTCAGATATATCTATAAATCCCATCTCAGTACTAACATAACTATTAATTATCATAAGTTCTTATCAGCTAACAAAGAAACAAATAAATAAAAGTGCTTATAAATAAACAAATCTAGGTTTTTGCATATTTTTATAGTAATAAACAATATATAAAATAAAATCATCAGATATGACTCGTCTTCTTTTTTTTTTTGAACATTATTGTATTTCCATATCTATTGTTAGAGAATGGCACAGAATCACAAAGACATTTATTGTGACCTGGGTATGTGTTTTTCTTTTTTTTAATCTTTATTAACTTGAGTATTTCTTATTTAAATTTCGATTGTTATTCCCCTTCAGGGTTTCCAGGCCAACATCCCCCTAACCCCTCCCCCTCCCATTCTATATGGGCTTCCCCTCCCCATCCTCCCCCCATTACCACATTCCCCCCAACAATCACATTCACTGGATGTTCAGTCTTGGAAGGACCAAGGGCTTCCCCTTCCACTGGTGCTCTTACTAGGCGATTCATTGCTACCTATTAGGTTGGAGTTCAGGTTAAGTCCATGTATAGTCTTTGGGTAGTGGCTTAGTCCCTGGAAGCTCTGGTTCGTTGGCATTGTTATTCGTATGGGGAATCAAGCCCCTTCAAGCTCTTCCAGTCCTTTCTCTGATTCCTTCAACGGGGGTCCCGTTCTCAGTTCAGTGGTTTGCTGCTGGCATTCGCCTATGTATTTGATGTATTCTGGATGTGTCCCTCAGGAGAGATCTACATCCGGTTCCTGTCAGCCTGCACTTCTTTGCTTCATCCATCTTATCTAGTTTGGTAGCTGTATATGTATGGGCCACATGTGAGGCAGGCTCTGAATGGGTGTTCCTTCTGCCTCTGTTCTAAACTTTGCCTCTCTACTCCTTCCCAAGGGTATTATTGTTCCCTTTAAAGAAGGAGTGAAGCATTCGCATTTTGGTCATCCTTCTTGAGTTTCATGTATTCTGTTCATCTAGGGTAATTGAAACATTTGGGCTAATAGCCACTTATCAATGAGTACATACCATTTTTTTTTATTTTTTTTATTTATTTTTTTTTTTTTGTGATTAGGTTACCTCACCCAGGATATTTTCCAGTTCCATTCATTTGCCTATGAATTTCATAAAGTCATTGTTTTTGATAGCTGAGTAATATTCCATTGTGTAGATGTACCACATTTTCTGTATCTATTCCTCTGTTGAAGGGCATCTGGGTTCTTTTCAGCTTCTGGCTATTATAAATAAGGCTGCTATGAACATAGTGGAGCATGTGTCTTTCTTATATGTTGGGGCATCTTTTGGGTATATGCCCAAGAAAGGTATAGCTAGGTCCTCAGATAGTTCAATGTCTAATTTTCTGAGGAACCTGCAGACTGATTTCCAGAAAGGTTGTACCAGTCTGCAATCTCACCAACAATGGAGGAGTGTTCCTCTTTCTCCACATCTTTGCCAGCATTTACTGTCACCTGAGTTTTTGATCTTAGCCATTCTCACTGGTGTGAGGTGAAATCTCAGGGTTGTTTTGATTTGCATTTCCCTTATGAGTAAAGATTTTGAACATTTCTTTAGGTATTTCTCATCCATTCGGTATTCCTCAGCTGTGAATTCTTTGTTTAGCTCTGAACTCCATTTTTTAATAGGGTTATTGGACTCCCTGCGGTCTAACTTCTTGAGTTCTTTGTATATTTTGCATATAAGCCCTCTATCTGTTGTCGGATTGGTAAAGATCTTCTCCCAATCTGTTGGTTGCCGTTTTCTCCTAACAACAGTGTCCTTTGCCTTACAGAAGCTTTGCAGTTTTATGAGATCCCATTTGTTGATTCTTGATCTTAGAGCATAAGCCATTGATGTTTTGTTCAGGAAATTTTCTCCAGTGCCCATGTGTTCTAGATGCTTCCCCACTTTTTCTTTTATTAGTTTGAATGTATCTGGTTTGATGTGAAGGTCCTTGATCCACTTGGACTTAAGCTTTGTACAGGGTGATAAACAGGGATCGATCTGCATTCTTCTACATACTGACCTCCAATTGAACCAGCACCATTTGCTGAAAATGCTATTTTGATGGGGATTGCATTGAATCTGTAGATCGCTTTTGGTAAAATGGCCATTTTTACTCTATTAAACATGCCAATCCATGAGCATGGGAGATCTTTCCATCTTCTGAGGTCTTCTTCAATTTCTTTCTTCAGAGGCTTGGTGTTCTTAACATACAGATCTTTCACTTGCTTTGTTAAAATCACACCGAGGTATTTTATATTATTTGGGACTATTATGAAGGGTGTTGTTTCCCTAATTTCTTTCTCGGCTTGTTTCTCTTTTGTGTAGAGGAAAGCTACTGATTTATTTGAGTTAATTTTATACCCAGCCACTTTGCTGAAGTTGTTTATCAGCTTTAGTAGTTCTCTGGTGGAACTTTTGGGATCACTTAAATATACTATCATATCACCTACAAATAGAGATATTTTGATTTCTTCTTTTCCAATCTGTATCCCTTTGATCTCCTTTTGTTGTCTGATTGCTCTAGCTAGAAATTCAAGAACTATATTGAAACAGTAGGAAGAGAGTGGGCAGCCTTGTCTATTCCCTGATTTTAGTGGGATTGCTTCAAGTTTCTCTCCATTTACTTTAATGTTAGCTACTGGTTTGCTGTATATGGCTTTTACTATGTTTAGGTATGGGCCTTGAATTCCTATTCTTTCCAGGACTTTTACCATGGAGGGGTGTTGAATTTTGTCAAATGCTTTCTCAGCATCTAATGAAATGATCATGTGGTTTTGTTCTTTCAGTTTGTTTATATAATGGATCACGTTGATGGTTTTCCATACATAAAACCATCCCTGCATGCGTGGGATGAAGCCTACTTGATCATGGCGGATGATTGCTTTGATGTGCTCTTGGATTCAGTTTGCCAGAATTTTATTGAATATTTTTGCGTCGATATTTGTAAGGGAAATTGGTCTGAAGTTCTCTTTCTTCTTTGGGTCTTTGTGTGGTTTAGGTATAAGAGTAATTGTGGCTTCGTAGAAGGAATTTGGTAGCTCTCTATCTGTTTCAATTTTGTCGAATAATTTGGATAGTATTTGTATGAGGTCTTCTATGAAGGTCTGATAGAATTCTGTACTGAACCCATCTGGACCTGGTCTCTTTTTGGTTGAGAGACTTTTAATGACTGCTTCTATTTCTTTTGGAGTTATGGGATTGTTTAAATGGTTTAATCTGTTCCTGATTTCACTTTGGTACCTGCTATCTGTCTAGGAAATTGTCCATTTCCTGCAGATTTTCAAGTTTTGATGAATATAGGCTTTTGTAGTAAGATCTGATTATTTTTTGAGTTTCCTCTGATTCTGTAGTTATGTCTCCCTTTTCATTTCTGATTTTGTTAATTTGTACATATTCTCTGTGTCCTCTCATTAGTCTGACTAAGGGTTTATCTATCTTGTTGATTTTCTCAAAGAACCAACTTTTGGTTCTGTTGATTCTTTCTATGGTCCTTTTTGTTTCTACTTGGTTGATTTCAGCTCTGAGTTTGATTATTTCCTGCCCTCTACTCCTCCTGGGTGTATTTGCTTCTTTTTGTTCTAGAGCTTTTAGGTGTGCTGTCAAGCAGCTGATATATGCTCTCTCCTGTTTCTTTCTGCAGGCACTCAGAGCTATGCGTTTTCCTCTTAGCACAGCTTTCATTGTGCCCCATAAGTTTGGGTATGTTGTACCTTCATTTTCATTAAATTCTATGAAGTTCTTAATTACTTTCTTTATTTCTTCCTTGACCACGTTATCGTTGAGTAGAGCATTGTTCAACTTCCACGTATATGTGGGCGTTCTTCCCTTATTGTTATTGAAGACCAGCTTTAACCCGTGGTGGTCTGATAGGAGGAACGGGTTTATTTCTATTTTTCTATATCTGTTGAGGCCTGTTTTATGACCAATTATATGGTCAATTTTGGAGAAAGTACTATGAGGTGGTGAGAAGAAGTTATATCCTTTTGTTTTAGGATAGAATGTTCTATGAATATCTCTTAAGTCCATTTGGTTCATGACTTCTGTTAGTCTGTCTATGTCTCTGTTTAATTTCTGTTTCCATGATCTGTCCATTGATGAGAGTGGAGTGATGAAATCTCCAATATTATTGTGTGAGATGCAATGTGTGCTTTGAGCTTTAGTAAGGCTTCTTTTACGTATGTAGGTGCCCTTTGTTTATAGCATAGATATTTAGGATTGAGAGTTCATCTTGGTGGATTTTTTCCTTTGATGAATATTAAGTGTCCTTCCTTATCTTTTTTGATGACTTTTAGTTGAAAATTGATTTTATTCGATATTAGTATGGCTACTCTAGCTTGCTTCTTCCGACCATTTGCTTGGAAAGTTGTTTTCCAGCCTTTCATTCTGAGGTAGTGTCTGTCTTTGTCTCTTTGGTGTGTTTCCTTTAGGCAGCAGAATGCAGGGTCCTCATTGCGTATCCAGTTTATTAATTTATGTCTTTTTATTGGAGAGTTGAGACCATTGATGTAGAGAGATATTAAGGAATAGTGATTGTTGCTTCCTGTTATATTCATGTTTGGATGTGAGGTTATGTTTATGTGTTTTTCTTCTCTTTGTTTCGTTGCCAAGACGATTAGTTTCTTGCTTCTTCTAGGGTATAGCTTGCCTCCTTATGTTGGGCTTTACCATTTATTATCCTTTGTAGCGCTGGTTTTGTAGAAAGATATTGTGTAAATTTCATTTTGTCATGGAATATCTTGGTTTCTCCATCTATGTTAATTGAGAGTTTTGCAGGATACAGTAACCTGGGCTGGCATTTGTGTTCTCTTAGGTTCTGTATGACCTCTGTCCAGGATCTTCTGGCTTTCACAGTATCTCGTGAGAAGTCTTTTGTGATTTTGATAGGTCTGCCTTTATGTTACTTGACCTTTTTCCCTTACTGCTTTTAATATTCTTTCTTTATTTTGTTCATTTGGTGCTTTGACTATTATGTGATGGGAGGAGTTTCTTTTCTGGTCCAATCTATTTGGAGTTCTGTAGACTTCTTGTATGTTTATGAGCATCTCTTTCTTTAGGCTAGGGAAGTTTTCTTGTATGATTTTGTTGAAGATATTTATTGGTCCTTTGAGCTGGGAGTCTTCACTCTCTTCTATATTTATTATCCTCGGGTTTGATCTTCTCGTTGAGTCCTAGATTTCTTGTAAGTTTTGTACCAGTAGCCTTTTCTATTTTACATTATCTTTGACAGTTGTGTCGATGATTTCTATGGAATCCTCTGCTCCTGAGAGTCTCTTTTCTATCTCTTGTATTGTGTTGATGATGCTTATATCTATGGCTCCTTGTCTCTTCCTTTGGTTTTCTATATCCAGGGTTGTTTCCATGTGTTCTTTCTTGATTGCTTCTATTTCCATTTGTAATTCCTTCAACTGTTTGATTATGTTTTCCTGGAATTCTTTCAGGGATTTTTGTGATTCCTTTCTATAGGCTTCTACTTGTTTATTTATGTTTTCCTGGGTTCCTCTAAGGGAGTTTTTCATGTCTTTCTTGAAGTCCTCCAGCAGCATGATCAAATGTGATTTCAAATCTAGATCTTGATTTTCTGGTGTGTTTGGATATTCTGTGTTTGCTTTAGTGGGAGAATTGGGCTCCAATGATGTCATATAGTCTTGGTTTCTGTTGCTTAGGTTCCTGCGCTTGCCTCTCACCATCAGGTTGTCTCTGGCGTTACCTTGTTCTGCTATTTCTGACATTGGCTAGACCGTCCTATAGTTAGACCCGTTTTCCTGTTTTCTTTCAGCCAGTTATGGGAACAGAGTGTTCTGCTTTCAGGCATGTAGTCTTTCCTGTCTACTGGTCTTCAGCTGTTCCTGTAGGCCTGTGTCCTGAGTCCACCAGGCAGGTCACTTGGAGCAGAAAAGTTGGTCTTACCTGTGATCCTTTGGCTCAAGTTGCTCGTGGGGAGCTACTTTTGAGCTCTCCATGAGGGCAGCAACCAGGATGTCCTGCGCCGCCTTTTCCCGGGCCCCCATGCACCAGAGTCCCAGATGGTGTTAGGTGTTTTCCTCTGGAATGAGAAATGTGGGCAGAGTGTAGTCTCTTCTTGCTTCCCAGGCGTGTCTCCCCCTCTGAAGGTTTAGCTCTCCCTCCCATGGGATTTGGTTGCAGAGAAGTGTTGACTGGGTCCCTTCAGGTCCCGGGAGTGTCTGGACTGCGGTGGACCTGCCACTGGAGTGCCCCTATCTTCTGGTTCCCAGAGGCCGTATACAATTTGCTTTTGGGCTAGGGATGTGCGCAGGGGTGGGCAATATTTGTGGTCTCTCCTGCTCTGGTATCTCAGAACTGCCCAGATGTCCAGGAGTTGAGCTCTGTCTCCCCTGGGGTTTGGGAGCAGTGAGCTGTGGGCCGGGATCAGGGAGGTTAGATATGATTCTTCTTTACTTAAGTTTTATTTTGAATTAGTATCCAAAAACAGAGATGCTACTGAAATTAAACTTCCATTTCGTGAATTTATAATTAGAAATGAATAGCTTCCAAGGCATACAAAATGTGTTCTAACCTCATTTTAAGGGTGTATTACATAAAGCTTCAGAGAGATTCAGTTAATTATTAAAAAGCTTCAAAGACTTTAGGGACTTATTATTGGCAGTTTCTGACTGTGTTCTTTTCTAGCTCCTCACAGCTTCCTACATTTTGGCTTCATGTGTGAAAGGGCCTTATAACTATGCTGTCTAGCATTGCTTGTTTTTTGTCCTGAGTTACTCTTTTTCAAAGCATGGCTAATCACTACATTATTTTACTACCCAAGCTGTTTCTATATGCATCATATATATATATATATATATATACACATATATATAAAACATTAACTTGACAACCGTTGATTGTTGTCTTGTTTCTATTGGCAAGTAGTCATTTTTCTCAAGTAAAGAAACTGAAGAGAAAGTGTAATATTAATTTCTTCTAAAATACTAAATATGGAAAAGTAATAGTGGCGCAAAAAATAAAATCTTGTCACCGAAAGCCACAAGTGTGAGCAATCAGACACCTATTTTGACACTTGGCCTAGAGAACAATCGCAGCTCTCACCTCTGAAATACAGTCAGGAATTTGACATCAGTGTCTTACAGATCAATGAATCCTGCAGATGCCCAAAAATCTTGGTCCTAAGGTGCCAGACTTATATCTCCTGGACCTTCAGTCAGGGGACCTTGGGTTTTAGAGTCTCTGAGAATTTTATTCATATATATATATATATATATGAATAGAATTTTATTCATATATATGAATAGAATTATATATAATATATATGCTATATATATAGTTATGTTAACCATGGCTACTCCTTTCATCAAGTCCTCTGCGGTCTTCTTTGGCCATGCCCCCATCTCAAATTCATGTCTTCTTTTTATGTTGTTTAACCTACTGAGT
This sequence comes from Rattus norvegicus, assembly GCF_021556685.1. Lineage (NCBI taxonomy): Eukaryota > Metazoa > Chordata > Mammalia > Rodentia > Muridae > Rattus > Rattus norvegicus. Next base: position 37,568,033 of record NC_141538.1, on the reverse strand, counting down.
ACAATCAGTATTCTACCCTCAAATTTTAGCAAGCAACCAAGAGAAAGAGCAGTAGCAGTAGCCTATTATTGCTTCAGGGTTGTCTCTTTGACACTCTTGATCAGCGCACTGAAATGGGATATTCTATATCTGGTTGGGGGATCTTTTCTTTTCTGTTCTTTTCTTCCTTCCTTCTTTTCTTGTCTTTACTTTAGATCCAGATAGCTGCTGTCCCTCCCTGTCACTCTATCCAACAATCCCGTCCCCGTCTTCTCTGACAGTGTTGAGTCTCCACACTCCCCAGTATACCCCTACCCTGACACAGGCTAGGCACATCCTTTCCCACTGGGGCCAGACAAGGCAATCAAGCTAGAAGAACATATACCACAGACATTCCACAGCTTTTTACATAGACCCTGTTCCAGTTGTTCTGGATCCATGTGAAGACTGAAATGTATATCTGATCCATATATGTGGTAGACCTATGTCCAGCCATGTATGCTCTTTGGTTGGTCATTCAGACTCTGAAAGCCCCAAGAGTCCAGGTTAGTTGATTCTTTGGTCTTCTTGTGGAATTCTCATCTCTACTAGGGCCCTAAATACTTCCCCCAACCCTTCCATAAGAGATCCAAAGCTCTATTCACTGTTTGGCTGTTTGACTCAGCCTTCTGAGTCAGCTGCTGGTGAAGCCTCTCAGAGAACAACCATGTTAGATTTCTGTCTGCAGTCGTAACAGAATATAATTAATAATGTCAGGGATTGGTGCTTGCCCATGAGATTAGTCTCTAGTTGGGCCACCTATTGCATGGCCAATCTCTCAGTCTCTGCTCCATTCCATCCTGGCATTTTTTTCTTTTTTTTGCAGACATGATACATTTTGAGTCATAAGTTTTGTGGATAGGTTAGTGTCTCTATCACTTTCTAGGGTTACTGCAGGTGGTGATATCTTCAGGTTCTATATCCCTAATAATGTGTGTGACAGCTAAAGTTACCCCACTGATTCTTGGGCACCTCCTCTATCTCAGGTCTCTGGCATGTCCCTGAGATATACCCACCTCCCCTCTGCCACCACTTGCAGATTTACATTCATTCTCATGGACATCTGGACAGCAATCCTGTCCCTCCCCACACCTGATTCTGAAACTCTCATTTCCCTCCTCATCTACTCTCCTACCCAGTTCCCTCCCATTTGCCTCCTAAGACTATTTTACTCTCCCTTCTACTTGAGATTCATGTATCCTTGCTTGGGGCTTCCTTCTTGTTTAGCTTCTTTGGGTCTGTGGAGTGTGTCATGGGTATCTTATATTTTATGGCTAATATCCACTTTTAGTGCTATTGTATGATTTTAAATATCATTTTCTAGTCCTCCTACTTTATCTTTGTGGTTTTTAGGTACCCTATGATATCTATTCATTAACCTGTTTTCTCCCATTTATTATTGGCATATTTCAGTACATTTTTATTTGTCAGAAAGTCAATATTTGTACATTTTACCCAATAACTCTTTAATTTAGAATTAAAAGACAAATATTATTCTGTCCTTTCCTTTACAAGTATATCTCTTGCCTGGAGTGGTAATTTTTTGATGTTTTATGTAGTTTCCAAATATTATACAGCATTTACTGCAGATTGAAGAATCCTCTTTACTCTTGTACCAGGTGTACTGGCAACATACGCTCCTCCATTTCCTCTACCTCTTCTTTTAAAATCTCTCATTTGCTTTGGAAAAATATCTTTGGTGTGTATAAGGTCTGCATTTGATCATGTTGTCTGTACATGTTGAGGGTGTTATAACCTTAATCTTCTGACTTATGCATTATTCCCAATGTGAAAGCAGTTGTGTGCCCCATTGGTGTTTACTTGGATATGATGAGGTTTTTTGATTTGGTCAATTTCAATGTTTTCTCTTATTTCCTGTTCTACTTTGCCACCTTAAATCATCTGCTTGTTCTTATCTGTACTATCAGATATTAACATGTTTCTTGTAGTAATCTGCTTAGAAATAATGCATTTCCCCTTTACTAAAAGAAAAATTTCAAAAGTTTCTAATATAATTTTGAAGATTGCTTGTTTTCAAGTTTAGTGTGACTCGGTTCTCTCATGTATATCCCTGTCTCAGGGATACCTCTGTCCCTGTCAAACATGGCATTTTTTGTCAGTGTGTTATTGTCTTCTTTGCTGATCCTTGCTTCTTGTTCTCCCTTTCCAAAGGTCCCAGACTTTTGTTAAACCAAATTCACTCATTGATGTTGGGGTCCAGAAATCTCCTCACAAATCACATGAACATCAATCTCAGGCAGACATGGGTATTTTTTGAGCGTATACCTCAGTACTGATCGATCAGCACTACCATTCAGGTTTGGGAATTGAACTGTGAACCCTGACTTAAGGTACTACCAGTCTCTTTAAGCTTGAGCTCTACAAACATCTGTGCCAAGTTATTTCATCAATCAGGATTTAGAGGTAGGATAGTTTCCTTAGAAACACGTCCTTGTTGTACACTTATCCTATTCTCATTTGTTGGGATACTCAACTGTGGCAGGAAACTTGCCTTCTCTAACTTATCTATTCATGTCTTAACTTATCTATCAGGATGGGGCTCGTCTAACATTCATGTCTTAACTTGCCAACAAAGATGTCAGTTAACCACACGTATGTTTCTTTCTGCCAAGTAGTGTGTCAGTTTCCAGGGAGATCTTAGGAACTTCAACATAACTTAACCACTATTCAAAATGAAAGTCTTATTCCAAATAGTTTCTTATATTGGTGCAGGTGTTGCTTTTGTGTTGGGGTCTATCCTAGGGACAACTGTGATGAATGTTTCCCAAGGGCACAGGACATTACAGAATGTGTAATCAACTTGGGCATGAAAAAGTTTCCCTATAATGGTAGACAAGACAGGTAATAGTTACCTAGGCCTTAACATTTTTCCTAGGCCTTAACAATTAAGGTTTGTTTTTTTGTTTCTTTATTTTGTCAACTTAGGTTATACTAAGTTTTATCACATAAATCAATATAAATTTAATATTGTAGGAGTCTGTATTCATTCTGCAAATAATCAGAATTTCGTTTTAAAATGTTCACTGCTTATCATTTATTTATTGCACATCTACTTTTTATTTAAAAATATAAAAACCAGCTTTACTTTGAAAATTAATTTACATAGATGTTGGGTCAAATTTAGCCCATGGTTGAAATTTTCCAAACCCTGCTCTATTGCAGAAACTATAACACTATTTTGAAATTTGTGGCTTAGAGTTAATTTTCCCACTAGGCTTCACATTTTTCTGTAATTGACTCATTTCCCTTTCTTTTTTAGTAGGAAAAAATGTATCTCGGATTGATAAACTTTTTAAAAATTGTTGATGAATGACTGTTATGGTGGTAGTGTTTTTGTTTAAACAAAAGCTATGATTTATTACTCTGTAAGGAAAATAATTAAACTCTATGGTGGTCAGTTCATGTAGGTTCTTTTAGGTCTTAGTACATTTTTTTCCCAGTGAATTAGTTTTGCTGATTGAATTTTAACACCCCAAATATACTTTTTGTTCCTAAATTTGTCTACACAAATGTGTTTTTGTTTTACTTTTTTGTTACAAATTTCTCTCATTACAGGGAGTTAGTAGAGAGCTCTGTCATTGTAATGCATTGCCTATTAAGAATTCTGAAAAATCCACATTTTAAACACAATAAAGGTAAATGAAACCAAAAATGCATTTTAGACGACTCTAAGTAAACTAGGTACTTGCAAAGGTGTTACAGACATTAGGTAAATTGTCTGAACCATTCTTACCAGTAGTAAAAGAACTTGTAGAATATATCAATATCCAACTTCCTTTTCATTTTATTTAATTCTTTTTTTCCTTCCCCCCATCTTTATTAAATTGGGTATTTCTTATTTACATTACGATTGTTATTCCCTTTCCAGGTTTCCAGGCCAACATCCCGCTAACCCCTCCCCCTCCCATTCTATATGGGTGTTCCCCTCCCCATCCTCCCCCCATTACCGCCCTCCCCCCAACAATCACTCTCACTGGGGGTTCAGTCTTGGCAGGACCAAGGGCTTCCCCTTCCACTGGTGCCCTTACTAGGCTATTCATTGCTACCTATGAGGTTGGAACCCAGGGTCAGTCCATTTAGAGTCTTTGGGTAGCGGCTTAGTCCCTGGAAGCTCTGGTTGGTTGGCATTGTTGTTCACATTGTTGGTCTCAAGCCCCTTCAAGCTCTTTCAGTCCTTTCTGTGATTCCTTCAGAGGAGGTCCCGTTCTCAGTTCAGTGGTTTGCTGCTGGCACTTGCCTATGTATTTGCTGTATTCTGACTGTGTCTCTCAGAAGAGATGTTAATCCGGTTCCTGTGGGCCTGCACTTCTTTGCTTCATCTATCTTATCTAGTTTATTTAATTCTTATGATATAACTTTATGCTTTATAAGATGATAAATCAAATGATCACTCATAAATAAAATTCATCAAAATATCTCAATATATTAACTCTCTTCTCCTATGCGTGCTGCTATAAATATCACCCTTAGAACCACGTGCACATCATGAAGTCTGCAGGTTACACTGTTTAGTTAGTGACTTTCTAATATCCCCATCTTGCTTGCCAAGGCATGAGAAATTTAGAGCTCTTCCCTGGGATCCTCTGTGAAGATTTGGTTCCTGGTGATGAACTGAGATCCTCAGCAGCATTTGAAGGGGATTAGGTAACAGCTCTTTTTAACAAGCCTGGTGAGGACCAAGCTGCTCTGAGGTTCAGCATTTGTACTACAAATGATGAGAAGCCACATCAATGAGGTTTCCTCCAGAGTTGCTCTACTCTGAGCTGCCTTTCCCATTGTTGGTTTTTCTTACTTGCTGCTGTTTGCTGAAATCTGGTTTTGTGGTATTCCTGATGCTGTCTCTCACTGAACGATCACCTCTTTTGTTTGTTTGCTTGCTTGTTTTAATATCTTAAGGGAGTCAACTGTCTCGGCCTGAAACTTAAAAGCTGTGAGCTGGTCAACAATTTTATCAATGGCAACTAGACTTCCATAAGGATTTGTCAGTCAGCATATCATCATTGGACTTTAGTTAATTAGTATGTTTACTGAACGTCGGCTGAGTGTGCAGTGTTATGCTACATGGTTTATGGCAATAAAAAGCAATAGATTTTAAAATCACTTAAAATCAAATATTTTAGTAACTACAAAGTATTCATTACTACAGAGTTTGCATTTTAATTTCAAAAATTTAGTAATTGAAAAAGATATGGAGTGTAATTTAAAACTTATGAGGTGTGTTACAAATATCATCCATTAAAATGATGTTTAATAGCTCATACTATATCATCAACTGTGGCAAATATTAGATTGAATTCTAACAGAGAGTAAAATAATAATGAAAATGGGTATGTGTTTGTTTGTCTGTGTAGTTGGCAGACCGTGCTGAGAATAGTGGATAAAACAATCCTACTTTAGGGCTTGGGTACAACTCAGCTATTGAGTTCTTCCGTAGTATAAGTCTCTGAGATTCTCTGCAACTGCTGAAAGGAGACTCAGTCAAAAGAGTGCAAGCAAAGGACTTTTCCTATGCAATGAAATCCAATGATAAGAAGAGAGTATGTATTTCAAATGTCCAATTCGTATGATTGGGCCTTATTTTATACATTTTACCAGAATGAAAAGTATTTTGATATCTGAACATATATATATATATATATATATATATATATATATATATATGTTAAAAGCAATGGCAGTTGAAAGAATAGAAACACCCCAAAAAACAAATAGTTAGCAATTGTTTCATGTAGGACACAGGCACAAAAGGCAATGATGACTAATAATAAAAATTAATATGACCAGTATTTTATTTATTTAAGACTGTTGTTTAGCATATGATTCCAGTATATCTTAACATTATTATTCAAAGTCTTCACTTTAAGAATATTATTATTATTATTATTATTAATACTGTTACTATTATCATCACCATCATCGTCATCACAACCACTGAGTCAAGAACATGCTATTTAGTCCTGTCTAGCTGTAAGGTTAGTTTTAGCCCAGGCTATCCTCAAGCTCAATATCCACTACTTTAACCTCTCGAACAGCAAGATTACAAGCATGCCCTAATATACCTTTCTGTTTTGATTTTAAATGTCCAACATACCACAGGGCTGCTAGACAGATGCAGGGGTGTGAGTGCCCAAGAACACACTGCAAACAATTATCATGTGGGCTTTGGAAGCACAGGGTTCAACATGGAGGTGGAACTGTCTTTTCTCTAGTATTTCCTAGAAACATTTTGCTACAAGTCATTTTATCTGTGTGGTTTTTAAATTTAAGCATTTAAGCACAAGGTTGAAACCGAGTTTCCTAAATGGCTTATATGTAGACATTAGAAATTTTTATTTTTACTATGAATTTTATGTTTTTATTAAATTCTGGAACTTTAAAAAACATGATTTTATTTATTTTTCTCTTTCTTTGGGTATTAAAATTCAAGTTGTAGTTTATGTTGGCAACTGCAAGTGCCCTTTTATGTGCTGATAGGAACCTGCTCTATTTATTTTCAGCTTTACTATGTAGCAGTACTTATTTATGGGCTTACAATAACATTGATCACTGAAGGATACAGTTCAGGATCTGACCATCTTAGTTACTTTATTTATAAACATTCTTTGTCATTATCACTTAGGTACAATTTAGTGTTTTACTTTGTCTTTTCTGTAATACAACACCATTGTTTGTGAAGATCTTTCTTTTCCTCTTTCCCTGTCCCTCCCTCCTTTCATTTCTTTTTCTTTAGAAGAGCTGTATGTGCTCAGGCTAGTCTGGAACTCATGATCCTCCTGCCTCAGCCTCTGTAGAATTGGGATTTCAGGATTGGAGCCATCATGAACAGCTACTTTCATTTTGTTCATATGAAGCATGCATTCTTTTCTTTTTCTATTGTTTTGTTTTTCCTTATGATATGATGCAATAAACCTTTTGCTGAAGCTGTACCTAGTGAGAGAAATGTCTCACAAATATCAAAATTTAATAAATTCAAAATATTCTATGTAAATAATTTCTAACAGTATCATTATATTTCTCTTATGGACACTTTAAGATTATTTTTTTTTTTTGCTATAGAATCACATCTGCGAACAATAATCCTTTCCTATTTCTATCCAAATTATATCTATAATTTGTCTTATTGTTGTAGCTAAGGTGTTGAATACTATTTTGAACAGGAGTAGAGAGACTGGATGTGTGTGCAGTATTTCTTTCTTTTTTCTTTTCTTTTACTGGATATTTTCGTAATTTACTTTTCAAATGTTATCCTCTTTCCTGGTTTCCCCTCCAGAGAAACCTCCATCCCATTCCCCTCCCCTTCTCTCCATAAGGGTATTATTCACCCATCCACTTACTCTCTCCTACCTTCCCATCCTGGAGATTCCCCTACAGTGGGGCATCAAGTCTTCACACATCCAAGGCATCTCCTCCCATTGATGCCCAACAAGGCCCATCCTCTGCTACATATGCAGCTGGAGTCATGGGTCCCTCCACGTGTACTCTTTGGTTGGTGGTTTAGTCCCTGGGAGATATGGGGTGTCTGCTTGGTTGATATTGCTGGTTTTCCTATGGGGTTGTAAACATCTTCAGCTACCTCAGTCCTTTATCTAACTCCTCCATTGGAGACTTAGTACTCAGTACAATGGATAGCTGCGAGCATCTGCCTCTGTCTTTGGCAGGCTCTGGCAGATCCTCTCAGGAGACAGCTATATCAGACTCCTGTCAGCTGCACCACTTGGTATCCCCAAGATTGACTGGGTTTCATGACTGCATGTGGGATGAATTCCTGTGTGTGGCAGTCTCTGGCTAGCCTTTTCTTCAGTCTGTGCTTCATACTTTGTCTCTGTATTTCCTCCTATGAATATTTTGTTTCCCATTCTAAGACGTATTGAAGCATCCACATGTTTGTCTTTCTTCTTCAAAAGTTTTGTGTGGTCTGTAAATTCTATCTTGGGTAATCAGAGCTTTTGAGCTAATATCCACTTACCAGTGAGTGCTTACCATGTGTGTTCTTTTGTGACTGGGTTACCTTATTCAGGATGATATTTTCTAGTTCCATCCATTTGCCTATGAATTTCATGAAGTCATTGCTTTTGATAGCTGAGTAGTACTTCATTGTGTAAATGTACCACATTTTCTGTATCTATTTCTCTGTTGAAGGACATCTGGGTCCTTTCCTGCCTCTGGCTATTATAAATAAGGCTACTATGAACATTGTGGAGCATGTGTCTTTGTTGTATGTTGGAGCATCATTTGGGTATATGCCCAGGAGCGGTACAGCTGGGTCCTCAGGTAGTACTATATCCAGTTTTCTGAGGAACCTCCAGACTGATTTCCAGAGTGGTTGTACCAGTTTGCAGTTCCAGCAACAATGGAGGGGATACCATTTGAAATGTAAATAAAAAAATACAATAAAAATGTAGATTCAGAAAATAACAATAACAAAACGAAGGAAAAACAGAAAAAAAAGAAGAAAATACTGTCTTTTCCCCACTGGATGGTTTTAGCTTCTTTGTCAAAGATCAAGTGACCCAAGGTTGTAGGTTCATTTCTGGGTCTTCAATTCTATTTCACTGATCTACCTGACTGTCTCTGTACCAATACTATTCTCAACAATAAAAGAATTTTGGGGAATCACCATTCCTCACCTCAGGCAGTATTACCAAGCAGTATTTCTGACTTTAGTGGAAACACTGAGTTCTTCGTTAGTTAGGAGGATTAAGATGATGTTGGCTCTGGGTATCTTATATAGTGCCTTTGTTATGTAGGAAAATGACTTCAGGAATTCATTCATCTGATGAATGTTGGATTTTATTGCAGATCTTTTTTGCATATAGTAAAATGGTCAAGTGTTTAGTGTTTTTGAGTTAATTTATGCAGAGTATTGCATTTGTTGATAACATTATGTTGAACCCTCCCTATATCCTTGAGATGATGCTATCTTTGATTGTGGTAGACAGTCTTTCTGATGTATTCCTGAATTCCATTTTAAGTTATCTATTAAAAAAGGTTTCTGTTTCTGTTCATCAAAAATACTAGTGTACAATTTTATTTTTGAAAGGTTTTACTTAGTTCTTATATTCTTTTTACTATTATAATAGGCACCAAAATGTTATCAATTAGTAAATTATCTGCCAAATGACTGATTCCTATCTTATGGCAAAGTGTGTTAACAAGTGAACTTAGGATAAGCTTTCCAGTAGGTTATATGTAACAGAGAAACTTTTAATAAAGATATAATCAGAGTGGAGTAGGCAGGCAAAGAACAGACTGACAATGACCAAATTACAAATGCTATCCCATTTAGCAGATGATAGCAGAAAAAGATAATTGATGCCTTCCCATCATCCAGCTACCTGGATAGTAAGGTTTATTTACCCTTTACCACTAGTTATCAGGGCTCAGAAACTCAAGAATATAACCTTTCTCTTTCTATGTGTTTTTTGTTTGTTTTGTTTTATTCTTACTTTCTTGTTATAGGAACTACATGAAACTAAAACCATTAAATATGATGAATTTTCTGGAATTTTGTTCTGAATTTATTTTTCAATATGACAAATGTTATATTCAAATGTAGGATAGGGTCTAGATAGGATATATAGAAAATTTGTGGTTTCAATTCTTACTCGATTTATTCCTCTCATTTTAGTTATTATAAGAGAGATGAACAGCATGCTAACCAGTTATGTAAGATTAAAAATTATCCCATCTGATCTTAAAAATTTAGCTTCTAGATTAGATGAAAACTAATTAAAAATTATTATTTTTATTATATCCTGTCCCTTTGGACAAATAGCACACAATGAAGTGCATTCCAATAATGAAATGCACATAGAGACGAATTCCTTGTGAAAGAAATCTTTCCTTGCACTTAAACAGATAACTGCTGTAGTTTTTTTTAAAGACATACTGTGTTCCTCTAACTTTAAATATCTATTCCTACATATAATCTATCAATCTTACATTTTCATGGAAAACTATGATCCCTATTAGTTCAATTGACTATTAAATATGTATCTTGACATTTATATTTAAAGTTAAATTTCTCTAAATTTTAAAAAATAAATGGTCAAGTGTAATTGTGCTTTCCTATGTGCCTGGTTGTTGTCTTGAAGGCTTACTGCTGAGCAAAGTCATCCTTCCTTGTTCTTTCTGAATTCAAGCTGGCTGGCTCAACAAACTGTGGTGGTTCAAATCTCTCTCCAGTTGATTGATTCAATCTAGCTTCTCTCAGCCTCTCACTGAACTGCTCTTCTTGGTGTCAAATGAACTCTGGCAATTTATTCTAATCTTCTGGATCATCCTTCTCTGGTTTCAACCTTCTCTGCTGATCTGCACTGAACTGCGTCAACTAACAAACTCAACGTCCCTGCTCTGAATCAATGCACTGACTTCCAACTCACTGACAAACTCAATGGGTTGCCTTCATTCTCCCTACACTGCTCTTAAATAACTTTTCTCCTGAAAGCTGGGCATATCCTATTTCTCAGTGATTCTGTTAAATCTATCTCTGATTGTCACTTTGTCTGTGCCACAATTAAGATCATTGTTTGGGATTAAAGTTGTTATGTACTAAATGATCTTAGCTAGTCAGACATAAGGTGTGTTTACTAAGGGTGTATCTGCATTACATTTGGATGTGATCAGAGCAGCCATGTTGCTGGATTAAAATTCCTCTACAGCAGTGGAGGCAGGGGGATCAGAAATTCAAGGTCAGCCACAGATATAGTGAAAGTTGTGGGTCAGCCTGTGTTAAAGGAAATCATGCCTAAAAACAAATAAAATGTAGCAATTCTGTTTTCTCATTTTAAATTACCAAAATGCATGATGAATATGAATTCAATAACTTTTCTAAGCAAACAAGACATATGAATATATAGAAATGCTGAATTATAATACCATTAACATTAATTAAAGTAACATCTATAAATTTTAACGTAGATCCTCTTTGAGTGCTTATAATTGGTTTCATATAACAGTAGGAAATATAATTCACTCAGGAATTTTTGGGAGGTCTGTTCTTTATTAACTAACCAATCTATTAGTAAGGAGATATCCCATGAAGGCATCAGAGAGTCTAGTTTTAACATGACTTATTAAGATCTGTTCATTCGTGAGGGAGCAGAAATCAAGTTCATAGATGGATCAGAAATTAATAAGCACATGTTGGCTTATAGAACTGGGAGTTTCAGACAATTACCCTTGGAGAACTATGGATTCAAGGGTCACTCAGATTATATTTCCCTTATGCTATGTTTTCTTGTGATTGCTTCTTATCCTGCACACCACTTTAGGTCATGGCAGATGCAGCTTTATGGTCTTCACAGCCAGCTAACACTGTAAATCCTGGTAGGTCCAAGAAATTTATGGTATGACTCACTGGTTGGGCTTCAGTCAATGCTTGCTCTTATCATTTCAAAACTATTGTTCTTCAGTGATAAAATCCTTCTTGAAACACTAGAAAGGCAAAGAATGGAAGCATATCTCTAAAAGGATAGCAAAGTAGACATGTCTCAGGGAAGTGTGATTCTGGCACAGAAGTCGTCTTTAATGTTTTCTTGAAGCATAACATCAGAAGTGAACAGGTCTGTCTCCCATTTAGCTTAGATATGTTGTCTCTTTACCGCACATTGCTGGTCCCAACACATCTCTGCTTTTGTACAGATCTAATTGGCATCAGGACTGTCATTTATAAGTGCTTATAATTTGAAATATAAGCACAAGCTAGGAGTTAGGAGGTTTCCTCTTTAACTGATGTACTCAACTTTGCAGAAACAACGAAGCTTATGACAATGTTTTATGTGCTTAGATAATGGCTTTCATATAGCACTAGGAAATGTAGTTCCTTCTGAGCAATGTCTGGGTGGTCTGCATGGATTCCTGCTCAGAATTACTTTTGTAAAAAGATTTTTCTAGACTGCTATGGATTTAAGACAGCAGTAATTTATCTTTGTCTTTGTCTCTGTCCCAGTCTGCAATTTATGTGCCTTTCTACACGTCATTAGTACTGCTTTCCCTGAAATCTGGGCGCTACATTTCTTGTCCTCAAAGTAGCACATAAAGGTGTTAGCATAGATATCTCTCTTAATAAAATGGTGCGTTGCTCCATGTCTTCAGTGGTTTTCTGTGAACGTCAGAGCAATATGGAGAGATTTTATATGTACAGCTTCTGTGTTCTAACAGTCATATGACATTATGAACTGCATGTTAAACTCTGTGTCCTTGAGTATTGCTACTTCTGAATTTATATAAGTGGCATTGCTGTACACATAGGATCCCAAACATGTTTTTCTCAAAGTTTTCAAGTTACATGTCTGTTATAAATTAGAATTTCAAATGTTCTGAAATGTAGTATATATTGAATTTATGCACCAAAAAAAACCAATCAAATAAAACTTCACCAATGACAATTTACTTTTCTTTTACATTTCACATTCTTCATTTCTGTTCTTGTTATTTTTTGCACTTTTGCATGCATTAAGTCTTACACAAGTAACTAATTTGCCAACTATCTCTCGTACCAATTTTCAAACTTAAATTATCCTGTAGCTTGGGATATTTTTAGTGGATAAAAGTATCATTTTATAAAACACAGACATCTCAAATAATACTACATAAAAGTACTTCATTGAAACATGACATTTTTGATAAGAGGAGGAGAGCTATGGCAAAGACCTGTTTTTCTACTATACCTAGATTCCCATGCTCATAGGTATTTTACAATTGTTGCTGCTATAGGTGCATATATATTTGTTATAATGTTAGGTGTTTATATTTTGGATCAAATGTTATCATAATACCATTTATATATCTCATTGCACTTTCTTTTAGTTTTAAAACATTATTTTCATTGTTTAATTCTTACCCATGTTCATTTGAGAAATCTTGTTTTATGATGTTTGTTTTAACATTAAGTCATTCTTTACTCAAAATCCTTGGCAAACTTTTCTATTAAAAAACCATTTACTTAACTTCTATTTGAGAAAGGGCACAGTGACTCAGAACTTGCCACTGTGAACACAAATTTTAATATTAACCTTAGTATTGTTTGATGAATATCATTTTAGAAAATATTGCTAGAATTTATTTAGAGACTATTTACAATGAAAATAAAATATGAACAAACTTGGGTTTCTGTCCCAGAATACATGACTAGTGTCTGAAACATTAATGATAACTATTGGCCATTACATAGAACAATTTTTACTGTGTTCTAAACAGCTATGCCTAAGAAGTAGCTTGGTCTTTCATTTATTCATATATTCTTCAACTGTTTAAAACACAGTTCTAAAGAAAGGAAAAGAGATACACACAAATTGAATACGTTCTCTTCAGGCATGAAGGAACCATTACAGAATGCTACCTGGCAACCTCCCTGGTACCTTACTCAGCATCCTAAGGGATGTACTGTCTTTGAGAAGATCAGGGTTATTTTGTTGGTTCTTCTGAGGGATTTCCAATGTACACATCTTTGTGTTCTTGTCAGTAAACTTTTCAAGTGAACTACTAAAATTATTAGTTTTCAATCAGTAAAGAAAAGCAAGATTAGATAGTGGCATGAATTTGATATTTCTAATGTTTAGCCACATTTTCTTACTAGAATCAACTTCAGGCTTTTTTTTCTCTTTTTAAAAAGTATATTTTCTTGTTAGAATACAAACTAATGTATATGAAAATATCAAAATGAAACCGATTATTTTGTATACTTATGATCATGAATTAAGTAGCAATACACAGACACCAAGCTTATTAAATTATTTCCTATATTTGAAACGAGTTAGAATTACAATTCATATATACATAACTTTGTCAAGTAAATAGTAAAAATTTGGAGTCGCAAGAAACAGTAAACTGAACAAAAACACACGAGAGAAATAAACACACAAAGTGCTAGAGTTAGAGTAAGCATCAGCGAAAGCAACTTCCAAAGAAAAGACAAGGGAGGGCAAATATCAAACATTCATTATTATACAGTATCGCCAAAAGAAGAAAATAATAGTTTGTCCTTGGGCTGTATGTAATGCAATATGTTTCAAAGTTAATTTGACAAAAATAATACAGAGGAAATCTAGCTACTGGATAAATCTGTCTGAAACATGGAACCAATATACGCAGACTTCCTACAAAATTTCAGAAAAAATTAAATCCCTGACAAAAATGAAATGGGTGAGTTAGGTCTGGAACAGCATAAAGTGAGAGATGGCAGTTAAAAGATCTGTGCACATCTAAAAACAATGCCCCATACATATCCAAAGGGACATATGGCAGAATGGGGAAAGAGATGATTTAGTTGTATAGTTAATGTGTCTTAAATGTAAGTGTTTTTCTATATAAACTGAAATGAGTTTAGGTTTCAATATTTCAACTGAAATTAGATTTAAATATTTCATTTACTTCAAAATACAGTAAGCAGTGTATTTTGAAACATAACTGAAGGAATCATATCACCTGAGAATGAAGTGTGTTTGTGAGCCCTTGAGTGTTCTATATCACAACCTCAGAATATGCATTATATGCAGTTGATATTAGAGCTCCATTGAATTTCAGGAGAAAATGTCATTGAGCAGGTAGCTAAGGCGATCAACTATAATTACAAAGTAGCATCATTCTCCTTTGAAGCCCTACCACATCCCATGTTTCTTGGAAGGCTAATGTCCTAACTTATGATAATTCTGTGAGTTTGGAGACCCCGAGAGTGAGGAGAATGAGGATAAGCAAGGACATCGGAGAAGGAACCCCTTAAATAGTTGAAAGAATTGCTAACCTAATCATAAGGTTGAAAAGCAAGATCTTCACGTTTACAATAGCATGTGTCCAACCCAGTGTTGGTGTAACTCAAGGAAGGAAGAAATAGCAGGAAGTTAGTGGCGACTCAAGGTCAACAGAACATGAAGGATGATGGAAGAGAAGAGTTGCCCCTTAGAGGCATTAGAGTGATGATAGTTAGCCTCAGAAAGTACTTTTATAATCACAGTGATGGATGAGGAAGCAAGAAAATACCAAGAAACAAATCATGTGCTTGGAACTAGACATGCCATCTATGGACCAAAATATGTGGTCTAATAAAAGTCGATGTGTCTGATTTTCCCAGACATATTTTGTACATTGTTCTAATCACTTATCAGGAATAACTCCAACAAATAATAGACATAGTTCTCTTCTCCACTCACAATTCTTATTTTATATAAAGGGGCTCAGAAGTATATGTGAAAGATCACCTAAACTCCATTTGAGGAATCATGAATGAAGGAACAGAAAACAAGTTGAACTTACTGGAAAATTCCTAGTGCACAAAAATAAACTACAAAAGCAAAATCATTAGAAAAATTTGTGGTCATACCAGCACACTGTCATTGAGCAGATTAATTATAAGTGATTAATTAATAGAGTGTTTAAATTTTACCTCAATTAATTTATTTCACAGTTACATAACATTGCAAGATTTCAAAATAACAAGTATTTTAAATAAAGTGATTAACAATAAAAGTGTTAAAAGCTGGGTTAAAAATGTGAAATGGTTTCGTGCAGCTTCTCTATGACCCTGTGCTCAGAAGAATGAGGGAGTTGATACTTTGAGCTGCACCATTTAGTTGAAGCTCTCTTACTGCTAGTTCTATATAACTCTTGCTGTTTTAGAGGCCACATTTCACCAGTACTCTTATTTTTGCATAACTACGTGATTGTAAAATGGTCTGAATGAAATAAAATTATTTTCTTTCCTAGTAAGAAAGGTTCTTAGGAAAATGACTTGCTCATATCACATGACCACAACAGCAAAATACTATTTGCTGCTTGAAGTGCACGATATACAGACTAGTATTCATTTAAGTAAGGAGACAGAACTCAGAACTGATTTGGACCAAATGCACTGGAACTCACTCCCATGCTTGTAACTTGTCCTTCTGTTCTTTGTGTTACAGAGCCTTTAAAGCAGGGTGTGCTGAGTATGGTATGACGTGCACTCTAACTGCCTAAGTGTGATACATTTGACTCATGTCTTTATTTCTATACTTTTCGTGAAGGGAGGCCATGACGTCAGTTGCAAAAGAACTTAGATTAAGTATATTGTAACATATCTAAAAATGTGTGAAGTGAAAAGGTGCTAGGACAATTTTAGGGTTGCTGCCACGTCATCTCTGAGTTGTTTATTATCCTATGAAGAAGCTTTTTTTTTTTTGTGGTTGAGAATGTGTATTAGCTATGAAATCTGTATCTACTGTATTTACTATATTGAAATGATCTCTTTCTATTCCTGGATCATTAAGGTTTTTTATTTTATTTATTCAGTTTTTTCTTTTTTCTTTTTTTTTTTTTCGGAGCTGGGGACTGAACCCAGGGCCTTGTGCTTGCTAGGCAAGTGCTCTACCACTGAGCTAAATCCCCAGCCCCTATTTATTCAGTTTTTAATCACGAAAAATCGTTCAATACAATTGAGCTGTGATCACATGACTGGGACAACTCCCACTTGAAAAGGGATCATAATCCTCTACGTGGCCAGTTCAATTCGAGGAACCAGTTTCGTGTAGAGGTTGTTTAAACTGGTAGCATCAGTCATACAAGCCTGTAGTTTTCTTCACTTGTAGTAGCTTTTCCTGCACGAACCATCAGGATACTGCCTCCTTTCATAAAATGAATTAGCAACTGTTCTTTCCCTGAGAGCATTCAGGAGTCTTAAAGAAAAAGGGATGATATATCATCTCTCCATCTTTATTGACACCAGAGATAACCTGTTTATGGGAGTCTTTTGTTTGCTGAATCCAAATCCTTATTAGGTCTGTCTGTTCAGGACTTCTATTTGTCTATGATCCAGTACTTATATATTAATTATTGCCAGTAATTTATCCATTTATTAGAGGATATGCAATTGATGGCATGATTATTCACAATATTCCTCTGATCATTTTTATTACAGGTAATATGATATAATAGGTATTTCAGTTTTATCAATTTTTATTCACATCTTTTTTTCCTTTTTATTGGACATATTTATTTACATTTCAAATGTTATTCTCTTTCCTGGTTTCCTGTCCATAAGCCCTCATCCCCTCCCCCTCCCCCATAAGGGTGTGGCCCCCATCCACCCCACTTACTGCTCCCCTCCCCTGACAACATTCCCCTGCACTGGGGGTTCAACCTTGGCAGTACCAAGGACTTCCCCTTCCCCTGGTGCCCCAACAAGGATATTCTCTGCTACATATGCTGTTGGAGCCCTGGGTCAGTCTTTGGGTTGTGGTTTAGTCCCTGGAAGCCCTGATTGGTTGACATTGTTGTTCTTATGGTGTTGCAAGCTCCTTCAACTCTTTTAATCCTTCCTCTAATTCCCCCAAAGGAGATCGTGTTCTCAGTTCAGTGGTTTGCTGCTAGCATTCGCCTCTATGTTTTGGCTGTGTCTCTCAGGAGAGATCTACATCCCGTTCCTGGCAGCATGTACTTTTTAGCTTCATCCATCTTTTTTTTTTTTTTTTTTTTTTTGCATTCAGCTAATTTTTTTTTTATTAACTTGAGTATTTCTTATATACATTTCGAGTGTTATTCCCTTTCCCGGTTTCCGGGCAAACATCCCCCTCCCCCCTCCCCTTCCTTATGGGTGTTCCCCTCCCAACCCTCCCCCCATTGCCGCCCTCCCCCCATAGACTAGTTCACTGGGGGTTCAGTCTTAGCAGGACCCAGGGCTTCCCCTTCCACTGGTGCTCTTACTAGGATATTCATTGCTACCTATGGGGTCAGAGTCCAGGGTCAGTCCATGTATAGTCTTTAGGTAGTGGCTTAGTCCCTGGAAGCTCTGGTTGCTTGGCATTGTTGTACTTTTGGGGTCTCGAGCCCCTTCAAGCTCTTCCAGTTCTTTCTCTGATTCCTTCAATAGGGGACCTATTCTCAGTTCAGTGGTTAGCTTCATCCATCTTATCTAGTTTTGGTGGCTGTATATATATGGGCCACATGTGGGGCAAGCTCTAAATGGCCATTCCTCCAGTCTCTGCTCTAAACTTTGCCTCCATATCCTCTCCTATGGAAATTTCTTTCCCCCCTTTTAAGGAGTATTTCCCCCTTTTTAAGGAGCATTTTGGTCATCCTTCTTCTTGAGCTTCCTGTGGTCTATGGATTGCATCTTAGGTAATTCGAGCTTTTGGGCTAATATCCACTTATCAACGAGTGCATATATGTGTGTTTTTCTGTGATTGGGTTACCTCACCCAGCATGATAGTTTCTTGTTCATTCCATTTGCCTATGAATTTCATAATGTCATTGTTTTTTATTGCTAAGAAGTACTCCATTGTCTTTTAAAAATTCTAAAAATCTAATTTTATATTTCTTTCTTTTACTTTTTATTTTCAAGCATTTATACTCGGATATTTATGGGCTCCTGTTTCTCTTCCTTATAGTTTTCTGGTCCCCTGACCTACAGACCTTCACTTGAGGTCCTTATATTTCTGAAAGTAGGCATTCATTGCTATAGACTTTCCATTTAGTAATGCTTTTGCTTTATTTGTTAGTAATTTTTTTTTATTTCGTTTCAGAGTTTTAGGTGTTATTTTTTAATGTACTTTTAATGAAATGTTTTTCTAACCATTTCATTTTTAGAAGCCTTGCTTGCTTACTTAATGATTTTAAGAGGTGTGTTTTTAGATTTTGCATGATAGTTTCTTGGTTAAATATATATTTTATCAGTATTTTTTCTATTATGGGGTTCATCTTTCATCATTGGGTATATTTATTTCAGAGCAGATTTCTCTTTTAATTTGTGAGATCTAAATTATGCATTCTATGCTCACAGCTTTATCTCCAATGTCATACCCATGGCATTAGTTGTAAACCCAAGGTTTTGGGTTTTTTATAGTATTGATAAATTTTTAATTAATCATTTCGTTCTATTACACCTCTGCTAATATCCCACTTCCCTAGTTACCCCTCCACAAATCTTCCACCCTACATCTGCTCTTTCCTCCCTCCTCTTTGCCTCTATGAGGGTGCTCCCCACCCTCCCTCTCCTATCCTACCACTATGCTGGGGCATCAATCCTCCATAAAACCGTGGCCTCCCCTCCAAGATTTTATGGTTCTATATTTTTGTGGTTATTTTCTACTAATGGTATTGCTGGGTTTCATTATACATTTAGGTCTGTGAATCATCTTGAGATATTTTGAAGAGTGTAAAGTTAGTCCTTAAAATCAGTTTGTAATCTGCTGAATATTTTCAGTGTTTGACTTTGTTTCTTTGTCCAAAATAATTTGACTATATGTAGATCGATTTGTCTGGTATTTTCTCCATTTTATTGTTTTACTTGTCTCTTCTTGTAATTTTAACAACTTTGGAGGAAGGCAACTGTATAAGAAGTCTTCATTTTAGTAGTGTCTTTCTTCCTCATTTCCTGTTTTCCTTCAACATTTTGCTGGTGTCCCTATGTCCTTTGTAATCTTTCTAAGAAATATCAAACCAATCTGTTATTATTTATGAAATAACAGTAGAGTTTTAATGATAACTCTTCCAACTTCAGGCTCGCCTCTTTCCCTTTAAACTTTTGTTATCAGTCTAAATGGGGCACTCCTGAGTCAATAGATAGTTTAGGAAGAAACTGTAATGGTAAAATATTGGATCTTTCTATTTATTGATTTAAAATATCTCTCCACTAGAATTTCTTTGATATCATTCATCACTTATAAATAATTTGTAAATTTGTATATATTTATAGATTTTCTCACTTTTATACATTGATTAGTTTTATAATGGAGCATTTCACTCATGTGAGATGCAGGTATAAATGATCTACTTATGTTAATGATTTGTATTTGTTATTTAAAAAATTTACATGTAAATAAAATATACCTTTGTAATATTCACCTCATTTCCCCCTGGAACTTCCAAACACAGTTCGTTCCAAACTTCAAGGACTCTTTCAGTTTCTTTTTTCTTTTATTATTGCGTTTTAACACACTGAGTTCAATGGTTGCTGCCCGAATGCTCACCCAAACGGATCAGCTGGTGGGTCTTAAGAAGTCTCTCATGACCACCCTCTTTCCCCATTGAGAAAAATGGCTTTCACTCCCCCAGAAGTCATCAAACGCTAAGAGCTTCTCAGCGAGACGTGGAACTTGGCACCTTTTGACCACAAACCTGTTCAGGGAGGTTGATCTGTGCAGGTAACCACTGCTGTTTTTAGTTCATGAATGGAATGGCCATATCATACCCAGAAGATTGGGCCTTCTTTCCTTCCTCCAGTCTTTAAACTCTTTATACCCAAACTTCCAAGATATGACTGGGTTTCATCAGGTCATACCTCAAAAAAAGCAACTTCAGGAAGAAGGCTTATATATAACGTTATAGTCTATCACCTCTGAGAAGTCATGATAGTAGGAGTTTGGAATTTGAGGCATTCGGTTACATTGCACTGGGGCCTCAAAAGCAGACAGCAATAACTCTTGGTGCTTAGCTCCATTTATTCTGTCTAGAAGTCCAGTGTATGGAAGGACACTGCATACATTTAGGATGTGCCCTCCTACCTCAGTTAACCCAGTCAAGAAATACTCTTATAGAAATGTCCAGAGCTGCATTTTCATGGCCATTATAGATCCTATTTTGTTAATAATCAAGATTAAACATCACAATTTCTAAAATTAGTTTACCCTTCTCTCTAAAAATTTAAGAAAAGCTCAACAAGTTAATCACATTTCATAATGTATTAGACACAACTAGAGCAATATAGATAGGTAGAGTAATGTGTTATGAACAAAAATCTGAAAGCAAGAAATGTGAAAATTATGACTTAACTAGATATTTGCAAATAGAAGTTTAAAATAAAAAATAAATTTCTGGTGACCACCTCTCTGCAGTTAAGCACAGTTCCATCTGGTGATTTAGATCCCAACCTTGCATTCACGATTGTAGGCCTTTTACCTCTCACCCATTGTGCTTACTAATAAAATGTGAAAAGCAAAAAAATAAATAAATACACTTCTAGGGAAACTATAAGGGCAAACATTAGGTCAGTAAACCAGGAAATTGTCACTGTACCAAAAGATCCAAGTTGACAAAATTAAAAGGTGTTTTACAACAGGATATTATGGAAAAACGAAAGCACATATGATAAATTAAAATAAAAATTAAATGCAGTTGAAGAGCTACCATCCAGCCTAGTAGATTGGAAACCTAGCTAAGAGGCAAAGGATACAATTGGTTAAAGAATGAAACACATTAGCTACAAAATTTAAAAGCTGAACATTCATTTTAAAAGAATATTTAAAATTAACAAAAATTAGAAATGAATCATAAAGATTGACTGGTCTAATCAGCTAATAGTCCCAATGTTATAAGAATATGTATATCTTATAGCAGTACTTAT
This sequence comes from Rattus norvegicus, assembly GCF_021556685.1. Classification (NCBI taxonomy): domain Eukaryota; kingdom Metazoa; phylum Chordata; class Mammalia; order Rodentia; family Muridae; genus Rattus; species Rattus norvegicus. The sequence continues at coordinate 37,546,681 of NC_141538.1, read as the reverse complement.
CCAAAGCACTTTGATTTAATTTAGTACTTTAAATATAGCATTTTGTGCTTTATGGCTTGTAGTATCAGAGGTACATGCTTATAGTTTTTAATTTATACTGATTCTTGCTTATGGTCCTTCTTATCCTTCAGTGATTTTAAATTAAGATTCTAGATACAGGTAAAATATCTAGAAAGCCTGAGTTTCAAAATTCACAGTACTTTTCATATATAGTATTTACCTTGTGGCAGACATAGCTAAGTACATTTCATATATTTACTGAAGCAAACATCAATCACAAGGGAAATTAAATTTTATCTTACAAAGCAAGGCTCAAAGTTAAAATGAAAAAGGAAAAATCAAACATGAAATTCTATAAAGATCAGATTCGCAAATGCCAAGGTAACAAGACCAGCAATATTAGATAGAGTACAGCGCATTAGAGCTCTGAATAAGAGTCTCTAATAAAACGCCATAAATACACAAAATGAAAAGATTGGGAAGTCTGAAGAAAGAAACCTTTGAAGAATGAATTTTCAGGAAACTTCTGGGTTAGAAAACAGTTACACTCTCTCTACCTCTCCATCTTGCTCTTTTATCTTCAAGGAGCAAGCAGGCTGAAAGGCACAGCTTGGAGAAGTTCTACACTTTGTATAAGCACATACAGTAGGTCAGTGTGCCACAAAATCCTTTACTTATAACCACTACTGTGCTAAGAAAGTTGCTGGTTTCTGGATGAAGGTGTGGAGTCTGGAGACTCAATAGTTCCTGTGAAACTCACTATTTGAATCTATAAAATGGAAGTCAGACACAATAGAAATATTTTTAAATTTTTATTTCTATTATTGTGTGTACGTATGTGTACGTGTACTTGTGTGTGTGTGTGTGTGTGTGTGTGTGTGTGTGTGTGTGTGCGCGCAGACACTTTAGTGAAGGTGCCCAAGGTGGCCAAATGTATCGGATTTCCCTGGAGTTGGGCTTATAGGTAATTGAGAGCAACAGGATGTGGGTGCTGGGATCCAAATCTGTGAAAGAAGCAGCAGGCGATGCCAGTGGGTGCTTGTCAATGTTTATTTCTATAGAAGCAGTACATATTTATATGCAACGGGCACACTTTAAAATTTTCTCTGTAGATATGTAGTATCTATAAGTTGGCATCTGTTCAGATAATGACCATAGTTATTGAATGAATATCTTATTTTTTCTTGTCAGAATATTTTTTTTCATAAAAATTTTTATGTCCCAAATATAAAACTAACTCTCTCTCTCTCTCTCTCTCTCTCTCTCTCTCTCTCTCTCTCATTTTCAGTGTTAGTAGAAAGTGGAGATATCATTTCATTTGTGGGTTTTATCAATTCTGGATATTGTAACATTTACAGAAATATTGTTGGACTCGTGGATCTATCACTTAAAGTGGTGAGTTTTGGCTTATATGCTTCTCTTGATAATTAACTACTCTAATAACTCAGAGATGCTGGGTAACATTCTCTCATACATATTGAGCTCATTTTGCTTTATTTGAGAAAATGATGTTGTTAGGAAAATGACCAATGATCATATTACAAGGTACTTCATGTCCTTTGCGAGAGAAATGAAATTTAAAACCATCCTAAGTACAACTACAGTAGAATAGAAAGAGTAAGACAAATTTTACCAGAAGATTCTCATTAATCCTCATAGTCCTGGAGGTAGAAGAAATCTAAATGTCCATTGATGGATGAATGGTGAAAATGCAGTGTACCTAGATACTGAATTGCCAGAGCACAAGAATCAACGATAAGCTGTATGAACCTCTGTGTAGGTGGTATGAAAACATTAAGCCCCTGAAAGCACAATGTATTCATTTCACTTTTATTAACCAGGCAAAAAGGAGTCATAGTAGCAGAAAAAGAATGATTATTTCTCTGATACTGTTTGATAGGATTCAGTTAAATATGTAAACTGGCTTATTCTCTGACATTCCTGTGATATTCTGAGTAAAGCTTTACTATTTGCAAAAATGACAAATATTCAAGTTGCTATAGCTTGACTTCAACACACTTACTAAAGACTTTCTCCTTGTCCAAGTGCCTGTCAAATGCCTGTCCTGGGGTGAGTAGGTATTTGTTTTTCCATTCCTACAGCTACCTGATCATTTCACTTTTAATACTGATTAGATCTTCCAAAAAAGATACCATTTTCCCCTTTAAGACCCCCTGTACTGAAGCTGCAGTCTATGTCACAAGGACCCTGATTTGAAATAAATTACTTGATTATTCAATTGAAATCATCATTTTTTACTAAGAAAGCATAATAGTTGGAGAATGCAGCTCACAAAAATTTCCCACTTATGATATGTAAACAAAACTGAGATTAATTCTCAGTAACACATTGATGAGCAAATGTACCCACACAATAAAAGAACAAAGGGTGAATCACTCTCTCAGTTTATCCCATCACTTAAAGCTGTTATAATTTCTCATCTCTACCCTCTCAGTTACTTCAATAACAGTCTTCCACCTGAGGCAGAAGTTTATTACAGTTGGTAGTTCACAAAATATGGTTAAGTTACACTCTGAACTATTCTTGCGGCTTTGAAAACTTGAACTAGTTCAACTATTCCCAGGCAACTTAACATATTCAAACATGAAATGCAGAATAGTTAGATGTCTCAACTTGCCTGACAAACTTAATTCAAACTATAGAACCCACATAGAAAAAGGAGAGAACTGAAGTTGTTCTCAGTCCTCTACATGCATACAATCATCACTATCATCACCATCACCGCCACCACCACCACCATCAGTCATCTTATGTACTCACACATACTCTGAATTAGTAGACATTAAAGTAATGCAATGGCTGCATGACTTAATGACAGTGTTGTCCACTATCTTTCATATCCCGAAGTGTATTTGAGTGTATTATTGCTTTGCTATAAAAGGATAATATAAAAAGAATAATATAAAATGAATAAAATAAAAGGCAAATCTTTTATCTGATTCCAATCAACTTGGCTGCTAATTTCTTTTATCTAGATGGTCTAGGAATAGCTGAGTTTCTGATCATAATGATTATGTGCATATTTTCATGAAGCCTCTATTATCCTTTTACAGAAGAAAATTAAAAAACTTGTTTATATGGGTAAACTTAAGGAGAGGGAGTCCTTCGGTGAGATCAGTATTCTTCTTCAATCTCCCTTTACATGCACAATTATTACTGGACGGGAAGTTGAGATGGCAATTATTGAAGATAAGGATATACTCGGTAAGTGCATAAATGACATTTAACTGTTGGGCCATTTAATCACAGGGACTTTGCAAAGGGAAGGGGCTTTTGACTGAAAATTGGGACATACAGGTGAGTGTGGATATGTATATAATTATAATAGTGATGAGAGATATATGAAAGATTATTGATGGATATGGAATAGATAGATGCATGTTTTACATTATTTTCATTCAGTTATTTTACTCTCATGTATTGAATTTACTAGTCGTTTTGATAATTCACTGGGTTTTGTTTTTGGCTTTGTTTTTAGTTTTAATTTTTATTTTAATTTAATATTTCATTGGTTATTTTAATTTATTTAAACTTCAAATGTTAACCCCCTTCCCGGCTTTCCCTCTGCAAACCCCCTATCCTTTCCTCCATTCCCTCTGCTTTATGAGGGTGTTCCCCCACCCACCCACCCAATCCTTCCTCACTGCCCCAGCATTCTCCTACACTGGGGCATTGATCCTTCCCTCCCATTGATGCCAAATAAGGCCATCATATGCAGCTGGAGCCATGGGTTCCTCCATGTGTACTCTTTGGTTGGTGGAAAGAGGGACAAAGAGTAGAACAGAGACTAAAGGAAAGGCCACCCAGAGACTGCCCCACCTGGGATTAAACCCATATGCAGCCAACAAACCCAGACACTTGCTGATGCCAAGAGATGCTTGCTGACAGGAGCCTGAAATAACAGTTTCCTGAGAGGATCTACCAGATCCTGACCAATACAGATTCAGATGCTTGTAGCCAACCATTGGACTGAGCATGGGAACCCTAATAGTGAAGTTAGAGAAAGGACTGAAAGAGCTGAAGGTGTTTGCAAACCCATAGGAAGATAATTCACTATTAATTGTAGTAGTCCTGGTTTTATAGAGTGCATTATGCTGTATTTAAGATGTTTCTTGTATGATTTTTGAATCAGGTAAATATGTACAATGCTAATGTACAAAGACCCACACATACACATGCAACATGCACAGAATACACACATACATGATACATGTACACATGTATAATCACATGTAAAAATCACATGCATGCACATACCACATGCATGCCTATACATACATGTAAACATAGGTGCACACACATACATATACATGCAAATTTTGCAATATTTAGGTCAGCTACAGAAACCTTAGGGCTCTAGTAATAATAAAAGAATAAGGACACCATTACAAATTAAGACATGCAATTGAATATAAGCAGCAATGAATAGTGGTTAAGCCATGGCCCAGTATAATTCTAAGTTCTTCTCCATACAGTAAAGCTAAAGAATGACATACACTATTTAGTAATATAATAGTAGACATTTTTAGACATTGAAATTGATAAAAGATTTTCTTAAACTTATTCAATGGAACAGAGTGTTTGAATTCCAAATTTTGAGTATATAAACCTCCTGGAGAATGTGCAACCTGTATTTGCTAAAACTTATTAAACTGAAAAGGCTAATCCAATCTCATGTCTGTTTTTAAAAGATGTGGTTTTCATGATCATTTCATTAGATGCTGAGAAAGCATTTGACAAAATTCAACACTCCTTCATGATAAAAGTCCTGGAAAGAATAGGAATTCAAGGCCCATACCTAAACATAGTAAAAGCCATATACAGCAAACCAGTCGCTAACATTAAACTAAATGGAGAAAAACTTGAAGCAATCCCACTAAAATCAGGGACTAGAAAATGCTGCCCACTCTCTCCCTACTTATTCAATATAGTTCTTGAGTTCTAGCCAGAACAATCAGACAACAAAAGGAGATCAAGGGGATACAGATTGGTAAAGAAGAAGTCAAAATATCACTATTTGCAGATGATATGATAGTATATTTAAGTGATCCCAAAAGTTCCACCAGAGAACTACTAAAGCTGATAAACAATTTCAGCAAAGTGGCTGGGTATAAAATTAACTCAAATAAATCAGTAGCCTTCCTCTACACAAAAGAGAAACAAGCCGAGAAAGAAATTAGGGAAACGACACCCTTCATAATAGACCCAAACAATATAAAGCACCTCAGTGTGACTTTAACCAAGCATGTAAAAGATTTGTACAATAAGAACTTCAAGACTCTGAAGAAAGAAATTGAAGAAGACCTCAGAAGATGGAAAGATCTCCCATGCTCATGGATTGGGAGGATTAATATAGTCAAAATGGCCATTTTACCAAAAAGGATCTAAAGAGTCAATGCAATCCCCATCAAAATACCAATCCAATTCTTCAAAGAGTTAGACAGAACAATTTACAAATTCATCTGGAATAATAAAAAACCCAGGATAGCTAAAACTATCGTCAACAATAAAAGGACTTCAGGGGGAATCACTATCCCTGAACTCAAACAGTATTACAGAGCAATAGTGATAAAAAACTGCATGGTATTGGTACAGAGACAGACAGATAAACCAATGGAATAGAATTGAAGACCCAGAAATGAACCCACACACCTATGGTCACTTGATTTTTGACAAAGGACCAAAAACCATCCAATGGAAAAAAGATAGTGCTGGTTCAACTGGAGGTCAACATGTAGAAGAATGCAGATCAATCCATGCTTATCACCCTGTACAAAGCTTAAGTCCAAGTGGATCAAGGACTTCCACATCAAACTAGATACACTCAAACTAATAGAAGAAAAAGTGGGAAGCATCTCGAACACATGGACACTGGAAAAAATTTCCTGAACAAAACACCAATGGCTTATGCTCTAAGATCAAGAATAGACAAATGGGATCTCATAAAACTGCAAAGCTTCTGTAAGGCAAAGGACACTGTGGTTAGGACAAATCGGCAACCAACAGATTGGGAAAATTTCTTTACCAATCCTACAACAGATAGAGGGCTTATCTCCAAAATATACAAAGAACTCAAGAAGTTAGACCGCAGGGAGACAAATAACCCTATTAAAAAATGGAGTTCAGAGCTAAACAAAGAATTTATAGCTGAGGAATGTCGAATGGCTGAGAAACACCTAAAGAAATGTTCAACATCTTTAGTCATAAGGGAAATGCAAATCAAAACAACCCTGAGATTTCACCTCACACCAGTGAGAATGGCTAAGATCAAAAACTCAGGTGAGAGCAAATGCTGGCGAGGATGTGGAGAAAGAGGAACATTCCTCCATTGTTGGTGGGATTGTAGACTGGTACAACCATTCTGGGAATCAGTCTGGAGGTTCCTCAGAAAATTGGACATTGAACTACCTGAGGACCCAGCTATACGTCTCTTGGGCATATATCCAAAATATGCCCCAAAATATAAAAAAGACACGTGATCCACAATGTTCATAGCAGCCTTATTTATAATAGCCAGAAGCTGGAAAGGACCCAGATGCCCTTCAACAGAGGAATGGATACAGAAAATGTGGTACACCTACACAATGGAATATTACTCAGCTATCAAAAACAATGACTTTATGAAATTCATAGGCAAATGGATGGATCTGGAAAATATCATCCTGAGTGAGGTAACCCAATCACAGAAGAACACACAATGGTATGCACTCATTGATAAGTGGCTATTAGCCCAAATGCTTGAATTACCCTAGATGCACAGAACACATGAAACTCAACACTGATGATCAAAATGTGAATGCTTCACTCATCCTTTAGAAGGGGAACAAGAATACCCTTCGCAGGGAATAGGGAGGCAAATATTAAAGTAGAGGCAGAAGGAACACCCACTCAGGACCTGTCCCTCATGTGGCCCATACATGTACGGCCACCCCATTAGACAAGATGGATGAAGCAAAGAAGTGCAGGCCGACAGGAGCCGGAATGTAGATCTCTCCTGAGAGACACAGCAAGAATACAGCAAATACAGAGGCGAATGCCAGCAGCAAACCACTGAACTGAGAACGGGACCCCCGTTGAAGCAACCAGAGAAAGGACTGAAAGAGCTTGAAGGGGTTCGAGACCCCATAGGAACAACAATGCCAACCAACCAGAGCTTCCAGGGACTAAGCCACTAACTAAAGACTATACATGGACTGACCCTGGGCTCCAACCTCATAGGTAGCAATGAATCGCCCATTAAGAGCACCAGTGGAAGGGGAAGCACTTGGTCCTGCCAAGACTGAACCCCGAGTGAACGTAATTGTTGGGGGGGTAATGGGGGAGGATGGGGAGGGGAACACCCATATAGAGGGGGAGGAGGAGGGGGAGGAAGAGGAGGAAGAGGAGGGGGAGGAAGAGGGGGAGGAGGAGGGGGGAGGAGGAGGGGGGGGAGGAGGAGGGGGAGGAGTTAGGGGGATGTTTGCCTGGAAACTGGGAAAGGGAATAACATTCAACTGTAAATAAGAAATACTCAAGTTAATAAAAAAAAAGATCCCATCATTGGTGGTTCCCCATCATTCTTCAGATAAGACCCCCCTCTTTGTTATAATCGACAACATTCCTGCCCTGGGCTCCAGAGGACTATTATAGCTTCATCACCTGGTTTCCCATCTTATCCTTGAGCACATGATAGTCTGAACAGAGGGTCCCAGTGCATGAGTTTATGTGCAGAGCCCCCCTCACACCTTAGAGGCTGATACCCACATGTGTTTCAGTTCGAAAAGAAATGGGGTATACTACTTGGGGTTGCCTTACTCCTTTTTTTTCAAACAAATATCTAAAACATGCACACATTTATGGACACAGAATGATGGTTGGGTGAGTGTGTGTGTGTGTGTGTGTGTGTGTGTGTGTGTGTGTGTGTGTGTCTGTGTCTGTGTGTGTGTCTGCGTCTATGCGTATGCATTGTGTAATGTTGAAATCAGGGTGGTTAACAAGTTGACATTCAGTATCTTTTTTTTCTTTTTTCTTTTTTTTAATTAACTTGAGTATTTCTTATTTACATTTCGAGTGTTATTCCCTTTCCCGGTCTCTGGGCAAACATCCCCCTAATCCCTCCACCCTCCCCTTCTTTATGGGTGTTCCCCTCCCCATCCTCCCCACATTGCCGCCCTCCCCCCAACAATCTAGTTCACTGGGGGTTCAGTCTTAGCAGGACCAAGGGCTTTCACTTACACTGGTGATCTTACTAGGATATTCATTGCTACCTATGAGGTCAGAGTCCAGAGTCAGTCCATGTATAGTTTTTAGGTAGTGGCTTAGTCCCTGGAAGCTCTGGTTGCTTGGCATTGTTGTTTATAAGGGGTTTCGAGCCCCTTCAAGCTCTTCCAGTTCTTTCTCTGATTCCTTCAACAGGGGTCCTATTCTCAGTTCAGTGGTTTGCTGCTGGCATTCGCCTCTGCATTTACTGTATTCTGGCTGTGTCTCTCAGGAGAGATCTACATCCGGCTCCTGTCCGCCTGTACTACCTTGCTTCATCCATCTTGTCTAATTGGGTGGCTGTATATGTATGGGCCACATGTGGGGCAGGCTCTGAATGGGTGTTCCTTCTGTGTCTGTTTTAATCTTTGCCTCTCTATTCCCTGCCAAGGGTATTCTTGTTCCCCTTTTAAAGAAGGAGTGAAGCATTCACATTTTGATCATCCATCTTGAGTTTCATTTGTTCTATGCATCTAGGGTAATTCAAGCATTTGGGCTAATAGCCACTTATCAATGAGTGCATACCATGTGTTTTTCTGTGATTGGGTTACCTCACTCTGGATGATATTTTCCAGTTCCAACCATTGGGCTACGAATTTCATAAAGTCATTGTTTTTGATAGCTGAGTAATATTCCATTGTGTAGATGTACCACATTTTCTGTATCCATTCCTCTGTTGAAGGGCATCTGGGTTCTTTCAGCTATCTCTGGCTATTATAAATAAGGCTGCGATGAACATAGTAGAGCATGTGTCTTTTTTATATGTTGGGGAATCATTTGGGTATATGGCCAAGAGGGGTATAGCTGGATCCTCAGGCATGAACCCCATTTTTTCATAGGGTTATTTGACTCCCTGCAGTCTAACTTCTTGAGTTCTTTAGATATATTGGATATAAGCCCTCTATCTGTTGTAGGATTGGTAAAGATCTTTTCCCAATCTGTTGGTTGCCGTTTTGTCCTAACCACAGTGTCGTTTGCCTTACAGAAGTTTTGCAGTTTTATGAGATCCCATTTGTTGATTCTTGATCTTAGAGCATAAGCCATTGGTGTTTTGTTCAGGAATTTTTTTCCAGTGCCCATGTGTTCGAGATGCTGCCCTAGTTTTTCTTCTGTTAGTTTGAGTGGATCTGATTTGATGTTGAGGTCCTTGATACACTTGGACTTAAGCTTTGTACAGGGTGATAAACATGGATCGATTTGCATTCTTCTACATGTTGACCTCCAGTTGAACCAGCACCATTTGCTGCAAATGCTATCTTTTTTCCATTGGATGGTTTTGGCTCCTTTGTCAAAAATCAAGTGACCATAGGTGTGTGGGTTCATTTCTGGGTCTTCGATTCCGTTCCCTTGGTCTATCTATCTGTCTCTGTACCAATACCATGAAGTTTTTATCACTATTGCTCTGTAATATTGCTTGAGTTCAGGGATAGTGATTCCCCCTGAAGTCCTTTTATTGTTGAGGATAGTTTTTGCTATCCTGGATTTTTTGTTATTCCAGATGAGTTTTCGAATTGTTCTGTCTAACTCTTTGAAGAATTGGATTGGTATTTTGATGGGGATTGCATTGAATCTGTAGATTACTTTTGGTAAAATGGCCATTTTTACTATATTAATCCTGCCAATCCATGAGCATGGGAGATCTTTCCATCTTCTGAGGTCTTCTTCAATTTCTTTCCTCAGTGTCTCGAAGTTCTTATTGTACAGATCTTTTACTTGCTTGGTTAAAGTCACACCGAGGTACTTTATATTATTTGGGTCTATTATGAAGGGTGTCGTTTCCCTAATTTCTTTCTCGGCTTGTTTCTCTTTTGTGTAGAGGAAGGCTACTGATTCATTTGAGTTAATTTTATACACAGCCACTTTGCTGAAATTGTTTATTAGCTTTAGTAGTTCCCTGGTGGAACTTTTGGGATCACTTAAATATACTATCATATCATCTGCAAATAGAGATATTTTGAATTCTTCTTTACCAATCTGTATCCCCTTGATTTCCTTTTGCTGTCTGATACTCTGGCTAGAACTTCAAGAACTATATTGAATGAGTAGGGAGAGAGTGGGCAGCCTTGTTTAGTCCCTGATTTTAGTGGGATTGCTTCAAGTTTCTCTCCATTTAGTTTAATGTTAGCAACTGGTTTGCTGTATATGGCTTTTACTATGTTTAGGTATGGGCCTTGAATTCCTATTCTTTCCAGGACTTTTATCATCAAGAAGTGTTGAATTTTGTCAAATGCTTTTTCCGCACCTAATGAAATGATCGTGTGGTTTTGTTCTTTCAGTTTGTTTATATAATGGAGCGAGTTGATGGTTTTCCATATATTAAACCATCCCCGCATGCCTGGGATGAAGCCTACTGTACCATGGTGGATGATTGTTTTGATGTGCTCTTGGATTCGGTTGGCCAGAATTTTATTGAGTATTTTTGTGTCGATATTCATAAGGGAAATTGGTCTGAAGTTCTCTTTCTTTGTTGGGTCTTTGTGTGGTTTAGGTATAAGAGTAATTGTGGCATCGTAGAAGGAATTTGGTAGTGCTCCATCTGTTTCAATTTTGTGGAATAGTTTGGATAATATTGGTATGAGATCTTTTATAAAGGTCTGATAGAATTCTGCACTAAACCCGTCTGGACCTGGGCTTTTTTGGTTGGGAGACCTTTAATGACTGCTTCTATTTCCTTAGGAGTTATGGGGTTGTTTAACTGGTTTATGTATTCCTGATTTAACTTCGGTACCTGGTATCTGTCTAGGAAATTGTCCATTTCCTGCAGATTTTCAAGTTTTGTTGAATATAGGCTTTTATAGTAAGATCTGATGATTTTTTGAATTTCCTCTGAATCTGTAGTTATGTCTCCCTTTTCATTTCTGATTTTGTTAATTTGGACACACTCTCTGTGTCCTCTCATTAGTCTGGCTAAGTGTTTATCTATCTTGTTGATTTTCTCAAAGAACCAACTTTTGGTTCTGTTGATTTTTTCTATGGTCCTTTTTGTTTCTACTTGGTTGATTTCAGCTCTGAGTTTGATTATTTCCTGCCTTCTACTCCTCCTGGGTGTATTTGCTTCTTTTTGTTCTAGAGCTTTTAGGTGTGCTGTCAAGCGGCTGATATATGCTCTCTCCTGTTTCTTTCTGCAGGCTCTCAGAGCTATGAGTTTTCCTCTTAGCACAGCTTTCATTGTGCCCCATAAGTTTGGGTATGTTGTACCTTCATTTTCGTTAAATTCTATGAAGTTTTTAATTACTTTCCTTATTTCTTCCTTGACCATGTTATCGTTGAGTAGAGCATTGTTCAACTTCCACGTATATGTGGGCGTTCTTCCCTTATTGTTATTGAAGACCAGCTTTAATCCGTGGTGGTCTGACAGGAGGAATGGATTTATTTCTGTCTTTCTGTACCTGTTGAGGCCTGTTTTATGACCAATTATACGGTCAATTTTGGAGAAAGTACCATGAGGTGGTGAGAAGAAGGCATATCCTTTTGTTTTAGGATAGAATGTTCTATGAATATCTCTTAAGTCCTTTTGGTTCATGACTTCTGTTAGTCTGTCTATGTCTCTGTTTAATTTCTGTTTCCATGATCTGTCCATTGATGAGAGTGGAGTGATGAAATCTCCAATATTATTGTGTGAGATGCAATGTGTGCTTTGAGCTTTAGTAAGGTTTCTTTTATGTATGTAGGTGCCCTTTATTTACAGCATAGATATTTAGGATTGAGAGTTCATCTTGGTGGATTTTTCCTTTGATGAATATGAAGTGTCCTTCTTTATCTTTTTTTGATGACTTTTAGTTGAAAATTGATTTTATTTGATATTAGAATGGATACTCCAGCTTGCTCCTTCAGACCATTTGCTTGGAAAGTTGTTTTCCAGCCTTTCACTCTGAGGTAGTGTCTGTCTTTGTCTCTGAGGTGTGTTTCCTGTAGGCAGCAGAATGCAGGGTCCTCGTTGCATAACCAGTTTGTTAATCTATGTCTTTTTATCGGGGAGTTGAGGCCATTGATGTTGAGAACTATCAAGGAATAGTGATTATTGCTTCCTGTTATATTCATATTTGGATGTGAGGTTATGTTTGTGTGCTTTTCTTCTCTTTGATTTATTGCCAAGACGATTAGTTTCTTGCTTTTTCTAGTGTGTAGCTTGCCTCCTTATGTTGGGCTTTACCATTTATTATCCTTTGTAGTGCTGGATTTGTAGAAAGATATTGTGTAAATTTGGTTTTGTCATGGAATATCTTGGTTTCTCCATTTATGTTAATTGAGTGTTTTGCAGGATACAGTAACCTGGGCTGGCATTTGTGTTCTCTTAGGGTCTGTATGACATCTGTCCAGGAACTTCGGGTTTTCATAGTCTCTTGCGAAAATCTGGTGTGATTCTGATAGGTCTGTCTTTATATGTTACTTGACCTTTTTCCCTTACTGCTTTTAATATTCTTTCTTTATTTGTGCATTTCGTGTTTTGACTATTATGTGTCGGGAGGTGTTTCTTTTCTGGTTCAATCTATTTGGAGTTCTGTAGGCTTCTTGTATGCCTATGGGTATCTCTTTTTTTAGGTTAGGGAAGTTTTCTTCTATGATTTTGTTGAAGATATTTACTGGTCCTTTGAGCTGGGAGTCTTCACTCTCTTCTATACCTATTATCCTTAGGTTTGATCTTCTCATTGAGTCCTGGATTTCCTGTATGTTTTGGACTAGTAGCTTTTTCTGCTTTACATTGTCTTTGACTGTTGAGTCTATGATTTCTATGGAATCTTCTGCTCCTGAGATCCTCTCTTCTATCTCTTGTATTCTGTTGGTGATGCTTGTATCTACGGCTCCTTGTCTCTTCCTTTGGTTTTCTATATCCAGGGTTGTTTCCATGTGTTCTTTCTTGATTGCTTCTATTTCCATTTTTAATTCCTTCAATTGTTTGGTTGTGTTTTCCTCCAATTCTTTCAGGGATTTTTTAATTCTTCTCTATAGGCTTCTACTTGTTTATTTATGTTTTCCTTGAATTCTTTCAAGGATTTTTGTGATTCCTCTCTGAAGGCTTCTACTTATTTATTTATGTTTTCCTGTGTTTCTCTAAGGGACTTCTTCATGTTTTTCTTGAAGTCCTCCAGCATCATAATCAAATATGATTTTGAAACTTGATCTTGCTTTTCTGGTGTGTTTGGTTCTTCTGTGTTTGCTTTGGTGGGAGAATTGGGCTCCGATGATGCCATGTAGTCTTGGTTTCTGTTGCTTGGGTTCCTGTGCTTGCCTCTCGCCATCAGATTATCTCTAATGTTACTTTGTTCTCCTATTTCTGACAGTGGCTAGACTGTCCTATATGCCTGTGTGTCAGGAGTGCTGTAGACCTGCTTTCCTGTTTTCTTTCAGCCAGTTATGGGGACTGAGTATTCTGATTTCGGGCCTGTAGTTTTTCCTGTCTACAGGTCTTCAGCTGTTCCTTTGAGCCTGTGTTTTGAGTTCACCTGGGAGGTCGCTTGGAGCAGTAAGGTTTGTCTTACCTGTGTTCTGGAGGCTCAAGTTTGCTCGTGGGGTGTTGCTTATGACCTCTCTGTGGCCGCAGCAACCTGGAAGATCTGCGCTGCCCTTTCCGGGAGCTTCCGTGCACCAGGTTTCCAGATGGCGTTTGGTGTTTTGCTCTGGAATCAGTAACGTGTGCAGAGTGCAGTCTCTTCTGGTTTCCCAGGCGTGTCTGCCTTTCTGAAGGTTTAGCTCTCCCTCCCTCGGGATTTGAGTGCAGAACTGTTTTTCAGGTCGGTCCCTTCAGGTTCTGGCAGTGTCTCAGATGCGGCAGATTTCCTGCTCCTGTGCCCTTACCCAACGGAACCCAGAGGCCGTATACAGTTTCATCTTGGGCCAGGGATGTGGGCAGGGGTGGGCATTGTTGGTGGTCTCTTCCGCTCTGCAGTCTCAGGAGTGCCCACCTGTCTTGGCGGTGAGCTCTCTCTCCCACGGGGTTTGACATTCAGTATCTTAATATTGTTTCTTTTGCGAGCATCCAAAATTCTTTATGATAATAATTTTGAAATATTATAAATACTGGTATTTTTTTTCTTTTTTTTTCTTTTTATTTTATTATTTTTTTTTATTAACTTGAGTATTTCTTATATACATTTCAAGTGTTATTCCCTTTCCCGGTTTCCGGGCAAAATCCCCCTCCCCCCTCCCCTTCCTTATGGGTGTTCCCCTCCCAACCCTCCCCCCATTGCCGCCCTCCCCCCATAGTCTAGTTCACTGGGGGTTCAGTCTTAGCAGGACCCAGGGCTTCCCCTTCCACTGGTGCTATTACTAGGATATTCATTGCTACCTATGGGGTCAGAGTCCAGGGTCAGTCCATATATAGTCTTTAGGTAGTGGCTTAGTCCCTGGAAGCTCTGGTTGCTTGACATTGTTGTACTTTTGGGGTCTCGAGCCCCTTCAAGCTCTTCCAGTTCTTTCTCTGATTCCTTCAACGGGGGACCTATTCTCAGCTTTATTTATTAAAAGTGTGTGGTATGTGCGTGCGTGCGTGTGTGTGTGTGTGTGTAAAAAGTGTGGTTTTGAAGTGGTATTTGGTAATTTTCTTCATGCCTGTGTCATTCAAATACAACTCCCTTGAAGTTAAATATCACTTAACAACACCAACTATGGATTAAAACCATTCCTTCAATATTTAACATGTTTTTTCTTTCACTGACAATATTAATGATGTGCATAAACATATTAGATATCCTTTTATGTAAATAAATATTTCACACATTACTATCATTCAAGGCTTTACAGAAAACCGACTGAATATTTATATATATGAAGGAGATTTACTTGGAAGTGACCATGTGGAACCATGAATTCATGAAGCCACAAGGAGTTCTCTGATTCCTTGGGTCTAAAGACTGAGACCCGAGAATAATGGAAGCTGTTGGTGGAACTAGTTTTAGTCTGAGACCAAGGATCTGAAAAGCGTTTGTGTGTGTGTGTGTGTGTGTGTGAGTGTGTGTGTGTGTGTGTGTGTGTGTGTGTGTGTGTCTGTGTGTACACATAGGAAATTTATCAAGTTTTGGGGTATGAATGTTTGATAATCTGTTTCCTCAGTTGATAGAGAAACATATATTCCAGAATAATGAGGCATATAGAAATTAAAGATAGTTAAGGAGAGAGAATTCATGCTTTATCTGTTTTTATTAGTTTTGCTGATACATTGTACATTTCAGTTTTGCCCTTTCACATTGAGTGTGTTTTACTTGTTCTGTCGTTTCATTCTGATATTAATCCTTTTAAAGACATATATATATATATATATATATATATATATATATATATATGAAAGGATTTTTCATCATATATCTGAAATTGCTTAGCCCCATCAAACTGACATATAAAATTAATCATCAAACACATGAATGTGTTTCTTTCAAGCATTTATTAGAGTCTCCTTTGCTACTCGGCAGCCCAAATTTAAATAGATGGTATGGTATGGAGATTAAATTGTTCATGTGCATGCTATTCATCTTCTAAAATTCATTCTGTAGTTCATTTATTTGAAGACTAATTTCACAAGGCTACTGTCATACCATTTCCTTGATTCATTAGTCTCTAGGGAGAATTATGATTAGGAACTATATTTTCCCAAAATTTATAAGGCAACGGAATAGTAAGTTTATTGTAGAATATATTTATGTTTCCACATTGTAAGTATCATTTTTTATGTTTTATTTCAAAGGAGTTAAAATACATTTAAAAAGCAAAAGTAGTTCTAATAAAATAATGCATGGTTGCTTTTCATGAAAGGAACATATTCACACATGAAAAGGGTACTTTGTTTTATAGTTTGTGTGTATGCCTGTTTGTGCATGGAGGTAGAGGATACATGGGATGCTGGGGGTGGAATCTACGGCTTTAAACATATTAGGCAAGTGTTCTTGCACTGAGACATTATTCATCCAGAAGTTGTTCCTTTAAAATTAGTATTTTAAATACAATTTGTTGTTTGACTGTCTCTACACATACAAAGTGTATTGTGACTACTATCATGTTTTCCTCCAAACCCTGCCAACATTCCATTCTTAGTACATATAAGTCTTTCTGCCACATTTATGGCTTTTGTTCTTTGGGTCATTGACTTTACCCACTGCAGTCCTCACAACTGTGGTTTGTAACTGAGCCCGTCAATAGGAGATTGCTTGATCTCCAACATCTATCAATACTGAAAAGTTACCAAGGAAGTGGTAGGAATCTGTAAACTGCTCCCTTACCCATGCCATACTCTTTTCAGATCCAGATTACTGCAGGATCTGTACCAAGTACTGTTTCTGTACTTGTACAGAAAAATCTAAGCTGCTACAAGATCTTGTTGTAACTACTGCGCCATGCCCAGAAAATAACACTTCACCACACTTCTCCTATAATTCACCTCCTATATTTTTTCTGTCCTGTCTTCTAAACTGTTCTCTGACCATTAGGGAAGTTAGTGGTATAATATCCTATCCAGAGATAGACAAACAATCATCAGTTATTCTTTTTCCTTTTTATTCTTCTCCCATATAGTACAGCCTGACCACATCTTCTTTTTCTTCTTCCTGTCCCTCCCCTCACCATCCTTCTCCCTCAGATCCCCTCCTAATCCCAGATTTTACCTCAAAAATCAAACAAGCAAGCAAACAAACAAACCAGACACCCCAAGGATATTCACTGCACATGGACTAAGAAGATACAATAAAATTAGGCACAAAGCCTCTCATACTTAGGCTGGAAAAGGCAAAGCCAGTACGGGGAAAGTGTTCCAAGCATGGACAAAAATATCAGAGATGACTCCACTCCCACTGTTAGGAGTCCAGTAACACCACCAAGCTACAGAATAATAAGGTATGCACAGGACTTAGCTCAGACTTATTCAGGGTTCAAGTTTATTGCTTTAGTCTGTGAGCATCTTTGTGTCCTGCTCAGTTGATTCTGTGGGCCATGTTCTTTTGTTGTCCTCTATGAGTCCTACAATACTTCCTTTCCCTCTCAGGTGGGGATTCTCCTGGTTCTGCCTAGTGTTTTTCTGTGGGTCTATCATCTGCTCCCACCAGTTTTGAAGGATGCCTCCTGGGCTAGGCTTTGGTCTACAGTAGAGCAGAATATCTTTAGGAATTATTTCATTGACTGTTTTTGGCAGTTAGAGGATTTTTTTTTCCATTCTGGGTCTCTGGGATGTCTTGTATCTGGTTTCGGGCCATCCAGGAAGTGTCAGATGTGGGCTACTTCTCGTTTCTGACAGCTTCAATTTGGACCAGTCATTGGTTGGCCACTCTCATAAGTTCTGCACCATCATTACCCCAGAACATATTGCAGAAAAAACACACTGTAGGTTGAAGGTTTTGTGGCTTAGTAGAGCTCCCAGTTCCACTTCTTAGAGCCTGCTTAGTTAAGTAAGATGGCCAATTCGTGCTCTGTACCACCATTAGGAGACTTCCCTAGAATTACTACTACAGATTTCAGGGAATTTCTACTGCACTATTTTCTATATCGCTACACATAAGATCTCCAATCCTGTTGTCTCTTTCAGTACTCTCTCCCTCCATCCCTACCACCCCAATTCCCCATCCCTCTTGCTCCTATGCCCTCCTACCCACAGTGTACTTGCAAAATTTGTTCTATTTCCCCTTCTCAAGGAGATCCATTCTTCTCTCACTTGAGCCCTCCTCTTTACTTGGCCTCTCTCTTTCTGTGAATTACAGCATGGTTATCCTCTTTTTAACAGCTAATGTCTACTTATAAGCGAGTACATACCGTGCTTGTGTTTCTGGGTCTGGATTACCTAACTCAGGATGATTTTTTTTTCAAGTTCCACCTATTAGCCTGAAATTTCATGATGTCATTTGTTAAACAACTAAGTAATATGCCTTTGTGTAAATGTATAGTATCTTTTTAAAGATTCATTCTTTGATTAAGGGACATCTAGGTTGTTTCCAGTTTCTGGCTGTTATGAGTAAAGGTACTATGAACATAGTTGAATAAGTGACATTGTGGTAGGATTAAGCATCCTTGGGGTATATGCCTAGGAGTAGACAGATATCACGTTCCTGACTATATTGCTAATGCTTTGTTTCTCTCAAATTGCTTATTAGTTCAACTTTGGTGGTTATATATCAAGAAAATTGCCCCTTTATTTATTTTCAAATTTGATGAAATACAGGGTTTAAAGACCTAAAGATGCTTCTATGATTTTTGGAATTTCCTCGGTGTCTGATATGTCCTCCCTTTAACTTATAATTTTGTTTACTTGAATATTTTTCTTCTATGCTTTTTTTAGTTAGTTTAGCTAAAAATTTTTCCTTTATTTTTATTTTTTTTCTGAAAGACCCCTCTTTTGTTGTCATTGAGTCTCTCTGCTGTTTTTTGCTTTTTGTTTCATTGATTATTTTATGACATCCACTACTGGGTGTCACATTTTGTAGTTGCTGCTGTTCTAGATCTCTTATGGTTGTTCTTAAGTTACTAATATGATAACTATCCACTTTTCTTTTTTACGTAGGCATTTAGTGCTATGAAGTTGCCTCTTACAACAACCTTCATTTTTTGCATAAGCTTGAGTTTGTTGTTTTCATTTTCATTCCATTATGAAACCCTTTTAATTTCTGTCTGGACACATTGTTTATTTACAAGAGAATAATTCAGTTTCCATGAGATTGTAGACTTTCTGTTCTTTCTGTTTTTGATATCCAGCTTTAATTCATGGGGGTCAGATAGGATGCTGGGTTTAATTTAATTTTCTTGTACCTGTTGAGACTTGCCTTGTGTCCTCGTAAATGGTCAATTTTGAAGAATGTTCCATCAGGTGCTGAGAAGCAGGTAAAAATCCTTTTGCATTCAGGTGAAACAATATTTAACTATCTGTTAGGATTATTTGGTTTATAATGTTGTATAGCTTCATTAGTTTCTGTTTAGCTTTTATGGATAACTTGTCTACTGCTACAGGTAGAATATCACTGTATGAGGACCAGTATGTGATTTAAGTTGTTTCTTTTACAAACTTCGGTGTCCTTGTGCATGGTGCATACATACTTAGAATTTCAATGTCTTTTCCATGGATTTTCCTTATAAATACTTATATAGTGTCGTTCCTTACCTCATTTGGTTAGTTTTGGTTTGACGTCTGTTTTTTTTTTTTTTTTTTCACTTATTAAAATGGCCACATCAGCTTACTTTTGGGGTTCATTTACATTGAATATCTTTTCAGTACTTTTGCTTGGAACTGATATCTATCTACATTTCATGTGAAGGCATAATTTTGCATACAGCAGAAGGATGAATCCCACTTTTTAAATTCAATCTGTTTGTGTCTTTTGATTGGAGACTGAGACCATTGATGTTGAGAGTACGTTGGCACCCACTCCCCAGCCCCCTTTTTTGATTTGCTGCTCTGAGATTATTTCTTTCCTGTGCTTGCTTGGAAGTTGTTAATATCTCGATGATAAAGTTTTACTTCTATAAACTTCTCGATGTGTAGATAGATACTGCTTAAATTTGGCTTTATATTAGAATGCCTTTCTCCATCTATTGTGTTTGAAAGTTCTGCTGGTTATTAGTCATCTGGGATGGCATGTATCATCTCCATGAGTTTGTTAAACATCCATCCACACTCCTTTGGCTTTTAGTATTTACATTGAAATGTCAAGACTCATTGTAGTATGTCTGCCTTTATATGTTGTTGTTTTGTCCTTGTTCCCTACTAGCCTTTAATCTGTTTTTTTTTTTTTTGATCCTAATGTTTAGTATTTGATGATTATATATTTTAGGGAATTTTTTTGTGGTCCAGTGTTCTATTTAGTGTTCTATTTGCATTTGATAGGTACCTCCACCTTTAGGATAGGAAGATTATTTTATAATTTTATTGAAAACATCTTTGAGCCTTTGTCCTGGGATTTTCTTCTTCCTTTATAACTATTATTCATAGATGTTTGCTTTTTGTAGTATCCAGGATTAGCTGGATGTTTTTGCTTTTAACATTTTAAATTGATCATTTTCTTTGACCAAGGAATCCATTTGTCTATCTTATCTTCAATGGCTGAGATTATCTCTTCCATCTCTTACAGTCTGTTGATGAGACTTAAATTTGAGGGTCTGGTTTTACTTCCTAAATATTTCATTTACATTTTTACCCCAGTTTGGGTATTCTTTAGTGAGTTTATTTCCATTTTCATGATTTTTCTTACTTTCTTCACAGTTTTTTTACTATATCTTTATTTCATATTTCATTATCTTTAAAGTCCTTAAACATATTCATAATGGATATTTTAAAGTTCTTCTTTTGTGCTTCTACTATATGCCATTTCTCAAAAGTACAATGGCTGGACTCTTTCTTATAGACACACATTCTCCTTGCTGTTGTTGATTGTATATTTAATGCAGTCTTCTAGGCATTTACTTTTAGTATGATTGCAATTTTAGATACTGATACCCACTCTTGTCCTTACTGGATGTGTGTTCTGGCCCTAGGTTTTTCTTACTCTCTCTGGTTCTTAGGAGACTGTGTTGATTATAGGTTATCTGGAAGAACATGGATCTGAGATTGTGCCAGTTGTGGACACTGTAGGTCCTGGGTATATGATATTTCTACATATTTGGAGCTGACACTGTGGTATAGGAATAGGCTAGAAGAATCGAGATGAGAGAGTGCATAAGATGGAGGTAAGTAGAGTATGCCCCTCAGATCTGTATAAACTCCTGGGAAAGGGTACAGAGAGGAAGAAGAGGCCACCAGAGGTTTTCTACTACAACACAGTGAGTAACATTGTTTCTTTAGTCAGTTAGGGCTGGCAGGTTTCCCTGGAATGTCTGTCTATGAGATTTGATGAATAAGACAAAGATATGAAGTGAGTGGTGGCATAAGTCTGTAGAAGATGATCTGCTGTGAATGGGGGCAAATAGGAAGGGGAGGTCAAGGGAGTTGGTCTGCTACAAAGCTATGGTTAAGACTGTGGCATTGGAATTGTCCTGCAGGGGAAGGAAATGCATATTTTCTAGCTGTGTCCATGGTGTGGCATGAACAGTGGGTTCCAAGAAAGTGCCTGGCCTTTAGTTATTCTTGGAAACGAGATTACTCATGCATTCATAGAAAAGTTATTGCCAAGAGAAGGCTCACTTCTTAAAGCTAATAATAGCGTTTGTCTGTGGGAAAAAATATTAAGAAGCTAGGTTGGTGTCACACCAAACTAACAAAACAACAGCACTAGCTCCCTCTATCTAGTATGTATGTACTCAGATTGACAGCCTTTTCAAACCAGATGACAGTAAGGAACAGAAATCCAGTCAGAGAGTGATTGGTTGGCTACATATGTAACAGACAAACTACTTTGTACTAGTGTATGCTCTGGTTTTATTCTTGCTCTAACCAGATCAGCATAACTTTAGAAGCTTACACAATACTCAATCTTGCTAAATCAGATTTCTAGAAAGTATAGATGTTGTTCTTAGGTTTCATAAAAGTGAAACAAAATATTGATCACATGGACCTCTCTCACAGTTACCCTGGGGAAGTGACTATTTCTAAGATCATTGAAGTTGAAAAATGGTCTCTGATTTGTTTTATGTTCCTCAGGTTGGATCACTGTAAACCACTGGATTCTAATCTACCCAATTGCTCTTTATCTCAGTTAAGTAAAGTCTTCTCCCTTGACTTTCACTTTCATTTGAGCTTTTCACACATTCTCTTCTCTACCAGTCAAATGTCATTTTCTTTCTGAGGCCTTTTAAGAATTTATGGAAAAATATATGGAGGATATAAAAATCCTCTCCTTCATTAAATACTTTAAGTACCTCCAATATGTGTAAGAGTCTTAAAGATTTGGTTCTTCACAACTAATTTGAAAAACATGTGTGCTCCATCACATAGGCTGCTTTAGCTATCAAGCTGAGTATTTTATTCTACCTTCAGACTATACATTCTGAGTCAGGCAGTATTTTACATGCTTTTAATTCAACATTCACAACAACTACAGAAAACAAGTTCATTTTATGTCCTTATTTTATAAAGAAAGAAGCTGGAATATTGACATGATAAGTGATTTCAATGCCTTTTCTCCAATAATCTGAGGGAAACACCAGTGGTTGATAAATTTGTGTTAACATGTAATAATAGTGTGAATTAGAAGAAACCTTATGAAGAACTGTAGAAGGACAAGGGAACACTCAAAACCATCTTATAAGATTTTTATTTTGATTATATATCTAGGAAAAACTGTCTAAGGAAGTAGAAATCTGTTATAAATTGAATGATGTAAGAAAACAGCCTGTTGCTATACATTTATTTCTTTTAATGGATGTTGTATTTATTTACATTTCACATGTTATCCTTTTTCCTGATTTCCCCTCTGGGATCCTCCTATCCCATCCTACTTCTATGAAGGTGCTCCCCCACGTACCCACCCACTCCCTTCCTTTACCTGCTCTGGCATTTCCCTATACTCTGGCATCAAGTCTTTATAGGACCAAGGGCCAATGGGAGGAGTCCCATTGATGCCAGACAAGGGCATCTTCTGTTACATATGAGGCTGGAGCCATCCGTAACTCCATGTGTACTTTTTGTTGGTGGTTTATTCCCTGGGAGCTCTGGAGTGTCTGGTTGGTTGATATTGTTGTTTTTCTTATGGGGTTCAGGTCCACTGGGGACCCTGAACTCAGTCTAATGTTTGGCTGTGATAATCCACCTCTGTATTTGTCATGCTCTGGCAGAGTCTCTCAAATGACAGTCGTATCTGGCTCATATCAGCTTGCACTTCTTCTAAACAGTCTCATAACCCATAAAGTAATAGAAACAGCCATTGAAAGACTCACAATCAAAAAATGTTCAGGACTAGATGGGTTTAGTTCAGAATTCTATCAGACTTTCAAAGAAGACCAGTACCAATACTCTTCAAATTATTCTACAAAATAGAAACAGAAGGAACAGTACCCAATTCGTTCCAGGAGGCCACAATTACACTTATACCTAAGCCACACAAGGACCCAACAAAGAAAGAGAACTTCAGACCAATTTCCCTTATGAATACTGATGAAAAATACTGAATAGAATTCTCACAAACTAAATCCAAGAACACATCATAACAATCATCTGTCATGATCAAGTAGGCTTAATCTAAAGAATGCAAGGATAGTTCAATATACAAAAATCCATTAGTGTAATCCACTATATTAAAACCTCAAGGAAAAACTCCCACATGATCATCTCATTAGATGTTGAGAAAGCATTTGACAAAATTCAATACCCATTCATGTTAAAAGTCTTGGAAAGATCAGGAATTCAAGGGCCATATCTAAACAGAGTTGCTATACATTTTATGTTACAGATGAGTATGACAAAGATAAATCTATAGAAAACAGGAGGAACAGGAGATATGACATTTGGTACTTTATACAAGACTGGATGACCTTGAAAAGTTTTTCGTTAATCAAGTCACAAATTGTCATTGCTCATGTCATAGTCATGTCATGAAGATGGATCTCATGTGAAGTTTGTAGTCTTTGCAAATTTCTAATAAGAAAATTATGGGACCTGGTTAAGAGCAGATCACAGGTTTACTTTCAAAACTTCCTCATCTCTTTCTCAGTGAACTTCTTCTATACTTTTTCTCTTTTTATTGGATAGTTTTTGTTTACACTTCAAATGTTATCCTCTTTTCCTGGTTTCCCGTCCATAGGGCTATCCCATCCTCCCTTCCCCTTCTTCTATGAGGGTGTTCTGCCACCTATCCAACCACCCCTTCCTGCCTCCCCGCCCTGGTATTCCCTGCGACTTACCATCAGATCTCTAGTTCCAGCGACCACACTATCAAGACTATACTTTAAGAACAAGTTAATTAACAATTCTCAAAAGTTTTGTCAATCCCTTGTAGATCTTTTTTCTGTACTTATACATGCCTCATCTTGATTTTCACTAAGCCATACCAAATAACAATCTCTATTACACTTCATGAGGAATCAGCTTTTCCTCCCTCTGAGACATTATTACATTCATGTTAAATCCTTTAACAAAATGAATAAAGAACTGGCAACATACATCAACTTTTTCATTTCCCACCTTTTTTCTGTGTGACCTCTTCTCCTTTATGAAGCTGAAAAAGCTAAAAATGCATATTTATGTTATCCTTTATAGCTCCCTATGTAATTTTTGCATCTGTGGCACATTGTTTTGTCTGGTAGAAGCAAATTATTACACACTGCCCTCCCAGAGTAAAAATTCATCCTATTTTTGGTATATTCACTTGCAGGTGACAAGATTTCTGTCATTACCTAGAGTTGTTCTATCTCTCAATCATTTTGAATGTAAAGTTTGTTAGATTTAGAAGTCTTGACTGATATCTCTGTCAACTCATTTCCAGCATATTCTCTCTCTCTCTCTCTCGCTCTCTCTCTCTCTCTCTCTCTCTCTGCCTATTGCCTATCTTAGTACCAATAAGATTTACTGATATACAATATTATTTACTAACTTTTCTACATAATGAATTACTTCTTTTTTTATGGGGAATTGACAGCACTTTAGTAAATTATATTGATCCATAGAGATAGCTGCATGGAGAAGACAGAAACTTAGTCCATTACACAGACCAAGCACAAAATTCAATGCCACATACATCACATACGTACAGGTCTGTATAATACTTCATACAACAAATGTGACAAAGGAGAAAGTAGGAAATATGTTTGACTTCACTGTACAGAATAGTACTTCCTGAACATTTGTCCAATAGTATAGAGAATAAAAACAACCACTTATAAATCATACCTCCTGAAATTTAAAACATGACATAAATCAATGATCATCATCATTTGACTGAAAATGATGCCTCTACCATTCGTAAAAATCTTAATAGATTCTTATAAAAATAAGTATATTTACACTATAAACACAAGATAAATCTTATCTATTAAACTTCACACCTACTAAGTAGCATTCAAGATATGTAAGGTAGTCTACATGATTTCAGAACAGAAATGCAAACATGGTTATCCCAAAGCTACAGATACTGCAAAGTAAACCAGTTACTTGCTCGTAAGATATTCTGGTACAGTAGTGGAACAAATATTATGGAAATAATTCTATTTCCTGATTCTATTTAAGACACACTCTACGTGTTGGAAGCCATGCCTGAAACTGCTAAAGCAGCCAAAATCCTAAGAGTAGATATGTCCTGAGCCAAGAGGAAAACTCAATACTCTTATTTTGCTAAAGTACCATATCAGTGAAATGACTGTCATAACTATAGATCTGTGTTTGAAACCCTCATTAGAAAAGCATCATCTTCTTGTAGACTATGGACACTAATACAGAGACCCCAACCTGGAAAGTGTACAGAGAAAGTGGTAAGTCAATTTTAAATGGGATGATTTCTTTATGCCTCTCCTCAAGACTTCATTATCTCTATAGCAAAGGAAACAGAGATTCTAAGAGATTGGGTTGATAGATTATTCTACTGAGTGACTTACAGACACAATACCAAGTCCCTAGGAAAAAAGAAAAGAAAAAATAATATGGAATCTTAGAAGTAATATTAAGAAGTCAATAGGATTCAAATAAGGGATTACTGAGTGAATGATGGTAGAGGTCAATACTTTCACTTTTGTGCATTCAGAGGACCTGTGGTAGCATCACCTAAGAACAGCACAATGGCCCCAACCACCCTGTGTTTCCCTTTAGTATTTAGGTATTTTAGTAATTTCTGAAATTTAGTGAATATAAATATCCTCTACTTCAGAAGACAGATGTGATATTTGGATTCCACTGATCATGGATGTATGTTAAAATTTATTCTCAGTCTAATAGGTCAGGTCTGCACCTGAAAGATGCACTGTGGACTCACTGATTTTTGGTGAACAGGATTTTTTTTCCTTTTTTTCTTTATTAACTTGAGTATTTCTTATTTACATTTCAAATGTTATTCCCTTTCCTGGTTTCCGGGCCAACATCCCCCTAACCCCTCCCCCTCCCCTTCTATATGGTTGTTCCCCTCCCCATCCTCCCCCCATTACCGACCTCCTCCCAACAATCACGTTCACTGGGGATTCAGTCTTAGCAGAACCAAGAGCTTCCCCTTCCACCGGTGCTCTTACTAGGCTGTTCATTGCTACGTATGAGGTTGGACCGCAGGATAAGTCCATATATAGTCTTTGGGTAGTGGCTTAGTCCCTGGAAGCTCTGGTTGCTTGGCATTGCTGTTCATATGGGGTCTCAAGCCCCTTCAAGCTCTTCCAGTCCTTTCTCTGATTCCTTCAACGGGGGGTTCTGTTCTCAGTTCAGTGGTGTGCTGCTGGCATTCGCCTCTGTATTTGCTGTATTCTGGCTGTGTCTCTCAGAGGAGATCTACATCCGGTTCCTGTTGGCCTGCACTTCTTTGCCTCATCCATCTTATCTAATTGGGCGGCTGTATATGTATGGGCCACCTGTGGGGCAGGCTCTGAATGGGTGTTCCTTCTGTGTCTGTTTTAATCTTTGCCTCTCTATTCCCTGCCAAGGGTATTCTTTTTCCTCATTTAAAGAAGGATTGAAGCATTCACATTTTGATCATCCGTCTTGAAATGAATTACTTCTTTCTTGTTGCCTCAAAGCTTGTGTATTACACCCTGATATGTCTATTTGTGGATCTATTCAGTTTATTCCACTTGAAGTTCAATGTGTTTTCTAATTATGTAGATGAATATTTCTATCATACTTTAGATATTTTCAGTTATTGTCTCTGATCATCACTGGAGAAATGGAAAATTATCGATACTATTATCTGTTTATGTCCTGAATTTCAGACACTTTAAAAACATCTGAGGTAGTTTTTAATTTTACTTACCAATATTAATTTCGTATATACCATAATAAAAAGGCACATTTAATTTTAAAAGTATAGATGATGTTGAAATATTGTCTACAAATAAAATGGCTTCTTTTTTCTTTTAGTTTTTTTTAAATAATGGTTTCTTCAATTTAATGATTTTCTTCCATATAAGAGATCACTCAAATTCCCATACTTTTATGTTGTAAAATTTTTAATGCTCCTTTCCTTTCTTTTCCTTTCCCTTCCCTTCCCTTCCCTTCTCTTCCCTTCCCACCTTTCTTTTCTGTTCTTTTCTTTAAGTTTATTTTTGGAGATAGGGTTTCTCCATGTAGTTCTGGCTGTCTTGGGGTGTATTGTGCAGATTGAGCAGGGCTTACTTTGAAGTGACAAAGAGCATCCTTGTTCTACCTTCAGAGTGCTGAGATTAAAAGCATTTACCACCATAGCTGGTTTCATGTGAATTTTATAATTATCTCAACCCTTTCATAGATACATAGGATCCCAGGCCAAGTGACTATGATTTTATCTGCAGTAGAAATAGTTTTCTCTTCCTTTTTGCCTTTAGTCCTCCTACTTTATTTTCCTCTTCCTCTTCCTCTCTTTTTATTCTTCCTTCTCTTCTTTTTACTTTCCTGGTCTTCCTCATCATATTTTTTTCAGGACAGGATTTGTTATGTGGTCCAAACTATGCTCAAATACCAAGTCACCTACACTGACTTCAAACTCAAGGCCACCTAGCCTCAGTATATCAAAGACCAGGATTTCTTGTGTTAGCCACCACACATAGATAGAGAGCAAATTGTTTTTTAAGTAAATATGTAAAATTTTTATTTCGATTCTCTAATTTTTTCATGAATTTACTTAATTATACTTGTACGTTAAACTTCTATCAGATTCTTTACTGCAAATATATTACCATTTTAAAGCATGACTTTGTCAACTGTCTGGGTGAATGGCTTATCATACAAATAAAAGCAGAGTTTACATATTTTAAAAAGAAAATGAAGGTTTATATGTGTCATAATTTTCTTTCAAGACAAAAAAATCAAGTAATGTTAAAATTCATATCTTCCCTAAGATGATAAATAATGTTCAATAATGCTTTTATGAACCCCAAATTATGGGAGTATTAAGTCAATGGCTTTAGGTGAAGCTAACAACCACATAGGCACTGAGTTAGATAACTGATCTGGACTGGCAACACCAAAGTTTAAAATACTGTTCCACAGAACTTTGCTCTAAGAAATGGTTACAAGCAGACATCTCAGTGCTCGTATTAGTTATACATATATGAAACATTTTAGTGCAATAATTAGTTCAAATGTAATCCCTAAGTGTTGATGATTTTCATTCCCCAATCTTGGAATTATAATGCCTTAATCAGATTTATTTTAATCAAGGGATTTCAGTTCATAATTTATATAAATCTATGGTTACTGTGGTTTTACTTAGAAAATGTTTTGATGCTCTATAATTGTAATTATAGAAAATAAATAATAAAAATACCTACTAATAAGAAATTTTCACACTATAAGCAGAATGTTTTGCTAAACAAACACAATATTACTCAGACATCAAAATTAAAGTAATCTCAAGGGTGCTGAAAATCTTTTATTTCTAAAACTTAATTTTAGAATAAATTAATAGAAAATTTTAGTTCAAGTTTCTATGTAAAACTTATGGTTTTGTATTTTTGCAGTTATTATAAGACTATGCATGTACAGATATAATTTTATATACATGAAATAATGATTTATTTGTGTTATGGATAATTAAATTTTACTTCAACAGCTGGGATTCAAGTATTTAGGCTCATTTTTGAAGGATTGTATGGATTAAGTTTAGCCTCTGGAATTAGAGAAAGGATTGAAAGAGCTGAAGGAGCTGGCAACCCCGTAAGAACAACAATACCAACCAGGGGCTAAACCACTACCCAAAGACTATACAAGGACTGACCCATGGCTCCAACTGCATATGTAGCAGAGGAAGGCCTTCTTGGGCACCAATAGAAGGAGAAGCCTTTGGTCATGCCAAGGTTGAACCGTCAGTGTAGGGAAATATCAGAGGTAGGGGCGGGAATGAGGGGAGAATGGGGAGGGGAACACCTTTATAGAAGGGAAGAGGAATGGGATAGGGGTCTTATGTCTGGGAAACTAAGAAGGGGAACAATATTTGAAATGTAAATTAGAAAATATCCAATTAAAAAAAAGAGTTTTAAAAAAAAGATTAGCCTCTGATGCAAAGTAGTAGTGGTGTACCCCTTAAATTGCAATACTCAGAGTCAGAGGCAGTTGAATCTCTTGAGTTCCAGGTCAGCCTGGTCTACAGAGTGAGGTTCAGGACAGCCAGGGTTACACAGAGAAACCCTGTCACAAAAAACTAGTCGACCCACCAACCAATCAACAACCAACCAAACCAAACAACAAAAACAAGTTTTTTTTTTTCCTCTGAGCACATATGTGGGCAAGTACCTTGATTAACAATGTGAGAAGATGCATTGTAACTTTTGGATGGGACTATTCTCTGCATGAGGAATCCTGAGCTGTGTAACATGTACTATGCAAGGCAAACACTAACATACATGCATGTATTGCTCTCTTCTTCTCAATGAGGACATGATGTGACAGTTCTATCAAGCTTCTGAGTCTGTGGCCTCCCTCCCATGATGTATTGCATACTGGATCTATGAGACAAATAAACTCTGCCTCTATGAATTATTTTTATTAATGTGTTTTATTATAACAACAGAAGAATCCACATTAAATATCAGTCACAGGACAACGATAAATCTTGATTTATAATCTATTACCAACATTTGATGAATTGTTTCAAACTTCCACAGTTTAGATTTGAGAAATTTAACATAGTTACTGAAAATGCTAAGCTTCTTCAATATTGTGCTTTTATTATATGTGATATTCTACTTTTTTGTTTTCCTAGTATTATTTTGTAAGCCAGTCTGATAAAATTATTTACAAAATGATACATACCAAAGGCAGTAAGAATGTAGGCAACAATGTGAACAAGAGTTATATATTCAAAGAAATATGACCATGAACTGTTTTTATGGTGAGGAATACATACTCTTTTATAATATGTTACATTTAATGTTGTCTGATAGTTTTCTGATAGTATACTATTTGGTTACTAATATATAGTATTATTAATCTTCATAAGAAATTATTTTATTGAGTGACATGTATTGTAAGAAACTTGGCAAAAAGCTTCTGCCTATAGAATTACCAACCAATATTACAAATAATCCAATTAAGATAATAATTTCTAAACCATGATAAAAGTAAGATTAACCTTAGTAAGTCATCCACTGAGGATTCAAATTTCATTGTCTGTACTTGTTTTCCTTTATACATGTTTATTAAACTTAGAGAATTTTATATAATGTATTTTGATCCTATTTTATCCCTATTACTTCCCTTAACTTCCCTCATATGTAGCCTTCCCTTTCTACCCTCTAAACTTCTTTTTTTTAAATCATAGCTCTTTCAGTCCAATTTCTGCTGCTCATATACCTTTAAATGTGGGGTCATTCACTTGAGAGTAGCTGACCTACACTTTTAAAGAAAATAGATTCTCTTCTTAGAAGTCATGCCTATAGCTTTTCAGTCAGTGGTTGGGGCTCATGAATTCCTGGCTGCTCTATGTAAGAACAGCAATCAATTTTTGCATATACTCTGCATGTCCATAACTAAACGGATCCTGTCTTATTCAAAAGACTCTCTTTTCTTCTGAAATCTCTAATGCATAGCTCCTAACATCTTTCCACTGTGATGGTCCTGAAGTGTGGGGAGAGCATGTGATATAGTAGTTCCCTTTCTGACTGAGTGCTCTACAGTTACTCATTCTTTTCACCATAAATGGTTGTAAGTTTCTGTATTACACTTCATTTATTGCATAAAGAATCTCTTCTGCTGAGGTATTACATGGATAAAGAGTTATGAATTCAGAGGAAATTTCATGTGAGGTATAATTGGCAAAATGATAGTAGGTTTATCCCTAGCTTGAGCTGTAGATCTTCCCACCATGAATTCTTGAAGATATATATATCTATCTCTAAGCTTTTGTATTTGGGCCTTATATGTAATTGGAAAGAAGTTGTTTACTCTGTTTACTCACATTACATTCATGTAATCACAGCACCCATGGGCATATCTTGGCCACATCTTGTCATATTAGATTTTTTTCAAACCAGGATGCCTAGCATTTGTCAATACTATGAGAACTCGCCAGCAGGAAGATTTCTGGTTAGTGTTGACTAGATTTTTCCATGTTCTGTGACCAATGCATGTGGTTTCTTCACCAGTTCTGTGAGGTGACCAAGAGTAATGATCACAGTTTGTGTTTTTATGGTAGTTTGCAGGACACTTCTGATCAAAGACTTGAGGAGATTTATTAGATGCCTTTCACTAGATTGTTATTTGGCAACTTATATCTTCTGGCATAAGCATAATTACCTGTAGGATAACTTTAGACTATTGTATATATTTACTAATACATATAAAATATTAAGCTATTATATATTTAGCTTATAAAATAGTATATATTTATATATATATATATATATACATTTATTACTTCCCTAATTCCCTCCTCTGCCATGTCTTTCTATTTCTCTCCCAACTTTAATATTCCTTACCATTATACCTCTTTTATTCATTATATCACATCCGTTATACAACACCCCCTCCCCGTGTTGTTTGACACTATTGCTGTGGAGACATGAAGAAATGTCTATTTATCAAGGACAGGGCATTTACTACAGACAAAAGTAGGAACATCACCAAAGTCCAACTGCTAAATTAATGAGTTTGTTAGTTTTATTTACAGAACTATAGGTGGGGTTACTTTCAGGAGCAGAAATGATAGTTACATAAACAAAACCCACAAAGTCCCCATTGTGAGGACTCATAGCACTTGGAAATCTGGTCCTCGGTCTGCACCTTGTACTTTGCTCAGCAGATGGAAGAGTGTCTCTCTTTGACTGCTCAGACGGTCTGAGTATTTTTCCAGGCTAGTAAGTTAGTCTCTATCTCTTTCAGACTTCTTGTCTTCTCTCTGCCTTTTCCAGCCTGCATGGCTGGTCTAAAATTTTTCTCAGGAATTTCATCTTGCCTGATATTTTCTCTACATTTCTTATATTCATTTGAGGAGGGTGAGGTCTAATATATCTAGTCAGTTTTAGAGACTCCTTAAAGTCTTTGAGTTATTTAATTCCCCTACTTAATAATTTTCCCTGCAGGATATATGGAGTGTTTTCAGCTCTCTTGATAATGACTTGTTTCACAATGGATTTTCTTCAAGGATGGAAAAATTATCTCCATGAAAATTTTCTTCTTTCTCACTTCCAATGGCCTCTTTCCAGTTTCATGGATTCTGAATGCACTGAAAATTAAACATATACCTGTAAAGAATTGATGCAAATGTCTACTCTACTAACAACATGAGACACTTATCTCTCTGCATCTGGATTATTTCACTTAGTATAACATTTCCAGCTCCATTTAAGCCTCCTGTGCTGCATGGCTTACATGACATAACTGGCTAGTTGCTCAAAAAATATTTCTTTACTTTTCCTATGCACATTGAAAAGTTAATCTTCAGCCTCTTTTAGTTATGTTGTAGTAATGTAACTGGCACTAAGAAACAGGATAGAAGGAACCTATTATTGTTTGGCCATGAAACATATGATCTTCCATGATCTCACTCAGTGTCTGGAAATGAAATTCTCTGAAATAGAATTATAAGACAGTGGGAATC
Source organism: Rattus norvegicus (assembly GCF_021556685.1). Lineage (NCBI taxonomy): Eukaryota > Metazoa > Chordata > Mammalia > Rodentia > Muridae > Rattus > Rattus norvegicus. The sequence goes on along the minus strand of NC_141538.1, from coordinate 37,513,886 downwards.
TGAAGCCTGGGTTTTTGGTTTTTTGGATGGAGCTGTCTAATAGAATAGCTCATCTAGGAACATCTGTATTGAACTTTGTGTAAGTGATAAATAAACCATGATTAAATTAAGCATCCAAGTTTTAGTTTGTTTGTTATAGCAACCAGAAAGTACTGCCCTGAGTCATGCAGCTGACAGAAGTGCAGTTTTTGGAGGAAATCTTTACAAGGTAATAATTTCCCAATTATAACATAAAATGAATATGTTTTACATGAATTTTAACATTCAGAAATATTTTTCTTAAAAACATGACATCTACCACAAAAACACAACACAGAACAAAATGCATATGTATAAAGAAGATATATTCATCTATAGGTCTATTTCTGAGTAGGCTGGGGTAGTATTTTGAAAAGAACTCCAGATGTAAAACAAATGATTCTACTGTAATAATACATTAAAAATACCTTGTAATTAAGTTACCTATTTCCATGACCAAAGAAAACTTGCTCTAGAGTATCAAATATTATGTTTGTTAACAAAGAAGCAGAATTGAGTACATTTAAAACTGAAAGCATTCAACCTCCTTAGTCATCAGGGAAATGTAAATCAGGACACACCAATCAGAACCTTAAGATAAAAACTCAGGTAACCACAAATGCTGGTAAGGATATTAAGAAATAGGAGTAGATCTCCATTGCTGGTGAAATTGCATGCTGTAACAGTCAATTTGGAAAACAATCTTGCAGTTCCTCTGAAAATTGGGCATAGTTCTACTTGAAGATCCAACTATACCACTACTAGCCATATACCCAAGAGATGCTCCATATAACATATAACATATGGAACATATAACAAGGAAACATGCTCTACTCCCTTCATAGCAGCCTTATTTATAATAACCAGAAGCTGGAAACAATTCAGATGTTCCTCAATGGGAGAATAGATACAGAAAATGTGATACATTTACATAGCGTAGTATTATACAGTTATTAAAAACGATTAGTTCATGAAATTTGTAGACAAATGGATGGGACTATCTTGAGTGAGGTAAACCAGACCCAAAAGAGCACACATGTACTCATTGACAAGTGGATATTAGCCCAAATCTCAGAATAGCCACAATACAACTCAGAAACTATATGAAGCTTAACAAGAAGGAAGACCAACGTGTGGATATTTTAATACTACTTAGAAGGGGGAAAATTAATCACCTGAGGTAGAAGGATAGAGGAGCCTGAGAGGGAGAAATGAGGGGAAAGAAAAAGGGGGCAGATCAGGTATGGGAAGAGATAGCAGAGAAGTCCAGAGGGTCAGGAAAATGAATAAAAATATGTACCTTTGAGGGGTGAGGAACAGGAGGAACCACTAGAAAGTCCTAGACACTAGGGAAACAAGAGGTTCTCAGGACGCAACGGGGATGACATTTGCTGAAATACCCATTAGAGGGGAGATAGAACAAGAAGAGACCACCTGTCGTAGACAGACACGAATGGCCAATTGAGGGATGGGGCCACCTACCCATCTCTAATTTTTTTAACACCTGTTAAAAAGTTGTTCCTATTTAAAGGAAGCACAGGAACAGAAAAGTGGTGTAGAGACTGAAGGAAAGGCCATCCAGAGTCTGCCCAACCTTGGGATCCATCCTATCGTCTGACACCAAACTCCTATACTGTAGCTGATGCCAAGATGTGCTTACTGACATCAGCCAGTTGTTTTATGGTTGTTTTATGAGGGGCCCTGCCAGCATCTGACTAAGACAGATACAGATACAGCCAACCACTAGACTGAGCCTAGGGACCCCAGTGAAAGAGTTGGGGGAAGCACTGAAGGACCTGAAGGAGATTGCAAAACCATAGGAAAAACAACAATATCAACAAACTAGAATCACCCCTCTAGAGCTCCCACAGACTAAACCACTGAAGAGTCTATATGAATGGTTCCCATGTCTCCAGCTACATATATAGTTACTTTATATTACAAGCAAGTGCAGTTTGTGTTTGATACTTCATTGAGACACTACATTCCAATTTTAATACACCTTTGATGTACTTTTGTATGAATCTGCAGAATCTATGAACTTTTCTCAGAGTGTATAAGCAAATAGACTCTGAAAAATCAGGACCCCGGTGGCCATATCAGGTATTGAATAAGAGATATCTAATTGGACGATAGAAGGAGAAAGTAATCTGTGCGATAAAATATTGAGGAATATGTTTACAAATTGAGTAAAAAAAGGAATGACTTTTTCCAGGGGCCTGCAATTTATAATTAAGCAAGAGGAGTAAAAATTGGAGTTCGGGAGGTTGCTAATTCTGAAGGAGATATGATCAATATTTAAATCAAAGTAGATTAGTAGAACTTATAAATGAAAAAGACTTCTCTTTGCCAGTATGTAAAATTTAATAAGGGATGGATGTTTGCTTGTGTACTTTCATTACTACAAAGAAGAGTAAACTAAAGAGCCCTCTAAGGTCATGTACCTTTCATGTAATTAACCACCAAATATTTTTGAATGCCTATATCTCTGTGTTCTAAGAGAACACCATCTAAAAAGAATCTTAATTCTCCGAGTTCACACACATGAGACTGACAATTGCTTTTTTAGGATCTTTTTTTTTTCAAGAAATGAAACATATGATATTCCTCATGACCTAAACACAGAGCATAAAGCTGTCAAGTGGCAGTATTAAGTTTTTATTTCCATTATTAGCTCTTATTCATTAGTGACATGACATCATTTAGAAAATGGTAAAGCTTTTGTCTCCTTGATAGAGGACTTTAAGAAGGACATAAATAACTCCCTTAAAGAAATACAGGACAAGACAGGTAAACGAGTGGAAGCCTTTAAAGGAGAAAAAAAAATCCTTTAAAGAATTACAGGAAACACAACCAAACAGGTGAAGGAATTGAACAAAACCATCAAGGATCTAAAAATAGAAATTGAAACTATAAGAAAAATCACAAAGGCAGACAGCCCTGGAGATAGAAAACCTAGGAAAGAGATCAAAAGTAATAGACACAAGCAACACCAACAGAATACAAGAGATGGAAGAGAGAAACTCAGGAACAGAAGATACCATAGAAAACATTAACACAACAATCAAAGAAGATGTAAAACACAAAAAGCTCCTAATTCAAAACATCCAGGAAATCCAGGACACAATGAGAAGATCAAACTTAAGGATAACAGGTATAGAAGAGAACAAAGATTCCCAAATGGAAGGGCCAGTAAATATCTTCAACAAAATTATATAAGAAAACTTCCCTAACCTAAAGAAAAAGATGCCCATAAACATGCAAGAAGCCTGCACAACCCCAAATAAATTGGAACAGAAAAGAAAACCCTCCTGTCACATAATAGTCAAAATACCAAATGCACAAAACAAAGAATTTAAAAAGCAGTAAGGGAAAAAGTTCAAGTAGCATATAAATTACACCAGACTTCTCACCAGAGACTATGAAAGCGCGAAGATCCTGGGCAGATATCATACAGACCCTAAGAGAATACAAATGCCAGTCCAAGCTACTATATATTAAAACTCAATTAACATAGATGGAGAAATCAAGATATCTCTTGACAAAACCAAATGTTCACCATATCTTTCCACCAATCCATCACTAGAAAGGATACTAGATGGAAAACTCCAACACAAGGAGGGAAACTACACTCTAGGAAAAGCAAAAAAGTAATCTTGTGACAAACCCAAAAGAAGAGAAACACACAAACATAATTCCACCTCTAACAAGAAAAACAACAGGAAACAACAATCACTATTCCTTAATATCTCTGAACATCAATGGACTCAATTCCCCAATAGAAAGACATAGACTAAGAGACTGGATACGGAAAGAGGACCCAGCATTTTGCTGCATACAGAAAACATATCTCAGTGACAAAGACAGACCCAACCTCAGAGTAAAAAGATCAAAATAAATTTTCCAAGTAAATGGTCCCAAGAAACAAGCTGGAACAACCATTCTGATATAAAATAAAATAGACTATCAACCATAAGTTATCAAAAAAGATAAGGAAGGACACTTCATATACATCAAAAAAAATCCACCAAGATAAACTCTCAATCATAAATATCTATGCTCCATAGGCAAGGGTACCTACATTCATAAAACTTACTAAAGCTCAAGGCATACATTGCACCTCAAACAATAATAGTAGGAGATTTCAACACCCCACTCTCATCAATGGACAGATTAGGGAAACACAAACTAAAGAGAGACACAGAGAAACTAACAGAAGTTATGAACCAAATGGATTTAACACATATGTATATAACATATCATCCTAAAACAAAAGGAAATACCTTCTTTTCAGCATCTCATGGTACCTTCTCCAAAATTGACCATATAAATGGTCACAAAACAGGCCTCAACATAGACAAGAATATTGAAATAAGCCCATGCATTCTATCAGATCACCACAGACTAAGGTAGATCACCAGAAAGGGTTAATATCCTATCTATACAAAGGACTCAAGAAGTTAGACTCCAGAGAGCCAAATAACCCTCTTAAAAATGGGGTACAGAACTAACCAAAGAATTCTCAGATGAAGAATATCTAATGTCTGAGAAGCAACTAAAGAAATGTTTAACATCCTTAGTCATCAGGAAAATGCAAATCAAAATAACACTTTGATTCCACCTCATATAAGTCAGAATGGCTAAGATAAAACACTTAGTTGACCACTGTTTCTGGCAAGGATATGGAGAAAGAGTAACGCTTTTCCCTTGTTGGTGGGATTGCAAGGTGGTACAATCACTCTGGAAATCAGTCTGGAGATTCCTCTGAAAATTGAACATAGTATTACCTGAGGACCCAGTTATACCACTCCTGTGCATATACCCATATTAAGCTCCAATGTATAACAAGGACAAATGTGTCACTATGTTCATAGCAGCTTTATTTATACTAGCTAGAAACTGGAAAGAACCCAGATATCCCTTAACAGAGTAATGAATACAGAAAATGTGGTACAGCTACACAATGGACTACTACTCAGCAGATAAAACAACGACTTAATGAAATTCATAGGCAAATGGATGGTACTAAAAAATATCCTGTGTGAGGTAAACCAATTGCAGAAAAAATATAAAAAACCACACATGGTTTGTACTCACTGATAAGTGAATATTAGCCCAAAAGCTTGAGTTGCCCTAGATACAATCCACAGATCACATGAAGCTCAAGAAGAAGGACGACCAAAGTGTGGATGCTTTAGTCCTTAAAAGGGGGAACAAAAATATTCGTAGGAGGGGATATAGAGACAAAGTTTGGAGCAGAGACTGAAGGAATGGCCATTCAGAGCCTGTTCAACCTGGAGATCCAACCCATATACATACAACCACCAAACCCAGACAATAGTGCTGATGCCAAGAAGTGCCTGATATAGCTGTCTCCTTAGAGATTCTGCAAGAGCATGACAAATACAGAGACAAATGTTAGCATTCAACTATAAAACTGAGAATGAGGTTCCCATTGTAGGAGTTAGAGAAAGGATTGAAGGAGCTGAAGAGGTTTGTATCCCCATAAAAACAACAATACCAAACAACTAGAGCTCTCAGACACTAAACCACAATCCTAAGAGTACACATGGACAGACCCATGGCTCCTGCTTCATATGTAGCATTGGATGGTGTTGTTGGGCACCAATGAGAGGAGAAGCTTTGGTCCTGCCAAAGCTGGACCTCCCCAGTGTAGGGGAATGCTAGGGCAGGTAGCCTTGAAGGGGTGCATGGTTTTGTGGGACAATGCCCTCATACAAGAAGGAAAAGGGGAGATGTGATAGGGTGTTTATGGACAAGAAACTGGGAAAAGAGATAATATTTGAAATGTAAATTTAAAAATATTCAATAAAAGAGAAGCTAGATAAGGAATCTGTAAGGATTTCCCAGTGGGTAAAGCTTTTACTGGGCAAATATGAAGACATGTTAAATGTATAGAATTCATATAAGTTGGTCTCAATGTTACAAATCTCTAATCACGGGTTATAAAGGTGACTATACAAAGAAGGAGATTCTCTATGGTACAGGTTGGGTCTGCTGAGGCATCCAGCTTTCGTACTTCTATTTCAGCCTCTGCAGTGGAAGATGGTCATTGTTGAGTACTCTGCACTTAAGTTCTGGAGGTTTACTGGGGTGAGTAACAGATCATTTTGCACTGAATTAGAGTAAAGATAGAGCGTCATGGAGTCATCCTGAGTTTTAGCAGTGAGAAGACAATAATCTCAATCGAAATTACCTTCCAAGTTTAGAAACTATGAAGAGAATAAGAAGCAAATTTCCCTGCACCTCATAACTTGGACATGAAATATGTCAGCTCTCCAGTACCCGAACAAAGAAATGTGAACTACCATTTATTCTCTTTCAATCATTAAGGAAACATAAACTAT